>NC_135816.1:91865211-92221600 GCF_964213995.1 Mustelus asterias
GAGTGACCCATGAGTCGAAGCCCTCTGTGAGACAGAGCTATCCTTCCCGACCGTAAGAAGCCTGTCCGACTGCGTGCAGGCAACGACTATCATGTTCAGCAGACTGGAAGGCAGAATCAGCAAAGTGCTCCATAACGAGCACGAAGAGCAGAACAAGACACAAGAAGATCCCTGTTCACCGACTGTGCCCTATTTCACCTCCAGCCATCTGAACTCTGTCCTGCCACTGGATACAGGTGGGCGTGGAAATAGAAAGCGAGGCTGATGGTGCGTAACTCCCCTTCACTTAAATCCAAATCACGCGCAAGTCAGCTTCATATATCTGTCATCCAATACTCGAGTCTTGTGGCGATGAGTGAGCGACGAAGCAGCAGGAATGACTCACTGGTATCTGTCGCCTCGAAACTGCACGCCGGCGGCTCAGTCCATGAATGGTCTTTCACGGAACCGAAGCAGCCCTTTTCAGGATCGTACTGCTCACATTTGATGAAGGGGTTAGAAAAATGCCCCAAATGTTGCCCGATTCACCAAAACCGCAGCTCACGTTTCCTAATTTTGTGGCAGCAATATCAAAAATAAATAAAATAAACGTGATAAATTTCACTTTTGCTGCATGGACAACGCCCAGAATGATAGTGCAGAACAGAAAATTGTTCTATTGGGCAGAGAGCTAGCCTGAAACAAAATTGACATTGCCGGACTCAGCGAAACGCGCCTCAGAGGAAAGTCAACTGAGCGAAATAGGAACTGCACAGGTTTTCTTCTGGAGTATATGAACGAAAGAGGACAGGTGCGAGGTTGGTTTAGACTTCACAGTCAAACATGAACTGGTGAACAAGCTAATCAGCCTTCCAAAGTGTTTAAATGAAACTCGATATCACATTGACAGACAAGAAGCAAGCTGCCATCATTCGCATATTCCCCCACTATGACCAATCCTGGAGTCATCGAGGAGAAATTGTATGAAGTCTCCACTCCCTGACTACAGCGATATCAAAGTCAGACAAACTGAACATAGTTAGTGTCTTTAACCCCAGAGTCAGTACAGATAGCTGAACTTAGGGAGGTGCAATAATAAAAAACGGATTTGGGAAACGCAACAGCAATGGTCTTCTACCCCTGCAGGCTACGCTGAGTATGAGCACCTTCTCAACATCGCAGTCTTTCGGCTCCAATGCTGAATTATGGTGTGCTGGAAGCACCATCGCTCTCGGTCCTTAACTAGGTCAATGTCAGGAAGAACGATAGACATGATCTAAGTGTGGCGAAGGACATATGTGGCAGTGACTATTGGACTAAGCACAGACTGGTTCCCTCTAACATGCGTCTGAACATTCAGTCAACGCGACGCCCTCAAGGGAACAAGAATCTTCAACACCTGAATATCTAAATATTGAAGATCGAACAGAGGCAACAGCAGTTCACTGACGATCTAAACAGGTGAAGTGACCTCCAATTCCCCCGCAGAAAGGATCGAGGAAATTCGGGTCCCCGACGGGATACTGCGTACGCCACAGGTTAAGGGTTACTGATGTCACCAAGAGTGCGGAAATTCAGCACTTTTTGAAAACAAAAACAAACTACACACAGAACATCTAAATGACAAATTCACAGCCAATTTCACAGCCAAATGAAAGTTGCTGATAACAACATTTGCAGGAGATTCTAACGCAGATGCGTGAGAACTGGACAATTGGCTGAAACAAAAGACAGATGGAATTCAAGCCTATGCTTACGCAAGTGAAATGAAGCGGTCCTTGGACTCTGTCAGGAAGTTCATTGGTGTTCAACCAGCCTGTTCCTCTCAGCTACTCAGTGCTATTGGGACGATGCTACTCACAGTGAAAATTCAGATGCAGGGGATGGTTGTGCATATCAACAACGTCCTCAACAGACCATCCCATATTACTGAAGAAGCTATACATAGACGGCACCAGATCTACAGCACCACTTCTCTAGTCCCTCCACCAAACTGCTCGAAGCAGAGGACTCTGTAGAGCAAATATCAGGTGGCAAATCCTCTGGAACCGATCGAAGTTCAGCGAAAATCGATAAATCTGGTGGATCACAGCTGCTCAGAAAGTTAACCGAGCTCTTCCTGTTCACTTGAGAGCATGGGTTCCTGCCACGATACTTCAAAAACGGGTTCGTTGGTCAAATCTAGAAACTTAAGGCAACCGCCAGTCCTGTGACAAGCACAGGGAAATGTACCTCCTGTGTATTGCTGGAAGGGTCCTTTTCCGAATACTTCTAAACCAGTCAAATTACATCCTGAGCAGTGTCTTCTTCAGGAGAGCCAGTCTGCTTCATAACATAGGGAGTGGAAACATCGGCATGACCTTTCCTGCTCGGCAACTCCAGGAGAAGTGCCCGAAACAAAATGCTAACTTATAAACTACCTTTGTCAATCTAAATAAGCCTTCGATATTGTCAGCAGTGAATGGCTCTGGAAGATTTTGAGCAAGTTTGCGTGTCGAGACAAATTCAGATGGTTCGACAATTCCACAATGGCATGCAGGCCCGCCTCTTTGATGGCAATGAGAGTTCAGCCACATTTCATGTCACGAATCGAATGTTACAGAGCACGGCGCTCTTCAGCATCATGTTCTCAGCCATGTGCACTGATGCCTTCCAGGATGAAGACCCAGATATAGACACCAATTACCGTCAAAAAGGTTGGCTCTTCAACCGCTGACAGTTATGGACAAGTTCTCCATGGCAGAACTCTCTCACATTGTCTTCATATTAATGACGATAACGCTGCCGTAATTGGCAAGATCAGCATGTCCATCTGAACCCTTTGCAACTCATTATGGGAATGTAAAGGGGTGAGGCTAAATGTCAAGCTCAAAGTCTAATGAACAACCGGATTCTCCACTCTTCTCTGCACGAGTGAGATCTGGACTGGCTCCAACTGACAAACAGAGAAAATCAAGCATTCCAACATTGTTGCCTCCGCAAGCACCTCAAAATCAGGAGGAAAAACAAATTCCGAGAAACAAAGGTCCTCAGTGTGGTCAACATGTTCACAATGCTATGAGAATACCTACCCAGATGCGCTGACCACCAGAATGCTTGACAACTGACTCCCTAACCGAATCTTCTCGCTGAACTGCGGCATGGAGCACCTCCCGTGGTGCCCAGAAGAAACGCTTCGAAGATGCCTTGAAAGCCGCGCTGCAGAAGTCGAAACTGACACTGCATCATGCGAGACAATTGCCCAGGACCGCTCAGCTTGGCCGAGTGCAATTGTCAAAGGCACATTCGCATGCGGGGAGCAATAGATAGTGCCAAAGGCAAAGCACATCGAAAAACATGAGGATAGTATGCCCAACGACAGGCCAGCCAAATTACCCTGTCCTCGCTGCACTAGGACCTTACGCGCTAAGATAGGATTAATTGGCGATATTCGCGCCCAGTCAGCGCAACGCCTGGATGCAGAATGAAAATGATCTTCTATGCTGAAGGATGAACGAATTTATACTAATTCGAGGAATGGTCAGTTTGTTCCAATTTGGAAGATTGGAGCGGTTAGCTTTCTATCCATTAGAGTTTAGAAAGGTAAGTAATGACAAGATCGAAACCTTTAACATCTTGAGGGGCACTAATGAGTAGATGTGGAGAGGATATTTCTTATTGTTGGATAATCTGGAACAAAGGGCCAATAACTAAAAATAACTGGTTGCTGATTGGAGACTGAGATGAGATTTCTTTTTCTCTCAGTGGACCGTGACTCCCTCGAACTCTTTTCCTCCAAGTCCAAAAGAAAATAGAGTCTTTGAATAGTTTTAAAGCAGAGCGGGATAGATTCTTGATTAACAAGGGGGCAAATGGTAATTAGGTGCAGGGAGGAATGTGGAGTTGTAGTTACAATCAATTCAGCCTGATAACGTGTCTCACAAAAGGTTGCTGAAGTGGATTGGGTCACACGGTTTTGGGGGTAGGGTGTTAGCGTGAATTGGGGATTGGCTTTCCGACAGGAAGCAGAGAGTCGGAATAAATGGGTGCTTTTCTGGTTGGCAGATGGTAACTAGTGGCGTGCCGCAGGGATCGGTACTGGGACCTCAACTATTTACCATTTATATAGACGATCTGGAGGAGGGGACTGAGTGTAGGGTCACAAAGTTTGCAGATGACGCAAAGATAAGTGGAAAAGTGAATCGTGTGGAGGGCGTAGAAGGTCTGCAGGGAGATTTGAAAAGGCTGAGTGAGTGGGCGAGGATCTGGCAGATGGAGTATAACGTTGACAAATGCGAGGTTATTCACTTTGGAGGAAATAATAGCAAATTGGATTATTATCTAAATGGAAAAAAAAATACACCATGCTGCTGTGCAGAGGGACCTGGTGGTCCTTGTGCATGAGATGCAAAAACCCAGTCTGCAGGTGCAACAGGTGATCAAGAAGGCAAATGGGATGTTGGCCTATATCGCAAGGGGGATAGAATATAAAAGCAGAGATGTCTTGCTGCATCTGTACAGGGCATTGGTGAGGCCGCAGCTGGAATACTGTGTGCAGTATTGGTCCCCTTATTTGCGGAAGGATATATTGGCCTTGGAGGGAGTGCAGAGAAGGTTCACCAGGTTGATACCAGAGATGAGGGGTGTTGATTATGAGGAGAGACTGAGCAGATTGGGTTTGTACTCGTTGGAATTTAGAAGGCTGAGGGGGGATCTTATAGCGACCTATAAGATAATGAAGGAGCTGCATAGGGTAGAGGTGGAGAGATTCTTTCCACTTAGAAAGGAAGCTGAAAATGGAGGGCACAGCCTCAAAATAAAGGGGGGTCAGTTTAGGACAGAGTTGAGGAGGAACGTCTTCTCTCAGAGGGTGGTGAATCTCTGGAATTCTCTGCCCACTGAAGTGGTGCAGGCTACCTCGTTGAATATGTTTAAATCACGGATAGATGGATTCCTGATCGGTAAGGGAATTAGGGGTTATGGGGATCAGGCAGGTAAGTGGAACTGATCCACTTCTGATCAGCCATAATCTTATTGAATGGCGGGGCAGGCTCGAGTGGCTAGATGGCCCACTCCTGCTCCTATTTCTTATGTTCTGATGATCTTATTAAATGGCGGGGCACACTCGAGGGGCCGATTGGCCTACTCCGGGTCTCAATTCGTTTTTTCGCATGTAGTCATTAATTAGAGTTAAATCATAACTGGTATTACTTTTCACAAGAGCAACTTGCCTTTGAAGCGATTTAAAGTAATGAACTGTCCAACCTTCCTGCTAAGAGTGTTTTCAATAGAAAACATTGTAAAAACGCTGACTCTGACCCACGGAAGGAGATATCCGGTCCCACGACAAAGCCTCTGTGAAAGATGAATGCTTAAGATAGGACCTTAAGGGGTCGAGGGAGCTCGTGATGAAGAATTTTAGGACAAGTCAGCTGAAATCCCCGATGTCAATTTCCTGAAAAATCCAAACGTTCCAAAATAACAAAATAGTAGAGCTGAACAAGATTCATTGGGTGGAAGGTATTATGAAGAAATGCAGCAGCGAAGCCATGGGGGGAATTTCAATTAATGGATGAGGAGGTTAAATTGGAGGAATTCCCAGTCCAGTGTCAGCAAACATTGGGTTAAATGGAAAACAGACCAAATGATCAGACAAGATTCATGTCAAATGAGTTCCACTGGATGGAATTCCGTGTCCAAATGGTTGGAAGCTATTTTCTACGCTCGCTCCTTATCTGAAATCTCAAATAGGCAATGTTCCAGATCAGATCAAGAAAATGCTTCAAAGTGCTCTGTTGTTCTCTTTGAAGCTCGGATGCATTGAGATCAGTAGCCAGCAGTAGCTTCCTGCCATTCGTTCAAAATGGCGTACGGTGTCCATCAAGCTGCGTCAAGCTCTGATTCTAAATGTGTTACTGATATGTCAGAAAGAAACTGAACCAATCTGTGCTTCTGAGCTCCACTACCTCTTGTCATTTGTGCGCAGATATCTGCGGATCAGATGGGCCTGTTCAGTCACATGAAGGATCATGGCAGAAAGACATGAATAGCCTAATCGACACGAATAGGCGTCAATCTTGAAATCGAGGGACATCTGACGATGCAATTTCCGAGCCAGGAATGTGGTATTTTTACCTTTTTTGAGTTCAGTGGAAGCCAGGCAAGCTATCCCACAATCAGGTTGGTGTCAATAAAGACAGATTCCCATTAACAACATAAAATTTCACGGGCCGTCACGGGACACTCTGAAATAGTGTCACCTCCGGTAATGATTCAGTAGGACACCAAAAACATGTCAGTGGATCTACCATTGATAATGGAAGATGAACAACAATGATAACTTAATAATATAGTTGCTACAATTCTGGTTGGAGTAAACATGGTGTGCAGGATAATCGCCAGTAATAAAATCGGCGAGTTACGACTAAATATCACAATACACAAACAATGACAAGTTATGGAAGTATGCGGCAAATACACTTAAATTATGCGTTGGATGCGTGAGTTTGCAAAAGAGCATGATGAAGCCGGAAGAATCCAACATTGTGCCAATGAGGATGTCCCTTTCTATCTTCAGGGAACCTGCTCAGAACACATTCTCTCCGATATCCTTTCTGATCAATAACGTCTATTGACGGAGCTTCATGTCCTGCCATGGTCTCTACTGGCCAACCTTGATTCCCTGCAGGGGAAAGGGACTCCTTGTGCGTTAGATGGCTGGAACTGGCGCAATTAGTGCGTAGCTCGATTTTCGCTCCAGGGAACGAATTGAAGTACTAAGGGGATAATTTCCGAATCTTAGATGAAACAGATAATATAGGAGAACTCCAGCATTCCTCTCAAAAATTACAATGGCCCACTCATAAATTATGCAGCTCAAGGATATTTACTATCCAGTATGGTAATTCATGTCCGAACGGATTATAAATCTCCTGAACATGTCGCCACTGAAACCGGAACACTGCTCATCCATTTCAGTTCATGCAGCTACTAAAACTAAATTAAGGAAGGAGCTGAAGAAGATAATGAAATCTCCTTGGACAATAATTCTGATATTGCAAAAATATGCAAAATGAATTCGTGACTTCCTGTTCAGGCTACGGTGAAGTACGAGTTTAAATGCCGGCCTTCCTGCAACAAGAAAATGTACTGCTTTTCTTTTAATAACAGACATCAGAAACTCTCTTCCACTCGTTGTTGTATCTTTTGTTGCCTATTTCTTTCACGAGCAATTCTCGGTGATTCCTTCTGTCGCGGCGCACTCCCAATCGGTGTCCACATAGAACAGGCATGATGTATTTCTAACAGTGGATTAAAATAGATGTATATTAGCGTTAACTGCTTTAAAGTGCAGGGACGCTCTTACACAGCAAGTATCACCATAAATCGCACGTGCTGCCTTTCATCGCAACCACTGCCTCATGCTGCAGGAAATGCGTTACATTGCAGGTGCTATCTTACATCGCAGATACTACCGTGCGCCGCAAGTACTCACTTAAACCCGAGGAACAATGTTACGTCATAAGTACTGCCTACACCACAGGTACTGACTATACCGTACATACTGACTTACACGAGAGGGACTTCCTTGAACCACAGGTACCGCCCTTCACTGCAGGCACAACCTTGCACCACAGCTACTGTCTTATACTGCTGTTCCTGCCTGAAACTGCAGGCATTTCCTAACACATCACGGAGATGGCCAATACATTGCAGGAAATGCCTTACACCATATGTTCTCCCTTAAACCATGTTTGCTTCCTTACACCGTAGGTACTGCCTTACTCCGCAGGTACTGCGCTGAACTACAAGAGGCTACATTACACCACAGATGTTGTCTTACACAATGGCGCTGTTTGACACTGAAGCTACTTCCTTACACTACAGATACTGCCGCACTCCACAGGTGACGGCTTACACTGCCGCTAAAGTTTATTTATTAGTCACAAGTAAGGCCTTCATTCACACTGCAGTAAAGTAACTGTGAAAATCCCTTAGTCGCCACACCCCGACGCCTGTTCGGGTCAATGAATCAAACCAGCTACTGCCTGAAACCGCAGATACTGCAACACATTGCAAGTGTTGTCTTACACCAAAGTTTCTGCCTTACAACAGAGGTGCTGGACTACAGCACAGGCACAGACATTCCCCACATTTTCTGCCCACAAAGAATTATGCCTGACATCAAAGGTTCTAACTTACACTGCAGGTATTGGCTTAAAATTGCATACATCGCAGGTACTACCTTGAACCACAGATGTTACATTACACTACACGTTTTAGACTGAAACCAATTTCTTACACCACAGATACAGCATTGCAATGTATGCACTGCGTTGGACCGCAGATACCTCCTTACTCCACAAGAGCTTGTTACACTGCAGCTACTGCATAGCACCAATTATATGCTTCCACCGCAGTTACTTCTTTCACCGTAAGTGCTGCCTCACGCCACAGGTACTGCCTTCACAGCAAGTACTGCCTTATGCAACTGTAGCTTCTTAAAACGCAGATACTGATTGCACCAATGGCATTGTGTTGTAACGTACACACGTCTTTACACTGGAAGCACTGGCTTACATTGCAGGTACTGTCTCCAAACGCTTGTATGTCTTCTCTGCAGCAACTGCCTTACAGCGCAGTAATGATGTAACACCAAAGGTAATGCTTTACACCATAGGGAATTAATTTGATTTGATTTGATTTACATCACATGTACTGGGATACAGTCAAAAGTATAGTTTCTTGCACGCTGTACAGACAAAGCATACCGTTCTTAGAGAAGGAAACGAGAGAGTGCAGAATGTAATGTTACAGTCGTAGCTGTGTCGATGAAGATCAACTTCATGCAAGGTAAGTCCTTCCAAAAATCTGATGGCAGCAGGGAAGAAGCTGTCCTTGATTCGGTTGGTACATGGCCTCAGACTTTTGCATTTTTTACCCGACGGAAAGCGGTGGAAGAGACAATGTCCGGGGTGCGCGGGGTCCTCAATTATGCTGGCTGCTTTGCAGAGGCAGCGGGAAGTGTACACAGAAGTGTAGACTTGACTTCACCTTCGATAATGCCTTACACCACAGGTACTGCCTTCACCACAGGAACTGCCTTCAATGAAGGAAGTACCTTACATTACAGGTGCTGCATAATACCACAGGCTATGGCTTATCTAGCTGGTACCACCTTACACAATGTATGCTGTCTTACACGGAAGGTAGTACCTTACACTGAAATATGTGCCTTGCATCGTAGGTGCTGCCTTACACCAAAGGTTGTGCCATGCACCATTGATACTGCCGTACACCGCACGTTCTGCCTTATATCACAGTTCTGTTCTGAAACTGCTGGTTTCCCCTTAAATTAAAGTGCTGCCTTACACCACAGGTTGTACCTTTCACCGCAGCTACTACATTACAACGCAGATACTAACTTGCACGACGGTTTTCTCTTAAACGGCAAGAATTGCCCTGCACCACAGGTGCTGCATTATGTCAGGGGTATCGACTTAAACCATAGTTGTGGCGTAACATAGCAGCTATTTCCTTACACCACAATTGCCGCATTTCACCGCAGTTGGCCCCCAACTGCAGATGCTGGCGTACATGGCAGGTACTGCCTGCTGCTTAATGTGGTGTAATGTGACCCCCTTTTTTAATGCCAAATGTAAGAATTCAAAATGTCCTTGATCATTCTCTCTGCGGCCATTTGTCTTGAATGCGCAAATTCATCGAAGTACTGTGCATTACCGATCCTTTTCCACTTCTTCTTGTATAGTATCAGTTGGTAACAACTTGCCGAAATTAATAAGCCTGATATCTATTCAGAATTCAGTAAATGTCAAAGAGCTGAAGTTCAACCAGCTGATTAAAAGCTTCCTGTACGAGATTGTTGTGTATTTACATTTATTGAGCAGAAGAGAATGCTTGTTTTTATATGGCTGGAAGCTGCAGTAATCACAATGATAATCCAGGATAGATACCAGTCAAACATCTGGGACTCCTCCATATGGAATAGCTCGCCTAAAAATGCATAAATGCCTTATATTAAATGTTGCATACCGGGGCAACCTAACCGTTTGTGCGTATTTAATTCCTGAGCTTCACATGAAGAACCAACATATGATATTTATGATGATGTCCTCAACAACTGCTCAAAAACATGTTCAGTCATGTGGGCAACATCACTGCAAGAAATCATTAATATCGGTAAAAGGGTGAGTACATACATCAACCCCGCAGGAAGAGCCACGTGTTATATATATATATATATATATATATATATATATATACGAAGGTTCATTCGTATAACAAGGGGAACCGTTTTTATTCATTTCTCGGATGGGGGCGCTGCTAATTTACGACTCATCCGAAATCCTCCCTCAGATAGCATTTGAGAGTCAACCAGATTGCTGTGGGTCAAGAATGGCATGGATACCAGAACAGGTGAGGCTGGCATGTTTCTTTCGGCACGGTAGCACAGTGGGGCGGCACGGTAGCACAGTGGTTAGCACTGCTACTTCACAGCTCCAGGGTCCCGGGTTCGATTCCCGGCTCGGGTCACTGTCTGTGTGGAGTTTGCACATTCTCCTCGTGTCTGCGTGGGTTTCCTCCCGGTTTCCTCCCACAGTCCAAAGATGTGCGGGTTAGGTTGATTGGCCAGGTTAAAAATTGCCCCTTAGAGTCCTGGGATGCGTAGGTTAGAGGGATGAGTGGGTAAATATGTGGGGGTAGGGCCTGGGTGGGATTGTGGTCGGTGCAGACTCGATGGGCCGAATGGCCTCCTTCTGCACTGTAGGGTTTCTATGATTTCCGTACATGGCATCATCATGAACCAGACGGGTATTTACGAATATCCAGTTAGGTCACTTTTGAAAAATTACTGATTTCGAAGTCCGCAAGCTGACAGTGTTCAAACTCAGCACCCCACAATATGCACTTGATTTCTGGATTACTATTACTGAATTACAATTCTATTATGCCAAGTGCAAAACAGAACTCCTAAAACTTACCAATAACATGCCTATTGCTTTTTCTTCAATTTGTGGTATTGTTAGTCGTTCACCTTTTTCGCCTAAATAGCGAAGAAGATTCACTTTAAATCAACAGGATACAGAGCGAACAGTGCATCAAAGTTCAGCGCATCAAAGTTCAGTATTCAAAGATATGGCATTTCGTACTGATGCATGCACTTCATAAATAGAAACTTAATCGTTTGATAATTTCTGCAAAGTAAATGATTTACAAAAACAAGTTTAATTGACAGCAACGATAAAGGAGAAGAGCAAGATTCAGAGCACAACACTTGGTTCAATTGTAATCATATTAATCAAAAGTTAAAATATCTTTCGAGCAACAAATTAATTCGTTTGTCAAATGGGAATACAATAATTTGTTGACTCAAGCAAATTTTCAATATGGGAAAAGAGAACACAACATGAAGTACACTTTTAGAATGACGTAATTATGTTGTTCAAAACTATGTTTTTGCTGGCGAAGCGTGAGACAGGGCTCTGCGTAACAATGAACTGTTTATATATTCTAATTGTAATTTACACGCATCAGTTACAAAAAACATACAATAATCATGAGTGTGTCTGTAATACGTGCCTTGTTAACTGCATGGTTATGTATAATAGCACGCGATAGATGATGAATAAAAAATGATTCACCCCAATGCTCAGTACGCTGACTGAAGCACCCGGAGTGGCATTTTCAATGTGTTTCATTTATTATCTGAGAGTAACTGGTAACATGGTTATCCCGGTAACTGGTAACTGATAGCAGGCGAATCCGGGGCTGGGTAGCTCACTCGGTAGAGCATCAGACTTTTAATCTGATATGTCCAGGGTTCAAGTCTTTGTTCGAGCGCAAATTTGGGTCCGACTTGTTACGAAAGAAGCATTTCTTCTCGCGACAATATTTTCTTTCTCCCCGTGACTTTGTGGATTTTCTCTGGGGATTCTGATTTCCTCCCACAGCCCAAAGATGGACCGGTGAAGTTAATTGACCATGCTAAATTGACCCGAGTATCAGGGTACATATGTGGTGTTGCGGGGGGTAGGAGTTGGTTGGGACTGTTGCCGGTGCAGGCTCGATGGGCCGAATGGCCTCCTTCTGCACTGTAGATTATATGAACATCTCATGCTCCTGAGCGCCTTCATGTTGAGCTTCCTCAAAATTAAATTTCTTGTGCTTGTGGTTCTGCATTATGTAGTTGGAGAACGCAGCCCCACAACAATGAAATGATGTGTTTGTGGAAGTCACACTGTAGAACACTTTAGCATGAATGAGCGCCTAAACACATATAATCTCGAATGCATGGATGACAATGTCACCCAGCTCCGTATCTCCTTTGCTAACCACAAACAACTGTTGTGTTTCCATCAACAGCAGACTTCATAGAAGCACACAATTCATACAGTGCAGAGGAAGGATATTTGTCCACTGAGTCTGCACCGACATTCTGGCCGAGCATCTTACGCAGACCCAATCCCACACTATCCCCATACCCCGAAGCATTATCCGATTAATCCACCTAACCTACACATCTTGGGACACTAAGGGGCATTTGTGCACGGACAATCCGTCTAACCTGTACATATTTGGACCGTGGGAGTAAACCACACAGGGAGAACGTACAAACACCTTGCAGACGGTCACCCAAGGTTGGAATTGAACCCCAGTCTCTGTTACTGTGAGGCAGCAGCGCTACGCACTGTGTCACCGTGCCACTTGTCTTATATATTGCTATCCTGACCGGTTTCCATCGACCAATCTTCAAAAACGTAATATAAGACAAACTGTGCTGCTTATAACACAACTGGCATTGAACCCCATTCACACAACGACAATTTCTATTAGCATTTCCTCTCAGTTCAACAAAGTCTCATTTTTTTTCATACTCATATTCATACCCATCCACGGGCATGCCCCTGTCATCGTCTCCAATCTTGTACTTCCCTACAACTGTCAGCGAATTCTGTAATCCTCATATTCCGGCCTCCTGTTTTTTCCCAATCGTTTTCACTTCACCATTGATGGTCTTCAGTTGTCTGGGATCTATAATCTCTAATTATCTAATTATCTCAAAATCTGTCCCGTCTCCTTTAAAACCATCAATAAAAGCAACATCTGCTCACGAGTCAGAGTTCGTCACTAATTGGCTCTGTATTCTTATTTGTCCGGTTACACTGATGTGACGCTACAAAGAGCGTTTTCTGAGCTTAAATATGATGGAACTGAAAGTTGCAATCTGCAGTCACAATAATCTATCCCAGTCCATCACTCTACAACGTAATTTGAATAGTTCAGTCTACTTAAAATGATACGATCGAATGAGTGGTAATTGATTCAATTCATGATATTGAGTCTCTGATCCTCATAGTTTACTGTTTGATCCTAGGAAGGAATCCAAACCGGTTTAACAACACATACATTGAAATCAACACGAGGACAGAGGGTTGCAACACAATGACTATTCTCAAGCAATGGAACCGGATTCAGAGCACTTTCACTGTAATCAGCACTCGGACAGAGAGAGTCGCGGCATTGTCGCAAAATCAAGCAGAACGACCAAATTCTGTCATATGTCCAGCACAGGTTTAATCCGGTCTGACAATAACATTGTTGTTTTAACATAATTTGTAGTCACTTTTCCATGTTAAGTTCAGCATAAGGGTTCGAACTTAAGCGATATTCTGAGAAGAACATTCAGGAGTCCTTACAAATGGCTAAACTAACAAACGTTGCAATATCATTCCATGTTGTCCTTCATTAAGACTTCACCTGAGAAAATTCAGAGAGGAAACGTCCTGCTGTCTCGGGGGTAGAAAGTTACACAGGGCGGTAAAAAAAAATACAGGCACAAAGACTGCTGCTGCCTATTAATATGTTGTTGGATGTCAGACGTGGTGTCTATAAACTGGACAATGCGATAACTCCTACTTCGCTGTTTTGTCTTAGAGAAATGTTTATTTATAGCCCTCGTGATATTCCAACATTTATTGCTTCTGGAGCTGGTGACATCTCCAAGCCCAAGCATTTTCTTTGTGTTTTTGATCGTTTTCATTTATTCGCCCAGGCCGGGAGTTTCAAATATTCGACCTCCTCTTCTTTGTTCCCTGATTATAGCACATTTTTGCTACGTGTCCAGGAGATAACGTACTTCTTAATGTCTAACCAGCGAAGTAAATCCATAGACCAGAGCTGGTTTTCTGTAGCAGTTCTCAATGACGGGAAATGTACTTAATAAATACTTTTCCATTTTGTGCAGAGAAAAAAGTTAATTATCACCGGAGTGTGTTGCTACATTTCCAAGTCCTCTGAAACGAGCCAGTGTAATCACGGGCCATGAGGTGCAGGATAAAGCCTGGGACATTTTAGCACTGAACATGAAATCACACAGAACACTGCGAGACTGGCATAATAATAGCATTCACGGTATGATCCATACGCGGTCTCAACATCTGTTGTACGTGTCTTTGTACCTGACTGTGATCCTAATTTGTCCATAAGCATTAGAAAGCGACTGCGGTGCTAACCATTCGTTCAGATGAAGTATATATTTTTTCCCCTGTGGCTCAAAATCGCCCTTACTATTTCATGTATCCTTGAACCATTAACTTTGAAGGCAGCCTGAATTGTTTTAAACCAGGGGTCTTCAAACTCCACATCGGCATGTTTGAAATTAGATATTTAATTTCAACTTCACTTCCCAGGCTCTGCAAAGATATAAAACTCTTGACTATTACTGGAGTCACGAACTTCCTAGCTAGTTCGTCTGTCCGATCATTTTCACTTGTCCAAAGACGATTTTAGCCTGAAGATTGCAAGCTGGGTCATTCTATCCCTTCTACCTGTACTAATTTCTTTGACATAACAAACTCCATGATGCTTCTTTTCATTCTGCAATCACGTATCTCGCATTCAGGAACACCAGAGGCGACGGCACATTCGAAGTGCGTTGGGCTAGCCTCGTCCTGGGCGAACCACTTTTATTTAAGCATTTTGATTCCGTCAAAAAAAATCAAATTGAATCCAATTCATGGTCCACACCAGAAGGTCGAACAAGATCCAATCCGACAAAGCGAGGCCTTGCACCCCATCTTGGGCTTGATCAAGCAAGATCCAAGCTGACGAAATGAAGCATTACACTCCCTTCCGGGCTTGATCAAATGCTTCATTTTCGTCAAAAGGCGGAGATGGCTTTGAAAAACTACATCAGGTGAAACCTCAGTGCAACTTCTTGAGTTACCCTGATCATTCACACGGGTGCGAGCTCATCGCAAGCGCAATGAGCTAGCCTCGTCACCTGCTTCAAACATGACGGTGTTTTTTTTTCGATCTTGAATGCGAACGACCAGGAAGACGATGTTTATGTGTTCGGTCTGAAGAGCAGTGATTATTTTGAAACAGAAATTACGTAGGCAGTTGAAGGAATTAATCAAAGGAATTTACCAAAGGAATTCATACTGTGATGGAGAAGGGAAATGAGCCTGACTGGATTGCTCCACGGAGAACGGAAAGAGGCTGCTGGACATTCGTGACACTCCGTCTGTGGCAAGTATATCCTTTCTTGACTAATGTGAGCGAAATTGTAAACAATACATCAGCTGCGGTCACATCAAGGTTCTGAAAAACTGCAGCAACATTTCTTTATTCCTGTACTCAAATCTCCTTGCAATGAAGGCAAAAATGCAATTTCACTTCTTAATTCGTTTTTTGTATCTGCATATTAGATTTAAATGAATCATGAATGATGTGAGTGACATAACTTTGGAGGTCAATTGCTCCCAATCTCTCAGCGTTGAAGAAATACTGTGAATTTATTTTTGCCTACTAACTTGGGTATTTTTATATTTGTAGAATACAATCCAACTGAAATGTCCTTGCCCATCCTTGCCTACATTTCACTGAATCCTCAAAGAATCATAGAATTTTAGAATCCCTACACTGCAGAAAGAGTTCATGCGGCCCATCGAGCCTGCAACGATATCAATACCATCCATGCCCTATCACTGTAACCCCACCTATTTTGCATGATAATCTCCCTGACATTAAGGAGCAATTTAGAAACGAGAAGCAGGAGGCCATTCAACCCTCAGAGCCTGCTCCAACGTTCATTTTGATCATGGCTGATCATCGAATTCAAAATCCTGATCACGCCTTCCCCATATCCCTTAATCCATTTAGCCCCGAGAGCTATATCTAGTTTCTTCTTGAACTCAGACAGCGTTTCGGCCTCAACTACTCTGCACATTCACCTCCCTCGGGGTGAAGACATTTTTCCTCACCTCAGTTCTAAAAGATTAACCCCTTATCCTCAAACTATGACCCCTAGTTCTGGACTCCCACTTTCTGAATCTTTCCTGTCTAATCCTCTTAGAATATAAAACATTTCTATTAGACCCCCCTCACTCTTCTCAACTGCAGTGAATGTAACCGTAACTGATTCAGTCACTCCTCATATGAAAGACTTTCCATGCCAGGAATCAGCCTGGTAAACTTTGGCTGTACTCTCTCTAAAGAAAGGACACATCCCTCCTACAGATAAGGACACCAAACTGCACGCAATAATCCAGATGTAGCCTCACCAATGCTCGATATAATTTTGGCAGTGCATCCTTATCCAGATGCTCAAATCCTCTCGCTATGGAGGCCAACATATCATTTGCCTTATTTTCTACCTGCGGTACCTGCGTGCTTACTTTCAGTGACTGATACACGAGGACACCAAGGTCTCGCTGAGTATCCAACTCTCCCAATTTACACCCATTTTAGTAATAATCTGTCTTCCTATTATTGTTTCCAAAGGGGATAACCCTACAGTTACCACACCTCCTCCGCGATCATCCTCAACACTGGTGCCCCGAAAGGTTAAGTTCTCAGCCCCCTGTTATAATCATTGTACACCTATGGCTGTGTGGCGAAATTCCCCTCCAAATCGATTTTCAAGTTTGCTGACGACATCAGCATTGTGGGTCGGATCACAAACAATGACAAGACAGGGTGCAGGAATGAGAAGAATAACCTGGTTAACTGGTGCTGCGACAATAATCTCTCACTCAAAGTCAACAAAAGGAAGGAGATTGCCAACGACTTCAGGAAGCGTCGAGGAGATGATGCCCCTGTCTACGTCAACGAGGGCGAAGTGGAGAGGGTCGAGAGCTTCAAGGTTTTAGGTATCCAGATCACCAACAACCTCTCTGACGCTGTAGTTAAGAAAGCCCGCTAACGCCTCTACTTTCTCAGAACACAAAGAAAATTTGGCATTTCAGCTGCGACTCTCACCAGCTGTTACAGAATGCACCATAGAAAGCATCCTTTCTGGTTGTATCAAGCCTTGATATGGCTCCTGCTCTGCCCAAGACCGCAAGAAACTACGAAATGTCGTGAATGTAGCCCAATCCATCATGCAAACCAGCCTCCCATCCTTTGACGCTCTACGTTTCCGCTGCCTCAGAAAAGCAGCCAGCGTAAGTAAGGACCCCACATACCCTAGACATTCTCTCTTACATCTTCTTCCATCGGGAAAAAGGTACAAAAGTCTGAGGCTACGCACCATCCGACTCAAGAACAGCTTCGTCCCTGCTGCTATCGGACTTTTGAATGGACCTACCTTGCACGAAGTTGATCGTTCTCTACACCCTAGCTATTACTATAACACTGCACTCTGCACTCTCTCGTTTCCTTCTCTATGAATGCTATGATTTGTCTGTATAGTACACAAGAAACAATCCCTGTCACTGTATGCAAATACATGTGACAATAATAAATAAATTCATCAAATCAAATTGATCCACATTATACTGCATCTGCCATGCAGATGCAAACACATCCAACCTGTCCAAATCACGCTGAAGCATCTCTGCAGATTCATCACAGCTCAGCCTCCCATCCAACTTGGTGTCATCTTCAAATTGGGAGAGAGTACATTCAGCTCCCTCTTCCAGATCTATCATATCTAATGTTAAACAGTTGAGGTACGAGCACAGATCCCGACAGGACTCCACTAGTCAATGGCTGCCAATGAGGAAAGGATCTCGTTATGCCAGCACTTTGCTTCATACCTGCCAAGCAGCATTCTGTCCATCTCAGCACATTACCTGCAATCCCATGTGTTTAAACTTTACATAGTAGTTTGTCATACGATACCTTGTCGAAAGCCTTCTGAAAATCTAAATAAACCACAATCGACTGGTTCTCCTCGTTCAACTGTACCAGTTAAATCCTCAAAAGTCCCAAAAGATTCGTGAAGCATGATTTTCCCTCTGTAAATCCATGCTGACTTTGTCTGCTAATGTCATTGCCTTCCAAATGCTGAGTTATGAAATCATTGAGAATGGATTCTAGCTACTTCCCCAGCACCGACGTTCGGCTTACGGTCTATCATTCCCTGTTTTCTCTCTGCATCCCTTTTTTGAATAGCGGGCTTATATTAGCTACCCTCCAATCTGTAGGAACAAGTCCAGAGTCCAAAGAATTTTGGAAAATAACCAGCACTGGATCTACTTTTTCCACGGCCACTTCCTTAAGTACTCTGAGATGAAAATTATCAGGACCTGGAGATCAATCCGCCTACAATCCCATCACTATCTCAAAAACCATGTTTCTACTAATGCTGATTTCAGTCCCATTTATTTAACATGGCCAATGAACCTGACCCACATATCTTTGTCATCCTCCGCACAACTCAAATTCCCACAAAGTTTCTGGGTCATCTGCAAACCTGAAAATATTATATTTGACACCCAAACTCATATCACGGATATAAATTGTGAATAGCTCAGGCCCCAGCACTGATCTTGCAGTTCCCCACTAATCACAGGCCACCAAACTGAGAATGACCTGTTCAATTCTACTCTACGTTTTCTGTCCCCCACCAATTCTCAGTTGATTCCCGTTCATTACCTCATATTTTCTTTCCAAACTCTTGTGTGACACCCTACCCGAAGCCATCTGTCAATCAAAATAGCCACATCCAATGGTCTTTACTTATCTATGCAGGTAGCTGCATCCTTCAGAAAAACAGCAAAGTTTGTCGCACATAATTTTGCATGCATGAATCCATTTTGACTGCCCAATCCTCCCATTACATTCTAAGTGCTCAATTTTCAGGTTCTTTATTACAGATTCCAGCATTTTCCCCATATACTAATGTCAGGTTGCAATTTCATTTTTTCTCCAACTTTTTTCTTAACTAACGGGTTACATTTTTACCTGAAAATCTGCAGGAACTGTTTCACAAAGTACAGAATTGTGTAATATGCCCACCAATATGTCAAAAAAGCCACTTAATTCAACACTCCAGGAGGTAGATCATTAGGTCAAGGGGATTAATCAACGTTCAGTCCCATTTATTTCTCCAGTGCTTACGCTAATTTATTTCTGTTCCTGGATTTCGCTGGGCAAATTGTTCTCCAGCGTTTCTGGGAGAATTTTGTCCCTGTCGCGGTGACGAAAGATCTGATTATCCATTTATTTCCTCTGTCATTTGACAGCAGGGGAGTCCGAGCTGTATGTGATATTTCATCACTGGCCTTAATGATGACTTGAAAAGATGTAATACCACTTGCTTAAACTTATGATCTATGGACATGTTTATAAAACACCCCTTAAGTCTTTGCTTGTTACAGAATGATCCACTTGCAGATGAACTTTCTGGGCATCGAATATGGAACCTTAGTATTGGATGTTGAGATCCACCACTCATTTATTTTTCATTGAGTATTTGTTCCAATTGTTT
This sequence comes from Mustelus asterias, assembly GCF_964213995.1. Taxonomy (NCBI): domain Eukaryota; kingdom Metazoa; phylum Chordata; class Chondrichthyes; order Carcharhiniformes; family Triakidae; genus Mustelus; species Mustelus asterias. The sequence goes on from NC_135816.1 coordinate 91,884,908, forward strand.
GATATTCCTGGCAGATTAATGAGAAGATTGATTTAAAAAAAACTTATTCATTAATGATTTATTTGCACTTTTTCAACTAATCTCAGAATTCGTATCCATGGAGATTTTACCACATTCTTCAGCTCCTCTCTGAATTTTCTCTGTGTCGCTGCGTAAATGCATGGATTTTGAAAGCAACTCAGCAACTTCAGGAAAGCTCCGGTTTCAGTCGCGATATATGCAGGGTCTGTGCGGTCGGCTCGGTAATAGATACTGTTTGTCAGTCTGGTAGTTACTAAACTCACGGCATATGTCAACCAGAGCAATATAAAAGTGACCGATACAGTGAACAATAAAATGATAGATTTCCTTCTGTTCTCCGTCTCCGAATCGCTGCGGTTCTCACTCCTGTGACCCCGGAGTCCAGCACGGATTCTATTGGCTACTAAAATACGCCGGATTGTTAAAAAATTAAACATGAAAATTAGAGCAAAAGGAAGCCAAACGACCCAGGCGCTGTAAAGCCAGAGGAATGCTATACCTGGTGATGACGAAAAGAAAGTCACACTTGATCGGCAGCCCCATTGCATCTTATTAATTATCTGCTCATGTTCATATGCAAACAAAACTGGAATGTCTCTTAACAAGATCAGGGCTGAGGCGGTTGTTACTACCGCTATTGCAAATCTTTTAGTGCAGCACTTTGTTTTCAACTTCTGGCAACAGAGTGCCACAAATCGGTCAAATGTGAAGGAGACAGTAAACCAAACAGAGCAATCAAGGTTGACAGCAGTCATATATAGAATGATCCTGCACACAGGAGTGTGGGACAAGAATGATAGTGGAAAGTGATAACTGAAAATATAATATAACATTACATTGATGATAACGGTGAGTAGATCTGATGTCGCCATAGCTAGCATATAAGTAGAGAGGCATTTGGACATGCCGCAGTTGCTTCGAGAAAGGATCACAATTGTCATTAGGTTGGCTGTAAGACAGAACGAGATAAGGTAAATAATAGTTCAGTGCCTGATTGAAATAGACATGGAGATGCCCGCTGAAACTGGTTGAATTCATTCCATGGGATTATCAAAATAGGAGCCTATCCAACAAGTGATATAATTAAAGAAACAGATTACATTGATTCACAACAAACGGGTTACAATGGCTCACCGGGAAGACCGACGGCTGCGAGAATGGGGTAGTAAATCTCTTTCACCAGCAGAATGGCTGGTTTCCTCATTTTCTGTGAGAGTGGATGACTGATGCAATGGTGAAGCAATTGAAGGGAATCTATATTTATGCACGCCTCAACCCTCCAAGGAGTTGTACAGTTTTAATCATCACTGAAATTAGTTGCAATCATTTATCGAATATACTTGATAAAAGCACCAAATTAAATTTCCCTTTCTTTCTTAGCAGATATCACCATACAATTTCAATGTCTTCTTAGCTTGATTCTCTGATATGTTCATACTTATAATAAACATCTGGTACATTGGTTCCTGGTCTTATTCATTTTTTTTCTCATCTCACACAGCATCCAAATCGTATTACTATCCAATTATGGTCCCTGTGTTTTGCTGTCACACAAGTTTGTGGAGAATAAGACGAATTCGGCTCACAAATGTGTTGAAGATTTTCCCTTCCACTTTCAGTGATAATCGTTTGTCACACAGCACTCCCCTTAGTTCTACCAATTTAATACGTAAGCCAAAATTAAGTTGTGTCTTAATTTCAATATCATTGCTTCTCTCTTCTGACAGACAGATTACATGTCCTTGGAAAATTTATTATTCTTGTCTGAGATCTCTGGATCGATGTCCTGAAATAGACGTATGTCCTTCATATGAAAAAAATATGGAGTATTTCAATACACCAAAAACACAAGTGCAACGAGAACTAACAGGCAGATATGCACACGTGCTCATGTCGCTCTTTAGAAGACTATGTTGATGCATAGAGAATCCAATTGTAAGTATAACATTTTTTTTCACAAAGAAGTCTAATTCATGACACGTAGGATTGAAAATAAAAGTAAGGATGCTATTCTTCATTTATGAAGCGCATTAGCGAGACTCTATCTCAAATATTGAGTGCAGCAATCGTCTCCTTATTGAATGAACGATACAAATATGTTGGAGACAGTTCAGATCACGTTTATTAGATTCGTACCAGGAATGGCCGGGCGAATCTTATGAGGTTCATTAGGAAAGACTGGATTTCTTTCCAATCCAGTTTAGAAGAATGAGTCATGACTTGTTTAAGTATGTAAAATCCTGAACGGCGTTAACAAAGTGGACGTTGCAGGAATGTGGCCACATGTGGGTGACTTCAGATCTGGAGGCACAGAATGAGGAGACGTCCTTATAGAATAGCGATGAGGAGTTTTCGTTTTCATTGAGCATTGTGTGACTTTGCAACTCTTTTCTGAAGGCGTTGGACGCGGGCTCACTGAATATTTTTAAGGCGGAGGTATATAGGATCTTCTTGAACAAATGAGCGAAAGTTTATTGGAGGTAGGCAACAGAAACAGATCATCCATGTTTTAATTGAAAGGCGAGATAGGGCCAATTGCCACTCCAGCTCCGATTTCTTCCATTTGGATGTACATAGATTTCGAAATTGATTTAATAGTAATACTGAGGCGCCACATCAGCTCCGTTAAAAGCGTTGTCTAAATGTCAATTATTGTTCCTGAAAACAAGAAGAGAATCATTTTATTCTTTTCGATAATTACCCTCATTTGTTGTGCCATTTGAATTGAAGAAGTTAGAAAGAAAGAAGGCTGGAGGATTCTCTCGGGTGTGTGGAAAAAATACTTTCCTGGAACTGTCGCTGTATTGGACACAGGGGCCGAAAGGGAAGCACATTGAAAAGTTGAAACAGAGCCCGTCAGTAAGAATGTGGGGTTCACAAAAAGAACAGGTACTGCAGGCAGTGGCTAATAAACAAACGAATATTTTCTCGGAAGTGAGGAACAAGGACCAGTGGAGCAAAGGGCAATTGGTCTTCAAGTACAAAGCTCGGTACATTCTCGTAGACATGAACAGAAAATAATTATATAATCGCAATTCTGAGGCGTGCAAACAAGAGGCTGCTGTTCAGGATTTTTAAAAATCTCTCAAATATTGTGCAACAATCCACTGCATTGCCACATTTGCTGCTCGATTACACATACCCAGCTGGGTCCGTATTTTTTCTTATATACTCCTTTATGATATTTCTCATTTTATGTCCTGGATCGGGAAGATCAGCGGTCTCTGATAATGCCAGGAAGACACTGAGTTTATTCCAGTTGATACATTTCTGTTTTTACTTCAGATTGTTAAATTTGTTGCGTTCTGCTTTTTACTTATATTTTCCTTCGTCAATTCACATTTCTGCTTTTACAAGGTGTTGTAATTGATTGCACCTATCCAGTGTCCCTTCTCTCCAGGAGAGAGAGAGAGATGCATCTCTCTCTCTCTCTCTGTCTTCTGAGCAACCTTTGTTCCAAATGACGAGAAATTAACGAAAATTTTGTTCCAAATGACTAGAAATTAACGAACAGTTTCGATCTTTTACTTGTAGGAAGTTGGTGTAATGTATTTGACAAAAGGAAAGTCACATTTTGGGATTTCGAAAATCTAAACCACCATATGCTTATCATTCGTATACGTTGGCCGTGTTTGCTTCCATTATGATGATCAAATATCTAAATGTTTTGATTTAATGTTTCAATAAGGATTGTCATGGGACGAATCAGTTCCACCCTCCCAGATTATCTGGATCCACACAGTTCGCCCATCACCACAACAGGTTCAAGCAGACGCGATCTCCCTGATCCTACACATTACCCTGCAACAACAGGATAACAAATACACCTATGTCAAACTCCTATTTATTGACTTCAACACCATTATACCGACGAAATTCATCTTCAAACTCCGTGGCCTGGCACTCGGTTTCTACCTCTGCTATTGGATCCAAGACTGCAACAGACCACAATCAGTAAGAATAAGCAACGGCATCTCCTCCACGATCATCCTCAACTCGTGCCCGACAAGGCTGTATCTTCAGCCCCTTTCTATACTCCTTATTGATCGATGACAGTGTGGCCAAATTCCCCTCCAACTCGATTTTCAAATTTGCTGATGATATCACCGTATTGTGTTGGATCTCGAACAATAATGAGATAGAGTACAGGTAAAAGATGGAGTTGGGCGGCACAGTGGCTTGCACTGCTGCCTCACAGCGCCAGGGACCCAGTTTCAATTTCAGCCTTCGGTCACTGACTGTGTGGAGTTTGAATGATCTCCCTGTGTCTCCGTGTGTTTCCTCCGGGTGCTCGGGTTTGCTCGCACGTTCCAAAGATTAGTATCAGGGGGACGAGCAGGTTAAATACATGGGGACAAAGGGAAAGGACCTGGGTGGGATTGTTGTCATTGTAGGCTCAATTGGGCGAATGGCTTTCTTCGGCATTGTAGTGATTCCATGTTTCTATGAATCTGGTGAACTGTTGCGACTAATAATCACTCCCTCAATGTCAACAAAACGAAGAAGATAATCACCCACTTCAGGGAGCATAATGCAGGACATGCCGCTGTCCACATCAACGGGGACGAACTGGAAATTGTCGTGATTTTCAAGTTCCGAGGTGACCAGATCATCAACAATCTCTTCTGGTCTCTCCATGCCGAGGCCATGGAGGCGAGTGAAATTAGGGTAGGGAAAGGAGGGGAGGGGATATTTCAAACTTCCTTTGAACACATGTACCAAAAGAATTTGACCTGAAACATGTGTGCTGTCGCCGTGCGCTTCAGCTAGAGCAGATAAAAGTGCAAATTAACAGGCATAAATACTCATCTATCACTTTTCCTTCAGTAAGAGAAGTTCGCGCTGTCCCATCACTTTTTTTCAGGCACTTCAGCGGAGCGGTCCAATCCTGAGAGCTATTAAATCAAGCCACCCGGAGGTTTGAACTTGGCGCCCTTACAGCACACAATGGGACTTCCACATTGTCAAGACGCGCATGTGCGACGCACAATCTCCGTACGGCGCGATTCTGTACGGAAGTTATGACCCAATAAATTCCTCATTTTTTGTGGCTTCCTGAAATTGAAAGCCCATGCAATGAGTGCAACATTGGACCCTCAGGCTAAATGTTTTCCGGCCAATGTAAAGCATCATGGTTGCCTTCACTGTTTGACTAAAGGCATGACTCCCTCTTTTATTTTCGCATTCCGTTCTTTGATAATTTACCCTCTCCAGCGCATTTCCCTCACAGACAGACTGGCAGCCTCCCTTTGGCTTCATTTCAGAATTCTCTGACGTTCTCCTTGCCAGTAGCGTGTGATGTGACAATTGCTGTTACCCATTATGTGCACTGGATCTTCAAAGGATTTGAAGGTTGCATTAATTTTGGGGAGATATTGCTGGGAAGTGACAAAGAATCAGAGATGGATTGCGCGTGTCGCAAAGGTTTTTATTTGGTTTTCGATGGGGTTGAGTGTCAATGCAAGAAAATGTATTTGGTAAAGTTCTAAATTGTGTGAATCGCAAAGTGTAGGGGTGTAATTAGATCCATCAGTCCGAGGTCTTAATCAAATAAATTCCGCCATTTATCCCTCCCGAGTCTTTCCTGCCTAATGTACAGTAACATAAGTTGTTGCATCCTTTCACACAGTTATCGCTGCAACCATTCAACATGTTGACTCTGCATTTACAAAAAACCTGCAATAAAAACAAAATAATAAGGATGCTGGAAATTGTCAATAAAAAAAAGTGCTGGGATAAAACATCTCAGCAAGTCTGAAGCATATCTGTGGTGCAAGAAAATATTTCACGATACACGTCCTCATGACTGCTGCAGCGTTAAAGCGAGGGAGAAACGTGCTGGATGTTATATTGTTTAAGAGCGTGTGGAGTCAGAGAGCAAAATAGATGTGCAGTCATAGATGGCAGCTAACCAAGCTTTAACAAATATGTCACGGAACAAAAGCCAAAGGGAGTTTTGATGATAGTATTAAAAACTGAAGTTTATGTTAGCAGTGTAAATGTAAGAGAATGTGTGAATAGGAGAAGAAAGGTTAGAGCTCTGTGAAAGCAACACATAAGAACAAGCGACAGATGTACTTGTGGGGAAGGGGCAGCATTGGGACCAAATTGATTCAAAAAGTAACGGAGTAACTAACAGATTTGATACTAACCGATTATGGGCCCCCAGAGCCTTGATGCTGCATTTCCTGTCTTTCTCGACGTCGCTGTTTTGATCTGACGCCATTCTTCGAATAAATTTGAAAAGGCACCGCTGAAATTTCAACTCAGAATCGACCAATTTACTCGATAGGCGCTTTAACCAACTAAGCCACAGCGCCAACGTAAAGTCGCAGCTTGTAACTGAAAAGTTTTGGATTGCTTTGAATTTTGCCTTTATTGATGGTACATACTGTATTGTAGAAATATTAGTGGGAAGGATAAAATGGTCAGATATTGGTTTCACGAATTGCAAAATTATTGAATATTTGGCTTGTCGTAGTAAAGTGCGATCCCATTTGTCCCTCGTCACTCTTTCCTGTGTAATGTCGAGTAACACCAATCAGCCAATTCCTTAATAAAAACAGAAAATGATGAAAAATGTCTGGAGGTCTGACGAAAAGTTATCCTGACACGTAAGCTTGGCTTTCTTCGCTTTCCAGAGATGCTGTCAGACCTGACACGATTTCTCAGCATTTTCTGCAACTGTTTCAGATTGCTGCATCCGCAGTATCATGGTGTTATTAGCCAATTCGTTCACTTGTCCTCAGCGATCGGCGGCAATAATTCAAAGCGCTTCCATAAGCATCACCAGCCAAAGGTATTAATGATCCAGTCTGGTTTCTGTATAGTGGAATGTCAATCCAGAGTTTTAGTTCGACTTTGTTACTTTGATTTAAACTTCAAAACAGCTGTCTTCATGTATTTTCTTGCTTTTCTTTACGGATTTCGGCTTTTGCCACGTTTTGTATTTTCTGTACTCCTTCATGTTACATTGCGGCGGTTGCAATGCAAACATTCAGAACCTCATCTGGATACCTTTTTTTGTTTCTTCGCTATAAACATTACAACTCTGTTTGGATTTTGCATTATAAATCAATTTATCTTCTTTCCTCCTCCCTCATCGAGCTACATTTTCGTACAACCCGTTTTCTCCCGAAATCCGCTGGTTTGAATATTCGGTTTATACCTTTCTTCCTTTTTCAGGAAAAGCCATCGGCCGGAATCGTTCACTCAGTCAGACTGCCTTCACAGATGCTTCCTGAATTAGTTATTTCCTCCCTTTGCGAATAGTTCCAACTCCTCCAAATTGCCGTACAATGATCACAATCAGTTTAAGGATTATTTCTAGATTTGCAACTTGTCTTTGTGTGTAATGTATCTTCACACTTGGTTAGTATTTTAACTGCGGATCAGTCGTGAAAAACCCACTAAAATTCCAATCCATTCTTCCCGCCCGAGGAAGCAGTTTCTCTGAGTTTAACCGAAAACTCGTAATTGATCAAAAATATTGTAAAATGTAATTCCCTAAACGAAACACGGGGCAGGGTGATGCAAACACTAAGTCCTAACCACTGGACCACAAAGGGATGATGAGGGAAACTTAAGAGAGCATGATAAATGTAATGAACGGGCTAAAAGTAATTTAGATATACTTCTGATTTTGTGTGATGGATGTAAATTCATTTCAAGCCTTTCTCTACTTACATTTCGATTTAACAGCATCCCTATTGCTCGTTCATTGATTTGGCTGGGCCAGATTTTATTTGAAGTGTTTTATTTGTTCTTCCTATGTATTTTTCTCTAGTATTTCAATACTCCAAAAACGCTAAAAGATCGAGAAGCAACACATCGGTGCACACACAACCCTCCAGATACATACACCGATACATCCGCAATCTATTTTCAAATGTCACATCAAGAAGGTTAATGTATTTCGAGAGGAACTGAAGATTAAAGTAAGAATGTCATGCTTCAGTTAGCATTGGCAAGAGCACATGTTGAATATTGTGTGTGGTATCTCGTATTTGAGACCGATATTTCTTTTAAGGAAGCATATAAGACTCGTTTTCGACGTTTTAACCAGAGGAGGAATACTTCCGTTTGAGATGGTAAAACATGTTCATATATGAGTGTGATCCACAGGTTCATTCCTGGATTATGCGGAAATCTTAAGTGAAATGAGTGCGTACACGCTGCCATTTAGAATAATGAGTAACGGGGACACATTTATTCATTCAGAGTCTGGTGAATCATTTAATCAATCCATCCCAAAGGGTAGGGAGGGCACAATCTATTAAATGCTGAGGTACAGGGATTGCTAACTGCTGAGGAGATTACTGATTATGGGAACATTCCTTGAGTAATTCACCAGCCCGATTGGAAGAATCCTTTATTATACCATGAGCAAGGAGCGGGAAACCGAGAGACAGACATACAGATAGAGAACACAACACTGAGATATGGGTTGCAATTTTGTCACTTCATTCGTTGAAAGTGGCCAAGAGAAAGTGCACATATAAACGGCGTCACGGTGGCAGGGTGGCTAACACTGCTGCCTTCCAACGCCAGGGATCCGGCTTCAATTCCGGCCACGGGTCTCTGTCTGTGTCGAGTTTGCACATTCTCCCCGTGTCTTTCCTCCAGGTGCTCCGGTTTCCATCCACAGTCCAAAGATGTGAGAGCGAGGTTGGCAATGTTGTCAGGGGGAATAACAGGATAAATATATAGGATTATGGGAATAAGGCCTGGGTGGAACATAAGACTGAGATATGGGTTGCAATTCTGTCACTTCATTAGTTGAAAGTGGCAAAGAAAAAGTGCACCAATAAACGGTGGCACGGTGGTAGAGTGGCTAGCACTGCTGCCTCACAACGCCAGGGACACGCGTGGTCTCTTTCTGCACTGTAGGGATTCTATGATTTCTATGAAACAGGATCCGTACAAAAAATAGTTCAGACTGTTACAATTTTCTGGTGACATGACGACTCACATCGAAGTCAGACATCTTATATGTCAGACTATGCCAACAAAAAATGCTAACTCTGATGTCACGAATGAGTAAGGAAACATCATGATTGTCTTTCACTTCTACTTCATCGCTGCTCTAATCACCAGGTCCTGGTCAGAAAGCGACGTGAACTCCTTCCCGTTCCTCGATGTTTCTCCTCATCAATATTTCAGTTTTCTGTCCTCTGAAAATCACTTTCACTCTTGAACTCTATTCAAAGACTCCTAAAATTCCTCACAACAGAACAACACTCAGTCACAACAATAAAGTCACCGATGCCCTTCATTTTGATTGAAGGAGTTATTTGATCAAGGTTAAAAATTGTTCAGAAGAATATATGGGATGACAGGAATATAGCATCGGAACCGGAGTACGCCCTTCTGCACCTCAAGCCTGCCCCACCATTCGAGAACATATTGGCTGATCTGTTTATGCTTTCAACTCCACTGTCCTTTCTGTCCTCCAGAACTGTTTACTTTCTGTCCTAAATAAAATTTGTGCAACTCAGCCTTGAATGTATTCAATGAATCATCCCCAAAGATTTCGGAGGAGGAAAAAAAATCCACAGGCTGACTACTCTCTAACAGAGAGTAAACTCAAACAATCCTGAACTTCATCTTTGAATAGTGACATTTTTATCTTACACTGTGTCCCGCTGGTCTCGTCTTCCCCACAAGGGGGAACAATCTTCCAATAGCGACACTACCAAATCTATCCAGGAACGATCACCTCTCAATATTTTAAACTGCAATGGACATAAGCCCATATTTTTGAAACGTTCTTCTTAAAATAAGTCCGTCAAATCGGAAATGAGTCGACTGAGTTTCGTCTGCGCTGCTTCTAACGTATCAATATCCTTTCTGAGACCTGCAGTTAAACGCTGTGCATTCCCAATGTGGCCGTGCTAGAGCTCTGGAAAGGGGCAGTAAAGCTTTTATATTGCATACCCACCTCAGTAAACGCCATTGAAGGTTCAGGTTCTGTATTCATTAAATAACGTCTACTTCACTGAACAAGGCTATTCGGCGTGTGGAATCTGTCTTGGTTTTCTGAAGGAGCAGTTCACCCTGCGTCACTCCCCAGGTTTGTCCCCCGGTCCCCTCTACATTCTTCCTTTTCAGGGGTTTTTGTTTCTCCATTTATTACGTGGAGATATTGGTTGGGAGCTAAAAAGGCACAGGAATTCATTTCGCGAATCAGTAAATCGTTTCATTTGGTGCTTGAAATAAAAAGAGAAAATGTTTTAAAATCTCTGCAGGTCTGGAACGACGGAGGATGAGGGCGACCTCATAGAAGTCCACAAGATTACAAGGGACATGGACAGAGTAGACGGTCAGAAGCAATTTCCCAGGGTGGAGGAATCAATTAGAACAGGGTTTAAGCAGCGAGGGGCAAGAATTAAAGGAGCTGTCATGTGGAATTCGCTTTCCGAAGTCGGATCAAAAACTGATGAGACACAGGTTTCTCCATCGGAGGAGAGATCGCTAGACCATGCGCATCAAGCATGGGTACGTGAGTATCTGTCTGGCTTCCAAAACAGTTTCAGTTATACTCGACGGAGATACACCCACATACTTCTGTAGCCAATTAAGGCATACCTGTATTGTTACATTTTGATTAGATTACTTTCAAGAACAAAAGGCGATAGCCACGTAAGGACATGGCTATTAAAGTTTCTGATTAGATTACTTTCAAGAACAAAAGGCGATAGCCACGTAAGGACATGGCTATTACAGTTTCTGATTAGATTACTTTGAAGAACAAAAGGCCAATCGATAAGCCCTGCCCTCCGAAGCCAGAATCACCATTACCTATTGGCAGTTTCTTTAACGTGATTATTAGTTTCGGTGAGCCTTGTTGCCCTCGCCTCAGGCCCTTTCCATAACCAGTTTATCCCCCAACTTATTCCGAGCTATGCATCCCAATTTTAACCCTTTCGTCTTCTCAATCTACCTGATACACATTCTCATTCCCTCCTTTTGTCATTTCATGACAATCCTCAGTTTCCATGAATGGGTCAAGGGCAGGGGTTCGGCGATCGCACTCGGTTATGTTAACAAACAAGGCCCGTTTTCCAGGTAACAGATCCTGCAGCGGGGGCGAGAGCAACGATAAGATCTCACTTTATAAAAATCAAAAAGCGTTGGGGAGGAACAGTTAGGAAGTCCAGAAAAAGTCTGAGATTCTGTTTTTTGAAGTTGACAGGTCTTTCTTCATTGGTCGTTCTGGATTAGGTGTGATCAAGCTGTACAACACTTACAGTCACTCAGATGTATCCATCTTCCCTGCCCTTTCAGCTTCACCGTGGTTGGGGTCTGTAGCAGAACTTGTAAGGGACCTCTCCACCGAAGTCCTAGTTTGGGTCGTTCCCAGTCACGAATCAGCACCCAGTCCCCGGTTTCGACTCCTTCCCAACCTCCGTCCTTGTCGGGTGGACGCCTGGTAGATTCCTTCACCTGAGTCTGTGTAAACTTAAGAGACATAGTCAATTGTTTAAAATATTGCTGGAGTTGGTCAGACATGCCATGTAGATCTTTCTGGGGAGGAGGATATGCAGCGCTATCCCATGGGGTTCTAAGGAGGCGCCCATATATTATCTCAGCGGCATTTAAACCAGTAACGGTATGGGGGGTAATGCGCATATGATAGAGGGCCAATGGGAGGACCTTTAGCCAATTCAGTCCTGTCTCAAGGATGAGATTGGTTAGCTTATCCTTAAGGATTCCATTTGCGCGTTCTAGCTTCCCCCGGCCCTTGGGTGATGGTAGCAGTGGAATTGTTGGTTAATTTTAAGGAAAGAGTATAGCTCTTGGTTGATCTTTCCAAAAAAGTGTGGCCCATTGTCGGATGAAAGTCTTCGTGGTATCCCAAACGTAGGGATTATTTCCTTCAGTAGGATCTGCACTACTGTGGAAGCCTTGTTGTTCGTTGTTGGGAATGCTTCGATCCATTTGCTAAACGCATCAACAATTACCAGGCAATACTTATAGCAATGCACTCTGGGTAGTTCGATAATGTCCATCTGCAAAGTATCAAAGGGACTGGCTGGAATTGGTGTACTCCCTTTGTTGCAGCCAAACCATTTGCCGGGGTTGACTTTCTGGCATATGAGACAGTTCTTTACTCGTTGCTCTGCCGCCTCATTGAGTTGCGGACTCCACCATGTCCTCAGAAGGAGTCTGCACGTTCCCTCCTTTCCAAGGTGAGTGTCCGTATATAACTGGTCAATTAGCAAAGTAGTTTTGTACGAGCAGTTCTATTAGGTTTCAATCATTACAGGAACTCGAACCCCCACGATCGCGAAGTTAACTGCCTAATTCTCTGAGGACTCGAACCTCTTTCTTGTTAACCCACTTATTTCTTACTAGGGACTCGAACCACTTTCTTGTTAACCCCCTTATTTCTTCCCTGAGGACTGGAACCTCTTTCTTGTTAACTCACTTATTTCTTACTAGGGACTCGAACCCTTTGGTATTGGCTTGCCAATTGTACTGAAAAAACCTGTGGACTCTAACCTCCAGGCACATTTGGGTGACTCGAACCCTCCACTTTCTTGTTACCTGTGTCTCTGCGACTGTCGTATGTCCAGATTCGAGGAGCCCATAGGATAGTTACTAGTTCGCCAAAGGGATTGAGAAAGAAGCACAGGATGGTGGAGAGGGACCACGGTTAATCTTACCTTGTGGTGCCGTCCTTCTCTGTCCTTCCTCACCCCGTCTCAATCGCTGACGCCGGTCGACCAGTACAATGCATTTGGGCTCCTGGCTGGCTCGCCAATTGCGGAATTCGCTTTCGGAAGTCGAATCAAATACTGATGAGACACAGGTTTCTCAGCAAACCTTCTTTATTGCATCAGAGGAGAGATCACTAGACCATGCACATCAAGCATGGGTACGCGAGTCTCTGTCTGGCTTACAAAACAGTTTCAATTATACACGACAGAGATACATCCACATACTTCTGTTAGCCAATAAGGGCACAGCTGAATTGTTACATTTTGATTAGATTACCGTCAAGAACAAAGGCGATAGCCACGTAAGGACCAAGCTGTTAAAGTTTCTGATGAGATTATTTTCAAGAACAAAAGACGATAGCCACGTAAGGACATGGCTATTACAGTTTCTGATTAGATTACTTTGAAGAACAAAAGGCCAATCGATAATGCCCTGCCCTCCGAAGCCAGAACCACAATTACCTATTAGCAGTTTCTTTAACGTGATCATTAGTTTCGGTGAGCCTTGTCGCCCTCGCCTCAGGCCCTTTCCATAAACAGTTTATCCCTCAACTGATTCCGAGTTACCCATCCGAATTTTAAGCCTTTCCTCTTCTCAATCTACCTGAAACACATTCTCATCCCCTCCTTTTGTCATTTCATGACAATCCTCAGTATCCATGAATGGGTCAAGGGCAGGGGTTAGGGGATCGCATTTGGTTATGTTAACGAACAAGGCCCGTGTTCTAGGTAACAGATCCTGCAGCGAGGGCGAGAGCTATGATAAGATCCCACTTTATAACAATCAAAAAGCGTTGGGGAGGAACAGTTAGTAAGTCCAGAAAAAGTCTGAGGTCCTGGTTTTTGAAGTTAACACGTCTTTCTTCATTCGTCGTTCTGGATTAGGTGTGATCAGTCACTCAGATGTATCCATCTTTCCTGCCCTTTCACCTTCACCGCGGTTGGGGTCTGTAGCAGAACTTGGAAGAGCCCTCTCCAGCGAGGACCTAGGTTGGGTCGTTCCCAGGTACGAATCAGCACCGAGTCCCCGGTTTCGACTCCTTCCCAATCTCCGTCCTTGTCCAGTGGAGACCTGGTAGATTTCTTCACCTGAGTGTGTAAAAACTTAAGAGACATAGTCAATTGCTTAAAATATTGCTGGAATTGGTGAGACATGACATGTAGATCTATCTCGGGAGGAGGAGGTATAGCGCAATCCCATGGGATTCTAAGTGGGCGCCCATACATTATCGCCGCGGCAGCATACTTCTTCGTTGATCTTTCCAATAAAGTGTGGCCCATTATCGCAAGAAAGTCTTCGTGGTATCCCAAACCTAGGGATTATTTCCTTTAGTAGGATCTGCACTACTGTGGAAGCCTTGTTGTTCGTTGTTGGGAATGCTTCGATCCATTTGCTAAACGCATCAACAATTACCAGGCAATACTTATGACAGTGCACTCTGGGTAGTTCGATCAAGTCCATCTGCAAAGTATCAAAGGGTTTGCTGGAATTGGTGTACTCCCTTTGTTGCAGCCAATAGATGTGCCGGGGTTGACTTTCTGGCATATGAGACAGTCCTTTGCTCGTTGCTCTGTCGCCTCATTGATTTGTGGACTCCACCATGTCCTTAAAAGGAGTCTACACATTCCTTCCTGTCTGTATGTAACTGGTCAACCTGGTTGGCTCGCCAATTGTGGAATTCGGTTTCGGAAGTCGGATCAAAAACTGGTGAGACACTGCTTTCTCCACAAACCTTCTTTATTGCATCGGAGGAGAGATCGCTAGACCATGCGCATCAAGCATGAGTTCGTGAGTCTCTGTCTGGCTTACAGAACAGTTTCAGTTGTACACGACGGAGATACATCCACTTACTTCTGTTAGCCAATAAGGACATAGCTATATTGTTACATTTTGATTAGATTACTTTCAAGAACAAACGCCGTTGGCACGTAAGGACATGGCTATTAAAGATTCTGATTAGATTATTTTCAAGGACAAAAGGCGATAGCCACGTAAGGACGTGGCTAATAGAGTTTCTGAATAGAGTACTTTCAAGAACAAAAGGCCAATCGATAAGGCCCTGCCGTCCGAAGTCAGAACCACAATTACCTATTGGCAGTTTCTTTAACGTGATCTTTCGTTTCCGTGAGCCTTGTCGCCCTCGCCTCATAACAAGTTTATCCCTCAACTGATTCCTAGTTACGCATCCCAACTTCATCCATTTCCCCTTCTCAATCTACCTGATACACATTCTCATTAAGAGGCAAGGTTTTTACACAGAGGGTGGTGGGTGCCTGGAACTCGCTCTCGGGGGCGATAATGGAAGTAGATACGATAGTCCCTTTTAAGGGGTGGCTGAACTAATACATGAATAGGATGGGAATAGAGGGATATGATCCCCGGAAGGGCAGGAAGTTTTAGTTCACATGTCAGCAATGTCGTTGCATAATTGTAGGACCGACGTACCTCATCCTGTGCTGGAATCTTCTTTGTTCTTTGTCTGTGGTGAGAGAATAGAGCTAAAATTTCGTGTCGAGATGACTCTTCGTCACTCTGCTTGTTCCAGATTGTGTGAATAATAAATTGTTCTGGAGGAAATAGATCTGTGCGCGCAACTTCTTCATCAAAAATGCTCCACCATTAACCCCTTCCAACTTTTTTCTGCCTAACGTGCAGGAACATAAATCAATTCTTGGTCACAGTTATCGCTGGCAAACACTCAAAATGCTCCTTCTATATTTCCAAGAGCATGTTTTATCCTGCAATAAAAACAATATATTTTGAGTGCTGCAGATCTGCAAAAAAACTTAAAATGTTGGACACATTCTCAACAAGTCTGAGGATATCTGTCGAATTAACATTTTGAGTCCATACGCTTCTTCTTCGGACCTAAAGAAAGGAATTTTATACTGTGTATGTTGGGGTGGGTAAAGTATTTGAGCTTTTCGAGGAAGTCTCAACCAGAGTGGACACATGGGAACTATTAGCCGTGTGCATTCGGACTTCTAGAAGTTTAACTCACACAAGGTTAAGTCATAAGATAAAGCCCATGGTGTTCGAGTCAGTAAAGCGTGGATAGAAGGTTGGCTAATGGGGAGGAATCAGCGACTGGAGGTAAGCGTTTCTTTTTCAGATTGGCGATCAGTAACCAACGAACTCCCATAAGGATCCGTGCTGGAACCGCACTTTTTACAAGAAATGTTAATAAACCGGAGGAAGGAAGCGAATGTACTGCAGCCAAATTTGCAGGTAACACAAATATAGGAGGAAAGTTTGATTGACAGACTGATAAAAACATTTTACAAAGTGGATATATTAAGTAATTGGGCAAACATTGAGCAAATGTTGTATTATATGGGAAAATGTCAGCCAAACAGCTTCAAGAAAAAGTTCCATCTCTCCACCCCATCCCCTAAAATCCCCGTCCCACCCCTCCCTCCTCTGTCCTAAAAAACAGGATGGAAACGAACCCACTGAATTATTGCTTGCAGCAATCGACGGCAATTATTCGTAAATGCTGGTTCGCCATAAAGTTTCAAAGATACTGTCAACCACGGTGTTAGAAAGCACGTTTTTAAATCAGATGAATCAAGACACCGCTGAAAATTCGAATAGGATTATCCTATTTACGAGGCAGGAGTTTTAACCAACTAAGCCACAGCGTCGACTACGGTGAAAAGCGTGGAATATAATTGTATCCCCCTATTTCCTTCAAAATGTTTTTATTCACCTGTTCTAGAAAAAGAGTGAGAATTGAAAGCTGAAATTTGAAAGGGAGCGGAGCTGTTTCTGAGTAGCTTTGTGAAGTTGGGAACACTCAGACAGCTTTGAGGAAATACAGATCCTTACATCTCACGAGTAAACTGAAGCTTTTGGTTTGCAAAAACTGGAGTTCTAAACCTTCCAGATAGTGCGCAATCAGTCGGCAAAGAAGAATGCTGAATTCTGCACTCACTTAATTTTCAAAGTGCTTCATTAGAATGATAGAATCATAGAATTCCTACAGTGCAGAGAGAGAGGCCAATCGAGCCTGCACCGACAACAATCCCACCCAGGCCCTAACCCTATAACCCCACGTACTTACCCTGCTAGTTCCTCAGACACTCAGGGGCAATTTAGTATGCCCAATCCACCTAACCTGCAAATCTTTGGAGGCGGAAACATCTGTTTGTCACGTGATCAGACGAAGGTGATGACCACTCTCCAATGTAAAGTGCTTGGCCTCAGGTCAAATAAAATATGAAGGAAGAGGGTGAAATTCTAAATCCTCTGCAATCAATTCGGGAAACAGCTTCGGTTTTTCTGGTTTCCTTTTATTCCTTTTTTTTCATTATTCCTTTATGTTGATTTTTCATGCAGCCATTTGTGACCTCATCCAGAAACAACTTCTGTTCATATGAAAGCAAATTGCTTCTTGACCTTCATTTCAAGGGGAGAACAGGAATAAATAAGATTTGTTCCGGATTGCCCTACGATGAGAGGCAATGGAGCGACATTCCGGCTCTTCCACAGGCTGGTTATACGTGGTTCTTTCCTGAAATACCAACATACGAATCAGAATTGAATGCACAAAGTCCCACTGTCTACATTTCCTATCACTGTTTTAAAGCCAGCAAAAAATAATGCACTCAGATACATCAGAAAATAAAATGCAGTTAATCATGGATACTGAACTTCTTAGAAAAGTCTGGAAACATTCTGCACCTCCAGAAAGTTGTGTGCAGAGCCAAATTCAAGGAGCGTGTCAGAACTGATGCTTCACGTCCAGTTCCAAAAGGTTGTTCACACTCTTTGAATCATATAAACGTGCGCAGATTCAGAAGCAAAGTCTATCCCTTCCTTGCAGATTATTACATAGAATTGATGGGACAGAGGCTGTCCTGAAATGTTTAGGATCCTGGTTGATCGGCACTCATCATCACCACTGTAAACATTCACTGTCTCCAACACCCTTAGTGTGTACAAACACTGAGATGCGAATTCGGAAACTCAGGACTGGCGTGTTCACTAAATAAGTCAAACAGCAAGGGACAACAGCAAGGGACAACATGTACATTTGAATTATGCTCCACTATTTTGCTGCAAACTCATTGATAATTCCTCATCTCTTATGAGGCAGTGTGACACTGCGGATTGCCAAATTACAGGAAGATGTGGCCGACGTGGAGGTTCAAACAGGAAATTATTATTTGAGAAGTCAGCCGTGAAATACATGATTCATCTGCTCCCATTTCGCATGTTGTTACAGAAAACACTGCGAGTGAACATCGCAGTTAGGTTGGTGTTGAAACGTTGATTGACGTGTGATTCCGCAGTTCCAATAGGAGTTTCATAAAAAGAAAATGGTATTCTCATGGAGTGGGCACAGCAGATAATCAGGCCATTGGCCCATCGTTTCTGTGCTGGTCAGCAGAAGGAGAAATTCACCTTGTGCCTATCCCCTGCCTTCACCGCACATTTCATTTTCCCTCTCCGCGATTTTCGACTTTCCTGTTTTCTTCGGTACAGAGGAAACAAGGGTTATCTGACCAAAGTTTGTATCCTGTTAAAACTTTTTATGTTAAAACAGAGAAACTATGAAGAATGGATGAGAATGCGGCTGAATATTAACAGCCGTTTCCCACTGATCCACAGCGATGGTGAGCAGCCGAAGTCTTGACACGCTTTGCGCACTGGGGGCAATTCGAAATTGAGAGAAATCATGGAATCCCTACAGTGCAGAAGCTTGCCATTCAGCCCGTCGTGCCTGCGCTGACAACAATCCCACCTTTGGCCTATACCGGTACCCCCACGTATTTATCCTGCAAATGCCTTGACACTAAGGGTCAATTTAGCAGAACCAAACATCCTAACCCCCACACCTTTGGACTGTGGGAGGAAACCGGAGCACCCGGCGGAAACCCTTGTGGACACAGGGAGAACATGCAAACGCCTCACACACACACACACACACTCACTCGAGGTTGGAGTTGAACACAGATCAATGGCGCTGCGAGGCAGCAGTGCTAACCACTGTGCCACTTTGCCTGCCGCAATAAAATGCTCGAGGCTCCCGCAATTTCGAGAAGAAATCCTTTTCTTTGAAAATTAAAGGAGAATCTCCGTTGCTCCCAGTCGCTTTGAAACGTTCAGCAGACGTTACGTTGTGCAGATATTTCGGTTGGATTGAAGAGAAGCAGCGCCAAGACAGCGGCTTGCACCACAGACCCTCAGATTAACAGATTGATGTGCGAGCGACTGAACTATCTGAGCTTGAAGACTATGCAACAGCCCAGCACCAAATTAAGTTTCAAGAATATTCCACCTCCACAGTGACACTAACAGGAGGGACGGAGAAATTTTGAATTGCAAGAGAATGAATCGTGATCATTTAACTTGGTGTTACTTTTTATCGAAACATGACATAGAGAAAACATTTGAGTAGGCAAAAGCAAAATCCAAGACGTGAAACAACCTCCTCAGAAATCTTGCTGGCTCTTCATGGAGTACAGATGGTCAAATTTTAAGGGCATCACTTCGTCTTCCCCACTGCACACTACTGCGCAACAGCATAGTACAACTCATCCCACAACAGTCTCATAGATTATAAGATGAACACTACATTGTGTATCATCTCCGGTTACCTTCAGATAAACTCAACTCCCCTGGCCCCCAGTCCGGAGCAATTGCCCGTCCCCTCACATAAGGAGAGTGATTGCAACAGGATCATCCCATCGTGCAGCCTGCAGGGCTGGAAGCACTTTGTCAAGGACTACCAACAGAGGTCCCATGGCAGCAGAAATGGAACTAAAAAAAACGTTCCCATCACATGTCATACAGTCTGGCCAGCCAGCTCCAAACTACGCTGCCACGCCAACCGTGGGCACTATGCAACCATTCCCACAGTTGTCAAGGCCTTTCAACACCAAATTAGAACAATTGGGGCCGGGTACGGAAATCGTACCACAGCTGTGCTGTCAGAGGCGAGCTTATAATACTGCACACCATGATCCACCATTGGTGGTTGTGAGGGGTGGGGGGGGCGTGGGGAGAGGGGGGTGGAGGGGGGGGGCTAGACCGGGGTTGGTGGGGGGAGCGTAGAAGGCTGCTGGCCAGTTTCTTTCGGAAGGATTTGGAGCCCGATCAGCTCACAGTGCAGAGCTATCAACAGACAATGCAGAGCATCATCAGACTCGAATTGGGTGAGTCCCCTGACAGCGGGAAAACACTGGTGAACGTTAAAATGACTAGAAGGGAGAGAGACAGGGCTGTGGATGTCAAACAAGCTGTGTTTTTTTCTCCAGAAAAACGATATTCATTAGATCAAG
Organism: Mustelus asterias; assembly: GCF_964213995.1. Lineage (NCBI taxonomy): Eukaryota > Metazoa > Chordata > Chondrichthyes > Carcharhiniformes > Triakidae > Mustelus > Mustelus asterias. The sequence goes on from NC_135816.1 coordinate 91,904,938, forward strand.
CAACATCGGTTAATATGAAGCAACACTGTAAATCTGGCAGTCAAAAACACAGATAATTCAACATGACGAAGAGGACAAAGCTAAAAATAAAAGACAGCTTTCCTTTCAAGTTAAATATTTTGAAGTCCTGAACAGTGCACAAACGGCACATTCATCCTCATCCACCCAAAGAGTTGCTGAATCATCAGATGACTTAGCTTTGCCGATTATTCTTTAATTCATTTCGCCTGAAATATTTGAGCAATAATTGGAATCTGAAATATCAATGGAACTACAAGCTATTTCTTCTGTGAAAGTGAAGGAAGAAACCTATGCGGAAGACATTGCCTTATGACCAATATTTGTTCTACTGGGTCAGATGTAATGTATATATTCCTAAAAAACCCCCAGAAAACATATGTAATATGGAAAATGTGAGAGAAAAGTTTGAGGGTGAAGTTCGAAAGCAGGTTAGAAATCTTCGTAAGTCCCACCTTCTGAGGGTGAGGTGAAGACAAACGGGATGACAGAAATTAGAAATCTGTTGATTTTGTTGAGAAATCTCTAAGGCAGCCTATTGTTATGTTTGCAAATTATTCCATGATCCCCGTAAAGGAAAGCAAAAATTCGTCGACGGATGCTATAACTAAAGAAATTTTGGAAGAGATTTGCAGATCATGAAGCTTCCAAAGCTCATATTAAAGCTCTCGCTGCGTTCGTTCAAATGTGTAAATTATCTGGAAGAATTCATTCTGCGTTATTGGCTCTTTTTGAAAGAAAGTGTTTTCATTGGAAGAAAGTGCTAAGATATCTTGCTACCCCAGTTAAACTGCTGTCTTCATTAGTATTATATCGAAGAGGGTAGGAATCGTCAACACAAAGAAGGAATTTTTAATGTGCTTTGAATATCCCAGTGAATTTGATAAACTTCTCACAGAGTATATCAAAAGTTGTCGGTACTGTGCCTTAGGGAAGATCAATGTTTTAATGCTCAGAACCGATGCTACCTTCATCACGAGACTGGCAGAGCGGCTCAGAAACCAAATCACTAATGAAGTAAAATATGTTAAAAATCATTCCATATGAGTTAATTCAACACGAGATGTGAGTCATGTGTGACAACTTAACAATACTTTTGAGCTATGTGGCCAACAATGTTGCAGCCGTAGGGTGATTTATTTTCCAGCTACAATCCCATATTTCGGATTGTCTGGAGGAAATGATATTTTGGAACTCATTGCTAATTTTGGTTTACAATTTGAAAATCCGTCGTGGTCAGAGTCTTGATCATGCCATAAATATGGCAGGAATCTATCCAGATGTTTAGACAAGACGCAACAATGCAAGCCCCTGTGAATTGTTCATCCCATGTTCCAATCTCTTCTTGACTTGAATCTGCAGCACTGCAGTAGAATCTAGTGCAACAGCTGTATATATTCTTTTGAATTGTTCAAAATATGCATGTTTTTCTTCGGTTACCATGCATCAGTGGAATATGTTGCAATCAGTCTTGGAACAGGCAAATTTAAAACATTTGACAAGAGTTTGGGATACCAGATGGTCCGCTCGCGCAAACACCGTTTTGACTTTGAAAATGAACTTTGTTGATATTAAATAAGCCTTCTCAGACAATTCCGCATCAAATTTTAAAAATGCGTATGTGAAAGCTATTGTAGGTAAAATAATACCTCTGAGACTTGTGGTAAGTCAAAGTACAGTGGTTTATTTGCACAATTGTGGGAGAGGTCCGATGCCTAACACGGCCTCAGACTTCTCAGTGAATACAGGTCAACAGCACAGATTTATACACAATTGTTCGCCCCTGGTCACGTCCTCATCTTCCCATGATTATTGCTGTCTCAGCGATTCCATCCTTTGCGTCGTCCACGTCGTCGTGGCCGTCTCAAGGCTGTGTTTTGTCTCCTCTATGTGGACTCCTGTGGGTTGTTTAGACTATAGGTTTGCAAAAACAGGTTAACTAAAACACAAGAATCGATGTAGCAATTTATATCAGTAGATGAATAGCATATAATGAATATATGAATCTATTGCTATACGATGACAGAAGGCATACATGTCAGCTCCAGCATGTTAAACAAAGGTACATAATAGAAAGGAACATGAAATGTGTATTCTGCTTAGCCACATTCCTGATATACAATTAGCTGGGAACAGCAAGGATAGTTGTCTCTCTTATCTGGTTTGGATACATGTAAACAGGCTTTATAGACATGAAGACGCCGAGCTCTAACGAAAACATGAACCGTAGAGTGCGTCTCACACAATCTGTAAGTATCACATAGTTCACTCTAAGTGTTACAGAGTTCATTAACTCATTCCCGTCTTCAAAAGCTGAAGCAAAATCTTTAGCAGATAAATTTGATATGTATGATATTGCTGTTTTTAATGTTTTGTGGAACCATTTGCTTCAAAAAATTACTGCCACCAGAAAACCACTGCTAAACGTTGATGCAACTTTATTGAATGCTCCATTTTTGTTAGCATCAGTTAAAAGTTTTGTCATGGGTGTTCAAAATGACTACAGCTCAATGGAAGTAGAGATACTAACATTAGCAAAACATTCAGGACCCTCTGATGATGAAAAGCGTACAAGACGCAGGAACTCATTTTTTGATGAAACTAGAAACAATAGCACCATTTTCAGAACGGAAATAAAAGATCACCATTAAGACGATCAATGTTATTTGTGACGAAATAATGATGCAATTGCAGAATAGAAGTGAACCTCTGAAGAACACTGTAGATTTATTTTTGTGCATTTCGACAGATGTTTGGATGAGAATACAAAAGGCTATTAATGCCACAATATTGCTGCCAATTATCTTATTGGGATCATACTGATGGGAGCCACTGATAAAGTCATAGAGCCAGAGAGGTTTACAGCATGGAAACAGGCCCTTCGGCCCCCTTTGTCCATGCCACCCCTTTTTTGAACCACTAAACTATTCCCAAGTAGCTGTGTTTGTCACATATCCCTCTATTCCCGTCTTACCTTTGTAACTGTCTAAATGCTTTTTAAAAGACAAAATTGTGCCCGCCTCTACTACTGCCTCTGGCAGTTTGTTTCAGGCACTCCCCACACTCTGTGTAAAGAAAATGGCCTTCTGGACCCTTTTATTTCTCTCCCCTCTCACCATAAAACTGTGTGCTCTAGTTTTGTTCTCCCCTACCTTTGGGAAAAGATGTTGACTATCCAGCTGATCTATGCCTCTCATTATTTTATAGACTTCTATAAGATCACCCCTAAGTCTCCTGCCCCTTATGGAAAAAGTCCAAGTCTATCCGACCTCTCCTGATAACTCAAACCATCAAGTCCAGGTAGCCCCCTTGTAAATCTTTTCTTCCCTCTTTCTTGTTTAATAATTGCATTTCAACTCACTGGACAATCCACTTACGTGACGTTAGGGCAATAACATCCTTGATTTTGTGAGAGGAAGTAAAGAAGTTAACATTAGAAAGTGACTTTAGACCTAATTATACTGAATGGCAGCACATGCATAATTTTGATTGGAGTATTTTCTCCTGTACTGGACTGGCTCATTCTGTAACGCACTGTCCAGTGCTTCAGAGATGTAATTGACTGATTTTTCCCTCTCGTTGCTCATCAATAAGTTCCATGTATGATACTTCAAGATACGGACCGCAATATTGATCATACTTCCTGGCGTCCTCAGACGAGGTAAGTGTCGATTTCAATTCAACAATTACAGACATGTTTTTTAGGAGTTAAAAAACACTAAAGCAGTTCAGCAGCAATGAACTTGCATACCGTTGTGAATTGTGCTTTTCTGTTCTCTGGGGCAATGGTGGACGGGGCATGACAACATTGGAAAGACGGGCGTGATGCCATTGCGGCAGGGTCGGGGGCCGATTTAAAGGTGAGCACGAGCCTCCACAAAGTGTAAGTCTGCCACTCTGTGGTGTGTCTCATCATTGACGAATGCCCCTCTGCCCAACAGAATTCAGCGGACGACGCACCGTCGAAATACTTGCCTGGCTCAGTGATTGCTACACACGCTAAAAAACAACCTCACAGTTAGTATATCATAAAGCAGCGAGCCAAAGGTATCCTTCAATATTTGTTCTCAGCATCAGCCTATGTAAAGATTCTGGAGTTGACCAGACTGTGTCGGTAATTACATAAAATCATAAAATTCCGACAGTACGAAAGGAGGACATTCGGCCATTGAGCCTGCACCGCCAACAAACTCACCCAGACCCTATCCACGTAACCCCACATATTTATTAATTCTCCTTGACACAAGGGTCAAAGTAGTAGGTCCAATCAATCTAACCCGCACATCTTTGGAGTGTGGGAGGAAACTAGAGCACCCGGAGGGAACCCACGCAAACACAGAGAGAATACGTAAACTTCACATAGACAGTTAACAGAGGCCGGTTTTGATTCCAGTCCCTGGCGATGTGAGGTAGCAGTGCCAAGCACTGTGCCAGCGTGACACCCAAAATGAGTGAAAGGCAGTACACTGTTTAATGCTGCTCAAATTATCTGGCTGTTTTCAGAGGAATGTGTAGGAATTAATACAGCTTTTCTGCAGCATTAATGAGTATGTACATTATGACAACCCCAATTCTGTTTCAGTATATCGAGGTGCCGACCGGAGTTACGGTAGTTTCAGAGGATGTAGCTAGCTATTATCCGATTTCCTGTACTATTATCTGAGTAGACCTAGATACCTTAATTGGCCAAGTGAGTACATCTGGGTGAATAGAGTTTGGAACATAGGGTTAAGTGCAGGCCCATTTTCCCATCCAGTCTGCTCTGCTATTCAATTAACAACAAAGAACAAAGAACAGTACAGCACAGGAAACAGGCCCTTCGGCCCTCCAAGCCTGTGCCGCTCCTTGGTCCAACTAGACCAATCGTTTGTATCCCTCCATTCCCAGGCTGCTCATGTGACTATCCAGGTAAGTCTTAAACGATGTCAGCGTGCCTGCCTCCACCACCCTACTTGGCAGTGCATTCCAGGCCCCCACCACCCTCTGTGTAAAAAACGTCCCTCTGATGTCTGAGTTATACTTCGCCCCTCTCAGCTTGAGCCCGTGACCCCTCGTGATCGTCACCTCCGACCTGGGAAAAAGCTTCCCACTGTTCACCCTATCTATACCCTTCATAATCTTGTATACCTCTATTAGATCTCCCCTCATTCTCCGTCTTTCCAAGGAGAACAACCCCAGTCTACCCAATCTCTCCTCATAGCTAAGACCCTCCATACCAGGCAACATCCTGGTAAACCTTCTCTGCACTCTCTCCAATGCCTCCACGTCCTTCTGGTAGTGCGGCGACCAGAACTGGACGCAGTACTCCAAATGTGGCCTAACCAGCGTTCTATACAGCTGCATCATCAGACTCCAGCTTTTATACTCTATACCCCGTCCTATAAAGGCAAGCATACCATATGCCTTCTTCACCACCTTCTCCACCTGTGTTGCCACCTTCAAGGATTTGTGGACTTTCACACCTAGGTCCCTCCTGATGACTCTGCCATTTATTGTATAACTCCTCCCTACATTATTTCTTCCAAAATGCATCACTTCGCATTTATCCGGATTAAATTCCATCTGCCACCTCTCCGCCCAATTTTCCAGCCTATCTATATCCTGCTGTATTGCCCGACAATGCTCTTCGCTATCCGCAATTAGAAGTAGTTCAGGACGAATTATCTACCTCAACTTCTCGCACACAATTTTTCACCAGATCACTTGATATCCTTATTCTGCAGAAATGTCTCAATTTCTGTCTTGAACGTAGTCAATAATTGAAATTCGACAGCCATCTGACGTAGGGAATTCCAAAGCGTCACCACCCCCTGACTGAAGATATTCCGCCTCCTCTCAATCTTACCTTACCACTTATTCGGAGATGATATCTCTTGAATTTAGAATCACCAGCCAGATGAAACAATTGATCCACATCCAATTGGACACGCCATTTTGTGCTAAGTTAGGGCTATTAGCGATCCTGTCTGCCAGTCAGCACAAGGCCTGGATGACAAATGAAAATGATCTTCAATGCTGAAGTATGAACGAAGACTACACTAAATCCAGGCAACACCGACTTGTTCTATGTTGGAAGATTGGAGAATTTGGGTTGAATCCACTGGAGCTTACAAGAGTCAGCAATGCCTTGATCAAATGAGTATATACATTATGACAACCTCTTGAGGGGTATCAAAAGGGTAGATGTGTGGAGGAAATGTATTGTTGTCGGAGAATCTGGTACTCGGGACAACAGCTTAAATAACTGGTCGCTGTTTGAAGACTGAGATGAGGATATATCTTTCTCTGAATGGGTCATGAGTCTCTGGAAGTCTCTTTGTCACAATCCAATGGAAGTAGCGTTTTTGAATAGTTGCAAAGTACAATGCGTTAAATTCTTGATTTACAATATAAGTGAAAGGCAATCCAGCCTAGAGAGGAATGTAGGGTTGCAGTTACAATCAGTTTAGCCTGGAATTTATTGAATGGCAGAGCAGACTCGAGGGACCGAGTGGCCTACTTCTAAACCAAACATGTTTGTTCAGATGGAACGATTAAATAGAGTTCAATCAAAAGTGGTAGTACTCTTCACAAGAACAACTTTCCTTTGAAGCGCCTTTAAAGTAACAAACTGCCCAACCTTCTTACGAAGAGTTTTAGCAGTAGGAAGCATTGTAAAAACGCTGACGCTGACGCACAGAAGGAGACAATAGGTCTCGCAACGAAGCCTTGGTAAAAGCTGAATATTTTAGGTAGGTTCTGAAGTGGGAGAGAGAACTTGAGATAAGAAATTAGAGGCCATTTCAGTTGAAATGCCGAGACTACAATCCAAAACATCCAGGATAAGAGAACAATTGAGCTCAGTAAGGTTCAGTGGGTGGAAGGCAGAGTGGAGAAATGCAGTAGAAAAATCATAGGGGATATGAATTTAATTGTGAAGAGGTTAAAATGGAGGCATTGCTGGTCCAGGACCAATAAACATTGGGTTAAATGGAAACCTGGCCAAGTGATCAGGCAGGGCACATGTAAAATAAGTTTCAATGGATGGAATACCGTATCCACATGGCTGTGAATTATTTATTCAGCGAGCTTTTTGACTGAAATCTCAAATTGGCAATGTTCCAGGTGAGGTCAAGAAAATTGTTGCAATTGCTCTGAAGTTTCCTTCGAAGTTCGGCTGCATTGAGATGAATAGCTATCAGTAGCTTGCCGCCAATCTTTCAGAATGTTACAAAAATGTGTCCACCAAGCTACATCAAGCTCTGGGTCTCAACCCTTCAGTCAGATGGTTGCCAGGAAAGAAAATATAGGAATCTGAACTGCTAGATCTGCTAATTCCTGTCCTTTGTGTCAAGATATCTGCGGATCACATGGGCCAGTGCAGTGACATGAAGATTCATGGTCGAAAGACAGTAACATGAATAGATGTCAATCTTGGAATTGAAGGAAAACTGACGATGCAATTAATGAACCAAGAATGAGGTATTTTTACCTTAGTTGAATTGAGTGGATGCCGGGCCAGTTCTCCCATATTAGGTTGGTATAAGTAAAATGTTCCATCAACAACATAAAATTTCACGTGTCGTCACGGAACACTCTGAAAAAGTGTCACCTCAGATAATGATTCAGTCGGTCACTGATCATATTTAAGTCGAGTAACCAATGATAATGATCGATTAACACCACTGATAACATTGTAATATAGTTCCTACAATTCAAGTTGGAGTAAAGTTCATGGAAAGCAGGATAATCTCCTGTAATAAAATTGGGGTCATCACTCGTTATCACATTACACAACAAATGAAAACTAATGTATATAGAAGCGAAATATGTTTATATTATGTACTGGACGTGTGGGCTTGCTCAAGAACAAGGTGAAGCTGGAAGAATCTAACATTCTGTCAATAGGGATGGCTTCAGGGAAATAATGCAGGACACATTCTCTCTGGGATTCCATTCTGAACATTAACGTAAATTGATGGGGCTTCATGGACTGACGGCGTCTCGATTGGCCAAGCCAGAGTCTCTGAAGAAGAAAGCAGCCTCTCTGTGCATTAAGTGGTTGGAATTAGCGCAATTAGTTCGCAGTCTGATTTTGTCTCCAGAGAACAAATTAAAGTAAAAAAAGCGGGAATTTACGAATCCTGAATGCAACTGCAATGGTAGCGCAACTCTCGCAATCTTCTGAAAATCTCAATTGCCCGCCCATTAATTCTACAGATCAAGGATATTTACTGTCCAGTTTTGGCAGCTTTTGGTGCTCCCGGTAAGTCAGTTTGTTCTGTTGGTTAAAACTGTGAAGTATCTCACTGCATAATGATTTTGTAACTGAATATGGGAATGTCGTCATTGCAGAGTCATGTCACTAACCGGAAAAATACTGATTGTCAGTAAGAATCACACCGGTTCATAACGCGAGTGAGCTGTAATGCTGCACAGCAGATTGTGACGCCTGGAGCTTAACTTCCCTCTCCACACATACGGAGAACGAGGTTGATTCTCTGCTCTTCCAACAGTTCATAGATCAGTATGCGGTTAATTTGCGGTGGCAGTCTGCGTTGTCTATTTTCAGGTGACATTTCCTTGGAATGCGGCCTGAAAAACAGCAATAATCCTTGGATGGTATTTCAAACAATAATTACTGTTCAGGGGGCTGCTCATCCACACTGAGTTGCAAATCAATATTCCCGTTGAGCCAGTTCCCATCCTGTGCACCAGCAGTTGCCTCACGCTGAAGAAAAACAGTAGAATGTCACCGTATCGAATTAATTTCAATAGCTATTCCCCAACTGATTGGATCAACTGACAATCGTTTCTGTAATTGTATATGACATTGCGCGTTCTTGATGGCGGATGCTGCTCGTGAGATCTTTCCTCTGCAAATAAACTGAAGACACTAAACTAAATTGATTGCGCCATGTGGCCGCCGCGTTAACGCATTAAATTGGTCGGTACATCACCTGATACAAGCATTGTGACGGATGATTTTAGATCTCAGCGCTGCAGGATAGGATAGTTCCGTATATATAAATCAATGAATTTTAATTGATGTTTAAAATTCATTTATGGGATGTGGGCATCGATGTCTCTTAGTGCCCATTCCTTTGTGCCCTTGAGAAGGAGGTGGTCAGCTGCCATCCTGATACTCTGCTCTCCAACTGGAAGGTACATCGACAGTGCTAGTAGAGAAAGAGAGTTCCAGCATTGTCACATAACTACAGTGGACGTACGGCGATATATTTTCAATTCGGATTGGTGAGTGATTTAGGAAGATCAAAAAGGTGGTGGTGTCCCCATGTATAAGCTGCCCTTGACTGTCCAGAAGTTAATGTCTTTGGACAGTGCTGTCTAAGAATCCTCGTGAGGTCCTGCAGCGCATCTTGTCGAAGGTGCACACGGCTGTGACTGAGCGTCTGCGGCGGAGGGAGTTAACTTTTTCTGGAAGGGTCAGCAATTTTGCCGACTGATTTGATCTGGATTGTGAAATACCTTGAGTGTTCTTGGATTTGCACTCATGCAGGCAAGTGGCAAGTATTCCATCATGACACCCCGTAAAGATGGTGGACAGGCTTTGGGGAGTCAGGAGGTGAGTTACTAATAGCAGGATTCCTAGACTTCGACCTGGTCTTGTGGACAATATGTATTTGGCTATAATAAGCAAAATACAATGGGTGCTGTCAAACAAAGATGGAGAATGCTGCAAAACAGAGAGCTTCCTACCCTTACAGGTGCTATTGACCTGCTGAGATTTTCCAGATTTAAAAAATATATATCTATGGTTATTTCAGTTCAGGTTGTGTTGATAGTTGATGCTAATAGTGGGGGATTGAGTGACGGCATTGAATGTCAAACTGCAATGGATCGATTACATATTGTTGGAGGCTCTCAATGCCGAGTACAAGAGAGGTGCAACCGTAATTTACCACTTGTCAGCCCAAGCCTCAACATTTTCGAGGTCTTGCTCCATTTGGACACGTAATTTACCACTTGTCAGCCCAAGCCTCAACGTTTTCGAGGTCTTGCTCCATTTGGACACGGGCCGCTTCATTATCTGAGGAGTCGCGAGTGACAATCATTGTGTAGTCAATAATGAACATTCCCATATCTGAACTTATTGTGGAAGAAAGGCAATTGACGAAACAGCTGAAGGAGGTTGAGCCTAGGGCACTACCTGAAGAAGTGACAAAATGTCGAAATTATAGAGCAAAACAGAATAACCCGTCCGAGGGCTTTCCTTTTGGGCACAGTACTATGGTTGATTTCGACTTAGGGTGATTGGAGTCACAGACCAGGGTCGTGGGGTTAGTTCCAGGCATGTAATCAGCGAGATGTACGGAAGCTGAACCCAGGTCACCCGTTTCATTTGATTCACCGAAATGATAATTGATTCTATTTGAGACCTCAGTGTTTGGATATCGATGGTTGTAAGGGTAACTCTCCAATGCCATACAATAGACTGAATCAAAGCCACACCCCACTCCTCAACCTGTGAAAAATATTGCAATGAATTGACTGGAATGGGGACAGAATCCCAGTACCTAAATATTGATTGTACTTTGAAGCATTTCGGTGACAATCTCATCAATGTTCGCTTGTAGTATGAAATGAGTCCATGTACGCATCTGAGCAAAAATGCATCGAAACATTTCGCTAAAATATGCTTTGAGTGTTGTCAGACTGTTACCATTACTTTGCTCTTCTCCCTCGTTCATACAGCGAACCTACTAACCATCGTGATCCTCAGCAAAGGAAATTGCGGCCTTTCCAGATGTGTCACTATCTACATGGCAACAGCAGGTTTATTGGTTATGCTCATCAATGTAATTTTGCACAACCTTCTGACAACAAACTTTCCAGATTCATTCCTATGCTACACCTTTGTTTCTAAATTAATAATTTACATGATTGGTAATCATCTATATATATCAGTGTGGTTTACAGTCTCATTCACATTTGACAGATATATTGCTATATGTGGTCAGAAGTTTAAAGGAATCTATTGCACAGCGAGAGCTGCATTTGTGGTTTTAACGACAGCCACAGTCCTTACCTATTTGCAGAACGTGTACATATGGTTTGCATATGAACATAGAAGAATAATTAATAGTTTTCATTGGGGTGTCCTCCCCAGGCAGGATTTTTATACCTCTCCCTTTGGTGTAGCATCTTCCTGGTTGCAAAGTATCTTCTTGCCATGGATTCCTTTCACTGTGATATTACTGTTTAATTCTTTGACAATCAGACAGATTGTGGTGTCCAGCGGAGCCTGTGCGGCTCTCCGAGGTTAAAGCAGCGGGAATCAGAATGATCCAGAGATATGGAACAGAAGGAAATCCATTATTTTACTCTCCAATATCTCTGGTAGTTTTATATTGTTGTGGCTGTCACGAGTCGTTAGTTACTTAGTCTGTGGTAAGGTCATGTTTATCCGGCCGGATTATACATCTCCTGAATACATCGCCACTGAAACCGGAACGCTGCTCATCCATTTAAGTTCATGCACAAACACGTGTATTTATGCAGCGACACAAACTAAATTCAGGGAGGAGTTCATGAAGATAATGAAATATCCTCTGACTATAATTCTGATATTGCAAAAATATGCAACGTGAAATCCAATATTCCTGTTCAGACTATAGTGAAGTTCCAGTTTGACTGACGGCCTTCCTGCTACAAAAATATATTGCTTTCCCCAAAAACACTGTTCCACTCGTTGTTTTATTTTTTGTTGCCTACTGCCTTTTCTTCAGTAATTGGCGATGTTTCCTTCTGTAGGCGGCGCACTCTCAATCGCTGTCCGCAGAGAAAGGGCATGATGCATTTCTAGCAATGGAGTAAAGTAGGTTTGTATTAGTGTTAACTGTCTTGCGGTGCAGGTACTGTCTTACACCGCAATAAGCACCAGAAATCACAGGTAATGCCATGCATCGCATCCATTGCCTTACGTTGCTGGAGATGTTTTACACTGCAGGAGCGATCTTCTCCCAGAAGTTCCACTTACACTTCAAGCACTGAATTAAACTGCAGGAATGCATTCGATCATTGTTACTGCATACTGCAGGGCGGCACGGTAGCGCAGTGGTTAGCACTGCTGCTTCACAGCTCCAGGGTCCCGGGTTCGATTCCCGGCTCGGGTCACTGTCTGTGTGGAGTTTGCACATTCTCCTCGTGTCTGCGTGGGTTTCCTCCGGGTGCTCCGGTTTCCTCCCACAGTCCAAAGATGTGCGGGTTAGGTTGATTGGCCATGCTAAAATTGCCCCTTAGTGTCCTGAGATGCGTAGGTTAGAGGGGTTAGTGGATAAAATATGTGGGGATTGTGGTCGGTGCAGACTCGATGGGCCGGATGGCCTCCTTCTGCACTGTAGGGTTTCTATGATTTCTATGATATATCGCAGGCACTGTTTACAGCACAGGAACTGACGGCACGGCAGGTTAGACTTTGCACCGGAGATACTGCCTATACCACAGGTGCGTTCTTACATTACGGGTGCCACATTACACCGCAGGTACTGCATTTCACCGCAGGTGCTGCCTTACACCAGAGGTACCACCTTACACAACAGGCATTTCCTTGCACCATCGGTACCGCCCTGCATTGCAGACAATGCCTTCCACCCCAGCTACTGCGTTCTGCTACTTCCGCCTTACACATCACATGTACTGCGTTACATCGCCGACAATCCTTGCACCACAGGTTCTCCCTTACTTCGCAGTTGCTGCTTTACACCAGAGAAGCTGACTTTCACACAGGTGTTGTCTTAAACCACAGGTGCTATCTTACACTGAATCTCCCTCCTTACACCATTGTACTACCATACACCACACCTGCTGCCTTACACCACAGGTGTTCCCTTACACGTAGTTACTGTCTTACACCGCAGCTGCTACCTTAAACCACAGGTTCTGCGTCAGTCCACATGTACAATTTTGCACCCAATACTGCCTTACATCTCAGGTACCGCCGTTCACAACAGATGTCACGCTACACTGCTCTTAAGAAATGTATTTTGAACCATGTTCTCTGCAGTTATAAGCAGGCACCGAGCTGCTTGTCTAGGTATCCTTTTATTGCTCCGTATATTATTTAGTTGGCTTTTGTTTATTTTTAATTTTGGCCTAATGCACTCTTGGAATTTACAACCATTTTGGATTTGTTGCGGAAGAATGCTTGACAGGTCAGATGCTAAAGTCTTCTTTGCTATAAGAGTTCTTTTACTTTCAGTTTTGGTGGTTGGCTAGCTAGAAGGTGTTTGGACTCCAAGATGGGTGCAATATTTGTCTCTCCCTTCATTTGGAAGTTCTGCTGGCTAGTTGGAAACATGATGAGGAGATGCCGGCGTTAAACTGGGCGAAACACAGTAAGAAGTCTCACAACACCAGGATAAAGTCCAACAGGTTTATTTGGTAGCAGAAGCCACTCGCTGTCGAGCGTTGCCCCTTCATTAGGTGAGTGTGAGTACAGTTCTGTTCACAAACAGGGCATATAAAGACACGAACTCAATTTACGAAATAATGGTTGGAATGCAGGTAATCAAGTCTTAAAGGTACAGACAATGTGAGTGTAGAAAGGGTTAAGCACAGGTTAAAAGATGTGTATTGTCTCCAGCCAGGACAAGAGATGTGTATCGTCTCCAGCCAGGACAGTTAGTGAGATTTTGGAAGCCCAATCAAGTTGTGGAGGTTACAGATAGTGTGACATGAATCCAAAATCCCGGTTGAGGCCGTCCTCATTGAGACCGTAAACCTAGTGGATGGTGTTCTCACGTGAGTTGATCCAGAGTGTTCTCACACACGCATCTCCATCAACGACGGTCACTTCAGCACTTCACTGTACCGCAGGGCCACGGATAACCTCACGATACTCCACTTCTCCAGCTTCCACGCTGAGCAAGTTAAAGAGGCCACCCCTATGGACAAGCCCTCCGTATACACAGGGTCTGCTCAGATGAGGAGAACCACAACAGACACATACAGACGCTGAAAGACGCCCTCATAATATCAGGATATGGCGCTCGATCCATCGATCGACAGTTCCGACATGCCACAGCGAAAAACCGCACTGACCTCCTTAGAAGACAAACACGGGACATGGCGGAGTATCCTTCATCGTCCAGTACTTCCCCGGAGGAGAAGCTACGACATCTTCTCCGGAGCCTTCAATATGCCATCGATGAAGACGAACATCTCGCCAAGGCCATCCCCACACCCCCACTTCTTGCCTTCATACAACCGCACAACTTCAAACAGATCATTGTTCGCAGCAAACTACACAGCCTTCAGTAGAACAGACCACGATCCTGCCACAGCAACCTCTGCAAGATGTGCCGGATCATCAACACGGACGCCATCATCTCACGTGAGAACACCACCCACCAGGTACACAGTACACACACTTGCAACTCGGCCAACGTCGTCTACCTGATACGCTGCCGGAAAGGATGTCCCGAGCCATGGTACATTGGCAAGACCATGCAGACGCTGCGTCAACGGATGAATGAACACCGCTCGACAATCACCAGGCAAGAGTGTTCTCTTCCTGTCGGGGAACACTTCAGCGGTCACGGGCATTCGGCCTCTGCTCTTCGGGTAAGCGTTCTCTAAGGTGGCCTTCACGACACGCAGAGTCGCTGAGCAGAGACTTATAGACACGTTCCGTACACATTTGGACGGCCTCAACCGGGATCTTTGGTTCATGTCACACTATCTGTAACCACCATAACTTGACTGGGCTTGCAAAATCTCACTAACTGTCCTGGCTGGAGAAAATTCACATCTCTTGTCCTGGCTGGAGACAATGCACATCTCTTTAAACTGTTCTTAATCCTCTCTCCATTCAGATTGTTTATACCTTTAAGGATTGATTACCCGCATTCCACTCATTATTCTGTAAATTGAGTTTGTGTCCTTATATGTCCTGTTTGTGAACAGAACTGAACTCCCACTCACCTGATAAGGGGCAGCGCTCCAAAAGCTAGTGGCTTGTGCTACCAAATAAACCTGTTGGACTTGAACCTGATGTTGTAAGACTTCTTACTGTAGTTGGAAACAGCCTTAATTACTATTCTGGAGTGATTTTATTTTATATTCTAGTGTTGCTAACTTGCAACATAACGTGAGCAGAGTAATTTCTGTGCAAAATGTTCTTTCAATTAAACTTTGTATGATAAAAGCTTGAATCGTACCTGGAGTGAAACATCTTATTTTCAACTCACGCCAAATTCAAAGTGCAAAACGTATGGTGTAGGCAATCTTCATAAAACACCTTGTAGTTTCTGACCTCGATTAAAACACAGCTACCACCTGAAACCACAGGAACTGCCTTATACCGCAGTTACTCTCTTATCCCACAGGTGTTATCTTACACAGGAGCTACTTCCTTACACCACAAGTTCTGACTTATCCCACTGGAGCTTCTTTACACCGCACTAATGGTATTGTGGTGCACCAGAAAAACGTCCTTACATTGAAAGCACTGGCTTACACGACAGGTACTGCCTTACAATGCATGTACTGTCTTCACTGCAGGAAATATGTTACACCAAAGTTATTGGCTTGCAGCACGAGGACTGACTTCACCTCAGATTATGCCTTATATCGCATGTGCTGTCTTCTCTACAGGAACTGCCTTCACTGCAGAAGTGCGTTAAATTACACGTGCTGCCTTAGACCACAGGTGATAGCTAACATATCTGATACTGCCTTATATGCTGTATTATACCTTACACTGCAGGAAGTGCCTCACATCGGAGGTACCGCTTTGCACAACAGATACTGCCTTACATCACAGGGGCTGCCTTACACCACAGGTTTTGCGATACACCACAGCTATTACATAACATCACGCGTTCTGTCTGACACCGCAGCTATCCTCTGAAACTGCTGCCTCCGCTTTAGGTCACAGGTTATGCCGTACTCCGCAGTACTGCATTACAGCGTAGGTACTAACTTACACCGCGGGTTCATCTTAAATTGCAAGAGTTGCCTGACACCAGAAATAATGCCTTACACCGGGGGGAGTGACTGACACCATAGTTGCTGCGGAACAGAGGAGGTCGTGCCTTACACCACAGCTGCTGCATTTCAGCACAGGTAGCCTCACGCCGCAGATACTGGCGTACAATGCAGGAAGGCCTGAGGCTTCAGGCAGTGTGATGTAACCTCTTCGTTTAATGCCAAGTGAAAGAGTTCAAAATGCCTTTGATTTTTGTTTCTGTGACCATTTGACTCAAATCCGCAAATTCATCGAAGTAATGTATATCACCAATCCTGTTCCACTTCATCTCGTAGAACACCATCTGGTCACAACTCGTGCATGAATCTGTTTTCTATTCAGAATCCAGTCAATGTCAAAAAGTCCAGTTAAGCAAATAGATTGACAACTTCCTCGAAGGGATAGTTGCGTCTTTACATTTATTGACCAGAGGAGAATGTTTTTTTTCGTATATAGTTCAGCAGCTGCAGAAATCACATGGATAATGCAGGATAAATGTCAGTCAAACATCGGGGACCCTTCCGTCCGGAATAGTACTCTAGAAAATACATGAATGCTTTCTGTTAAATGTTACATACCGGGCGGACTTAACAGTCAGTGTGTGTGGAATTATTGAGCTATACATGAAGCAACAACATGTGATTGCATGATGATATCCTAAACAATTGCTCAGAAACATGTTCAGTCATAGAACATAGAACATTACAGCGCAGAACAGGCCCTTCGGCCCACGATGTTGCACCGACCAGTTAAAAAAAAAACTGTGACCCTCCAACCTAAACCAATTTCTTTTCGTCCATGAACCTATCTACGGATCTCTTAAACGCCCCCAAACTAGGCGCATTTACTACTGATGCTGGCAGGGCATTCCAATCCCTCACCACCCTCTGGGTAAAGAACCTACCCCTGACATCGGTTCTATAACTACCCCCCCTCAATTTAAAGCCATGCCCCCTCGTGCTGCATTTCTCCATCAGAGGAAAAAGGCTATCACTATCCACCCTATCTAAACCTCTAATCATCTTATATGTTTCAATAAGATCCCCTCTTAGCCGCCGCCTTTCCAGCGAAAACAATCCCAAATCCCTCAGCCTCTCCTCATAGGATCTCCCCTCCATACCAGGCAACATCCTGGTAAACCTCCTCTGCACCCTCTCCAAAGCCTCCACATCCTTCCTGTAATGTGGGGACCAGAACTGCACACAGTACTCCAAGTGCGGCCGCACCAGAGTTGTGTACAGTTGCAACATAACGCTACGACTCCTAAATTCAATCCCCCTACCAATAAACGCCAAGACACCATATGCCTTCTTAACAACCTTATCTACTTGATTCCCAACTTTCAGGGATCTATGCACACATACACCTAGATCCCTCTGCTCCTCCACACTATTCAAAGTCCTCCCGTTAGCCCTATACTCAACACAACTGTTATTCCTACCAAAGTGAATTACCTCACACTTCTCCGCATTAAACTCCATCCGCCACCTCCCGGCCCAACTTTGCAACCTGTCTAAGTCTTCCTGCAGACTACGACACCCTTCCTCACTGTCTACCACACCACCGACTTTGGTGTCATCAGCAAATTTGCTAATCCACCCAACTATACCCTCATCCAGATCATTAATAAATATTACAAACAGCAGTGGCCCCAAAACAGATCCCTGAGGTACACCACTTGTAACCGCACTCCATGATGAATATTTACTATCAACCACCACCCTCTGTTTCCTATCCGCTAGCCAATTCCTGATCCAATTTCCTAGATCACCCCCAATCCCATACATCTGCATTTTCTGCAGAAGCCTACCATGGTGAACCTTATCAAACGCCTTACTAGTCATCTGGACAACATCACTGCAAGACATCATTACTATTGGTAAGAGAGCGAGAAGGTACGTCAACCCCAAAGGGAAGAGTCACGTGATATATGCATATGAGGATTCCTTAAGTCGACTAAGGGCAACCGTTTCTATTCAGTCATGGGATGGGGACGCTGCTGGCACAAGTCATAATTTCCAAATAATCCCAAATCGTTCTTCAGGGAGCAGGTAAGAGTCAAATGGGTTGCTGTATGTCTGGAATGGCATGCAGACGACAACAGGCGAGGATGACATCTTTCCCTCCCGATTGGGCATAAGTGAAGCAGACAGGTAATTATGAAAATCCATTCATGGTGATCACAGATTTTTGAAAAAAATATTGATTTGTAATTCTGCAACCTGAGGGCATTTACACCCATAGCTCCAGAATATACGTTTGGTGTCTGAATTGCTACTACTGGATTACAATGCCACTATCCCAACTGCAAAAAGGAACTGCTTGAAACTTGCCAGTATTATGACTATTGTTTTTCGTCATTTTGTGGCATTTTCCATCGTTCACCTTTTCCGACTAAATAGTGAAGAATAGTCATTTTAGATCAACAGAGTCCAGAGCGGACCCTGCATATGTGTCAGTTGCAGGATTGATAAACAATTTATTTAAAGATTTAGCATTTGATGCTTTCACATCAACTTCAGAAAGAGAAACATAATTGTCCGATAACTTTGCAGTGTAAGTGATTGTAAAACACAATTCTAATTGACAGAAACGATAAAGGAGAAGAGCAATATTTAAAATTCAACAATTGGTTGAATTACAATTATATTATTCAAAACTAAAAGTATCTTTCAAGCAACAAGTTGATGTGCTTGGCCGTCGGAATATAATAGACTGAGGCATATTTTCGATATTGGAAAACAGAATACAAATTGGTATTATATGAAGTGAATTTTAAGAATCATATAATTATGTTATACAAAACGAGATGGAAGTCGGCGAAGAATGAATGAGGGAGATGTGTTGAAATGAACTGTTCTGAATATTCAAATAGCCCTTAACATGCACGAGTTACGAAACCTGAAATAATAACCGTGAAGTGTGTCTGCAATAGATGCCTTGTAACCGTTTGTGTAAATTTCAAAGCAAGAAATGGATGGACAATTTTTAAAAATCACATCAATGCTCACGAAGCGGACTGATGCACTCCTACTTGCATTTTCACCCTCGAATACAATCTGAATGTTTCAGTCTATTTAAAGTCCGAGGATTCAGGAGTTGTATTGAGTCGTGATGCTGAGCCTCTGATCAGCATCGTTTTAAGGAACGGTTGTTAGGGCTACAGGACAAGCATGTGCCTGTAAAAATGAAGGATAGGAAGGGTAGGATTAGAGAACCGTGGATAACCAGGGAAATTGAGGGACTGGTCAAAAAGAAAAGAGAGGCGTATGTTAGGTCCAAGCAGCTAAAAACGGAGGGAGCTCTGGAGGAGTACAATGAGAGTAGGAAAGTACTCAAACGGGGAATTAGAAGAGCAAAAAGGGGTCACGAAATGTTCTTGGCAGACAGGATTAAGGAGAATCCCAAGGCATTTTATTCATACGTTAGGAACAAAAGGGTTGTTAGGGAAAAAATCGGACCTCTCAGGGACAAAAGTGGGGAATTATGCTTGGAGCCCAAAGAAGTAGGGGAGATCCTAAATGAATACTTTGCGTCGGTCTTCACAAAGGAGAGGGATGTGTTGACTGGGAGTGTCTCTGAGGGGAGTGTTGAACCGTTGGAGAAAATCTCCATTACAAAGGAGGAAGTGTTAGGTTTGTTAGAGAATATAAAGACTGACAAATCCCCAGGGCCTGATGGAATCTATCCAAGGCTGCTCAGGGAGACGAGAGGTGAAATCGTTGGGCCTCTGACGCAAATCTTTGTCTCGTCACTGGACACAGGTGAGGTCCCAGAGGATTGGAGGATAGCCAATGTGGTCCCGTTATTTAAGAAGGGTAGGAAGGATAACCCGGGTAATTATAGGCCGGTGAGCTTGACGTCCGTGGTGGGGAAGTTGTTGGAGAAGATTCTTAGAGATAGGATGTATGCGCATTTAGAAAGGAATAAACTCATTAACGATAGTCAGCATGGTTTTGTGAGAGGGAGGTCATGCCTCACTAACCTGGTGGTGTTTTTTGAAGAAGTGACCAAAATGGTTGACGAAGGAAGGGCCGTGGATGTTGTCTATATGGACTTTAGTAAAGCGTTTGACAAAGTCCCTCATGGTAGGCTAGTGAAAAAGGTTGAATCCCAGGGGATAAAGGGGGAGGTGGCTAGATGGGTGGAGAACTGGCTTGGTCATAGAAGACAGAGGGTGGTAGTGGAAGGGTCTTTTTCCGGCTGGAGGCCTGTGACTAGTGGTGTTCCGCAGGGCTGTGTATTGGGACCTCTGCTGTTTGTGATTTATATAAATGATCTGGAAGAAGGAGTAACTGGGGTGATCAGTAAGTTTGCGGACGACACAAAACTGGCAGGACTTGCAGATAGTGAGGAACATTGTCAGAGGCTACAGAAGGATATAGATAGGCTGGAAATTTGGGCAAGGAAATGGCAGATGGAGTTCAATCCTGATAAATGCGAAGTAATGCATTTTGGTGGGAATAATGTAGGGAGGAGCTACACGATAAATGGAAGAACCATAAAGGGTGTAGAGACGCAGAGGGACCTGGGTGTGCAAGTCCACAGATCTTTGAAGGTGACGTCACAGGTGGAGAAGGTGGTGAAGAAGGCATATGGCATGCTTGCCTTTATAGGACGGGGCATAGAGTAAGAGTTGGGGTCTGATGTTGCAGATGTATCGAACGTTGGTTCGGCCGCATTTGGAATACTGCGTCCAGTTCTGGTCGCCACACTACCAGAAGGACGTGGAGGCTTTGGAGAGAGTACAGAGGAGGTTTACCAGGATGTTGCCTGGTATGGAGGGGCTTGGTTATGAGGAGAGATTGGGGAAACTGGGGTCGTTCTCCTTGGAAAGACGGAGGATGAGGGGAGACTTAATAGAGGTGTATAAAATTATGAAAGGCATAGATAGGGTGAACGGTGGGAAGCTTTTCCCCGGGTCGGTGGTGACGTTCACGAGGGGTCATAGGTTCAAGGTGAAGCGGGGGAGGTTTAACACAGATATCAGAAGGACATATTTTACACAGAGGGTCGTGGGGGCCTGGAATGTGTTGCCGGGCAAGGTGGTGGAGGCGGACACACTGGGAACGTTTAAGACTTATCTAGACAGCTATATGAACGGAGTGGGAATGGAGGGATACAAAAGAGTGGTCTAGTTTGGACTAGGGAGCAGCGCGGGCTAATTGTTCCTTGTTTCTCGTTTCAAGGCTTCATTCTATGATCATCTTGCTGGTGCCAGTACAGAGCGAGACTGCGGATAGTTGGGAACCTGTCTCGGGGGCAGGGAATTCATATGGTGTTCGTGGAAGTGGAAATGTCTAGGGTTGGGAAGCATTTTCCGATCAGGGCCAGTGTGATCTCCTGGACTCGTTTCGATCGCCTCAGGGGGTCGGAGAGGAATTTCCCAGATTTCCTTTTCCCCATATTGGCCCTGGGGTTTTCACTCTGGGTTTTCGCCTCTCCCTGGAGATCACATGGTCTCGAATGGGGGGGTGGGGGTGAGTTGATAGGTTGTGATGAACAAAGCATCGTAGCTGTGAGGGACAGCTCGGTGGATAGGATATTGGTATGTAGATAGGCTGGAAAATTGGGCGGGGATCCTGGATTCAGGATTCAATCCTGGACCGGGGAGCGGCGCGGGCTTGGGGGGCCGAAGGGCCTGTTCCTGTGCTGTATTGTTCTTTGTTCTTTGTTCTTTGTTTACTGTTTCCGCCTGAGAAAGGAATCCAACCCAGATTCAAAGCACATAAACTGTAATCAGCACGATGAAACAGGGCTGCAGCACAATGACCATTCTCAAATAGTGGATCCGGATTCACGGTACGTCCACTGGAATCAGCATTGGAACAGCGGCACTTTCGCAAACACAATCTGAGGGCTCAAATTTTGCCATATCTGCAGCACAGCTTGAATCGTTTATCATAATATAATTGTTGTTCTAACATAATACATGTCATATTCACTGTTTCCTGTTACGTCCAGAGTGTGACTTAGAACTTAAGTGATACTCATTAGCGTTCGTGTTGTTGGACTTCAGGTGTGGAGTCCAAGAACTGGACAATGTGATAACTCCCATTTCGCTCTAGCCCTGTTTGAAAAGCCAATGTCGATCCTTCGAAATTCTCTTCTCTGTTCCATGATTATGGTATTTTATGCTAGGTTTCCCAGAGATAACATGCTCCTTACTTTTCTGGCGGTGAAATAAATATATAGCTTAGAGTCAGTTTTTTGTAGCAGTCCTCAATGACGGGAAATTTACTCAATATATGTCTTTGAATTTTGTCAAAAGAGTCAATTGTCATCGAGGTGTTTTGATAATTTCCTCAAGTTCTCTGAAATGAGCCAATGTAATCACCCCATTTCTTTGACGGGCCATGAGCTGGGACATGCCTGGGCTGTTTTATTTCTGAACATCAGTTCACACGCAACACACGGTTATGATACCATGATACTAAAACTTGCTGTAAGTGCCTTTGTACCTCATTGTCCTTCTATGGCGCCCATCAGCATTACAAATTTACAACGTAGAGTTGGAAAGGGTGCTTCCAATGAAGAGAGAGTCTAGATCGAGAGGTCTTACTGTTAGGATAAAGGGTAGCAAACATCAAGAAAAGGTGAGGTGTAATTATTCTTCTCAAAGGATCGTGAATCTGTCAAATTCACTGCACAACAATGCGGTGGATGGCGGGACATCGAATAAAGTTAAGCAGGAGACAGAGGTATTTTTTTATTAATAAAGTGTTGAAGGTTCATGGAGAACTGGCAGGAAAGTGGAGTTAAGACTGAGATGGGATTAATCATTACTGTATTGAATGGCAGAGCATGTGTACTCCTGCTCCGTGTTCTTCTGCTCTAAAGAAATGGGAATCTAGAGCGATATGGAAATGGATTTCGCGAGTGGGAAAAGGGTTTTCTATGTTGCCTGTCGTGGCAGCGTGTAGACAAGAAAAATCATTCTGTAAGTTTCTCAATTGTGCAACTCACAAAGTGCAAGAGAATTGCCCTCCTTATCAAAGTAAAGTGCGAATACTTTAGAAGCAGTTCAGAGAAGGTAACCTACTCTAATTGCATTTTGTGGTGTAAGGGGTGACAGGACAAAGGTTCATACCTCTGTCAGGAAACACGTTGCACTCTTCTTGGAGCAGTTCACGTGCACTGGAGACTATATGGCACTCATCTCTAACCTAAGGCTCCAAGTGGCTGCTTAAATTAAGTGTAAGCTATGTTTATTTATTAGTGTCACATGGAGGCTTACATTTACACTGCGATGAAGTGACTATGAAAATTCCCAAATCGCCATACTCCAGTGCCTATGCGGGTACTCTGAAGGAGAAGTTAACATCGCCAAAGCAGCTAACCAGCACGTCCTTCTGACTGTGCAAGGAAGCCAGATAAGCCGGAGGAAACCCACGAAGAGACAGGGAGAACGTGCAGACCCCGCATATACAGTGACCCAAGCCGGGAATCCAACGCAGCTGCTTCCATAGCACAGTAAATTACTTCTGCGAGTGAGCTAAAACAGGTGAGGGTAGCTGATGTGCCGAGGTCGTCGGTGAGACATGGCTAGCTTACCTGAGCGTGACAAGTCTTGCGGACTGCATGGAGGAAACGACTAACAGATTCAGCAGAGTGAAAGGCAGAATCGGCAAAGTGTTATGGAGCACGATGAGCGAAACAAGACACAAGAAGATCTCCCAGTGCGCCCTGCTTACGTCCTGCCATCTGGACTCTGTGCTGCCACTGCATACAGGGGTAGCGAGTGAGGCAACTGTCCCTCACTTAAATCAAATTCACGCGCAAATCGTCACCATATTTCTATCATCGAAATTTCAAGTCCCGTGGAGTGAGGGACAAAGCAGCGCCAGTGATACGCTGGTAGCTCTAGCTGTGAACTTGCATATAGGTGGCTCAGGCCATGGTGTGATCTTTCACTGAAGCGAAGCAGCGTTGAAAGCCTTGAGGGACTGAGCAGCTCCTTTCAAGACAGCACTGCTCAAAAACGTCGCCTGAGGTAGGAGCTAGGAAAGGTGTCCCAAACATTGCCTGAATTACAAAAACCGCGTTGGCGTACCTGCCACTTTAGCGGCAGCAATATCAAAAAGAGAAAGAAAGCAAATATGATAAATCCCGCTTTTGGTGCAAGGAATGTACGTATTCTCTTGGACAACAGCCAAGCTGATAGACCAGAACAGAAAACCGGCTTCCTGGGCAGAGATCCATCCCGATTCAAAGTCGGCATTACCGCACTGAGCAAAATGCGCCTGGCAGAGGAATTTCAATTCAGGGAAAGAGGCAGAGATGAAGAACGTGCAGACCCCGCATATACAGTGACCCAAGCCGGGAATCCAACGTGACTGCTTCCATAGCACAGTAGGTCAACTCTGCGAGTGAGCTAAAGCAGGTGAGTGTAGCTGATGTGCCGAGGTCGTCGGTGATACATGGCGAGCCTACCTGAGCGTGACAAGTCTTGCGGACTGCGTGGAGAAAACGACGAACAGATTCAGCAGAATGAAAGGCAGAATCAGCAAAGTGTTATGGCGCACGATGGGCAAAACGAGACACAAGAAGATGACCCAGTGCGCCCTGCTTACCTCCAGCCATCTGGACTCTGTGCTGCCAATGGGTACAGGCGTAGCGAGTGAGTCAACTGTCCCTCACTTAAATCAAATTCACACGCAAATCGTCTCCATATTTCTATCACCCAAATCTCAAGTCCAGTGGAGACGAATGAGGGGCAAAGCAGCGCCAGTGATACACTGGTAGGTGTAGATGTGAACCTGCACATAGGTGGCTCAGCCCATGGGATGATCTTTCACTGAAGCGAAGCAGCGTTGAAAGCATTGAGGGACTGAGCAGCCCTTTTCAAGAGAGCACTGCTCAAAAACGTCGTTTCAGGAAGGAGCTAGGAACGTGCTCCAAAAATTGCCTGATAAAATAAAACCGCGTTGGCGTACCTGCCAATTTTTCGGCAGCAATATCAAAAAGAGAAAGAAAGAAAATGTGATAAAACTCACTTTTGGTGCAAGGAATGTACGCATTCTCTTGGACAACAGCCAAGATGATAGACCAGAACAGAAAACTGGGCTCTTGGGCAGAGATCCATCCCGATTCAAAGTTCGCATTGCCGCACTGAGCAAAATGCGCCTGGCAGAGGAAAGAGGGGTTGGATGCACTTTATTCTGGAGTTGTTCAACCAAAGAGGACAGGCCCGAGGGTTTCGGATAAAAAACATGAACTGGTGAACAAGTTGACCAGCCTTCCAAAGAGTTTACACGACTGTCTGATCTCATGCAAGATCCCAATGGCTGGCAAAAAGCAAATAAAAAGCATCATCATTGCTTTCACCACCAGAGTGACCAATCCTGAATTCATCAAAAGTGGATTCTATGAAGACTCCACTCCCTGACTATTGCGACTTCGATGTCAGTCAAGCTGAGCAAAAATTTATACCTTTAATGTCAGAGTCAGCACAGACAACCAAACGTGGGGAGATGTCATCCTGCAATACGCATTTGGCAAAAGCAACAGGAATGGTCTGCTATGCTTGCAATTCAACGCTGAGCATGAGCCTCTTCTAACCAGCGCAGTCTTCTGGCTCCCATGTCAAATTCAGACGTCCTGAAAGCGTCGACTCTCTGGGCATTGGAATCTCATGAACTGCACAATTGCCAGGAAAAATGGCAGACAGGACGTAAGGATGACTCAGACCATGTGTGGCATCGACTGTTGGATTGGGTACAGATATGTTATCTCCTAAGCATGTCTGAAGATTCAGCTAAAGCAACGCACTCAACCGAATACGATCCCCGAACGACTGATCATCTCAAGCCTGAAGATCGAACACATCCAACTGCAGCTCACTGATGATCTAAAGCGGCCAAGTGACCTTCAGAAACCCGAAGGCAAGATCGAGGAAATTTGGGTTTGTGACGGGATACTGTGTACTCCACAGCTTAACGGTTATTGGGTCGCACCAAGAGCAAGTACCAGGACTATTTGGATGAAAATGGCCCTGAAATCCAGCATCCCTATAAAGAAAAATACAAATTATACAGAGCATACCTAAATGAAAAATCCGGAGGCAAAAGATCAAACCATCAAGTCCTGGTAGCATTCTCGTAAATGTTTTCTGCACTCTTTCTAGTTTAATAATATTACTGATGAAGTTATAAGTAAACTTCCCCAGGTGAATACCAGCGCTTGTCTCGGCACTCCACCGACACTGTTTGAAAGTGAGAAAGCTGTCGAGCAATTGTCAAGTGGCAAAGCCCCTGGAGCCGATCAAATTCCAGCAGAGATCTATAAATATGGTGCGTCACAAAGGCTCAGAAAGCACACCCAGCTCTTCAAGTTCACAGGGGCGCAAAGGGTCCTTCCACAATACTTCTATGACTGCTCCTTTGCTCACATCTGCAAACATAAAGTCAACCTCCAGTCCTGTGACAAACACAACTGAATATATGCCCTGACTATAGCTGGAAAGGAATTTGCCAGAATCCTTCTGAACCGACTCACATTACACCCTGAGCAGGGTTCTTTCCAGAGAACCAGTGTGGGTCAGGAAAGAAAAAGGAATTGAAAGCATCGACATGGCGTTTGTGGCTCGCCAACCGCAGGAGTAGTGCCCAGGACAAAGTGCTCACCAATGCACCAAATTCGTCCATCTCGCCAATTCTTCGGCATTGTCAGCAGCGAAGGGCTCTGGAAGATTTAGAGCAAGTTTGCATTTCCAGACTAACTCAATCAGATGGTTCTAAAGTTGCACAATGGCATGCAGGCCCGCCTCCTTCATGACAATGTGATTTCGACCCCATTCCCTGTCAGCAATGCAGTGTAACAGTGCTGCGTACTGACGCTGGTCCTCTTCAGCATCATGTTCTTAGCCATGCGCACTGATGCCAACGAGGCTAAGGATTAGGCAAAGAACTCAGCTGCGGGATAGACAGCCAGATTTTCAATTTGAGACGCCTCCAAGTCAAGACCAAGTTCCTCGATGGTAGACTGCATGAATTCCTATTTGCTGGTGACTGTGCACTAAACGCTTTCAGTGAGCAATGCATAATTGACCTTTTTTCTGCTCCATGCAATAAGTTCGGTCTTACCATCAGTAAAACGAAGACAGAAGTCATGTTTCAACCTGCTCGAAGGAAAGCTCTATCAAGAGCTGGCACTGGGAGTAAACGACCAGAGGCTGGGACCTGTGGACAAGTTCATCCACCTGGACAGCACTTCCACACGCTATGTGCAGATGGGTGTCGAGACTAGTGGCATAATTGCCAAGACGTTGCTGTTTATTACCGGAAATGGAGGGCTGAGACTGAATGCCAAGCTCAACGTAGGCTGAACAACCACACCCTGCATTCTTCTCTGCGCGAATGAGACCTGGACCGGCTACAACTGACACACAGTGAAATTCAATCGCTTCTACCTTTGCTGCCTCCGCAAACACCGCAAAATCAAGACGCAGGACAAATTACCAGATGCAGAGGTGATCGGAAGACCCGGCATGGTCAGGATCTTCATAATGGTATGAGAGAAACTGCTCTGATGAGTTGAATCAGTCGCCAGAATGCCAGACAAATGATTCCCTGAGCGAAACTTCGATGCTGAACTGAAGAATAGAGCACCCTTCGGTGGCACACAGAAGAAACGCTTCAAGGATACCTTGCAAGCTGTCATTCAGGACTTAAATAATGAAAATGCATCATGCACGACCTTTCACCAGGACCTCTCAGCCTGGAAGAGTGTAATTGCCAAAATCGCATCGGCATTCGAGAAGTAATGAATAGTGTGAAGCACAAGTCACGTAAAAATCTTAAGAATAGTGCCGCTAACGACCTGCAAGCCGCATTGTCCTCTCCTCACAGCACTGGAACCTGCGAAGATAGGTCTCATTAGAGACCTCCACACACGGTCAGCACTACGCCTGGATGTCAAATGAAGATGATCTTCTTCAATGCTGAAGGAATGAACGACGACTACACGAATTCTAGGAATGATTGGCTTCTTCTCTCATGGAAGATTGGAGAAGTTAACTTTGTATCCACAAGAATTGATCAGAGTCGTGGATGACTTGATCAAAACCTTTAACATCCTGAGGGGAATTAATGACTGAACGTGGAGAGGATATTTCTTCTTGTCAGAAAATCTGAACGAGGAGTACAAGCTTAAAATAGGTGATCACTGATTGAAGACTGAGATGAGATTTTTCGCTCTCTCTCTCATTTAGTCGTGAGCCTCTCGTAGTCTCTTCCTCCAAATCCAAGGAGTGTCTTTGAATAATTTTAAAACAGAACGAGATATTTTCTTGAGTATCAAGGGGGTGAAAGGTAATCAGGGGTTGGGAGGAATGTGGGGTTGTAGTTACAACCAGATCAACCCGAAACTTATTAAATGGCCAAGTAGACTCGAGGGGCCTACGCCGGATCCCAATTCGTTTGTTCATATGGATCCGCTAATTCGAGTTACATATAACTGGTCTTATTCCTCACAAGAGCAGCTTGTCGTTTAAGCGCCATTAAAGTTAAAAACTTTCCAACTTTCTTACTAAGATTGTTATCAATAGAAATCATGGTAAAAACACTGACGCTGACCACGGAAGGAGACATCAGCTCTCGCGACAAAGCCTTGGTCAAGGATGAAAGGTTACTGTAGGTTCTTAAGGGGGAAAGGGAACTTGTGATTAGGAATTTTAGGCCAATTCAGATGAAATCCCGGATGTCAAATTCGAGCAAAGTCCAAAATATCCAGGGTAAGAGAATAGTAAAGCTTAGCAAATTTGTGGATGGACGTCATGATAGATAAGTGCAGGAGCGAAGCTATGGGGGATTTGAATTTAAGGATCAGGAGTTTAAAATGGAGGCATTCCTCGTCCAGGGGCAAAAAAACATTTAGTCAAATTAAATACTGGCCAAGTGGTGAGGGAAGACTCCTGCAAAAACAGTTTCAATGGATGAAATATCGTGTCCACACGGCAAGGAACTATTTTCATCGCTTGTTCATTGACTGAAATCTCAAATAGGTAAAGTTCCAGGTGAGGTCAATAAAATACTTCAAAGCACTCTGAAAGTTTCTTTGAAGCTCGGCTGTACTGAGATCAGTGGCCAGCAGTAGCTTGCTGCCACTCGTTCAGAGTGGTGCAACGTGTCCATCAAGCTGTGTCAAGCTCTGGGTCTCAAATTCTTACTGGTGCGTCAGAGGGATGGCAAAGAATGATACCAAACCTAATCTATATTTCACGGGTTGGCACGGGACACTCTGAAATAGTGTCACCTCAAGTAATGATTCAGTCGGTGACACATATTTAAGTTCAGTTACCATTGATATTGATAGATTACCACTAATGGTAAATTTGTAGTACAGTTATTACAATTCTGATTGTGGAAAAGTAAGATAATTGCCACAAATAAAAACGGCGATTCATCACTAGTTATCACAATGCACATCAAATGAAAAGTTATGGAAATAGGAGCGAAATACA
This sequence comes from Mustelus asterias, assembly GCF_964213995.1. NCBI lineage: Eukaryota > Metazoa > Chordata > Chondrichthyes > Carcharhiniformes > Triakidae > Mustelus > Mustelus asterias. The sequence continues at coordinate 91,934,388 of NC_135816.1, forward strand.
CTTAAACCGTGGATTAGATGCGTGCGTTTGCACAACAGCATGATGGAGCTGGAATAATCAAACATTATGCCAATGGGGATGCTACATTCTGACTTCTGTGAACCAACGCATGAACGCATGCGCTCCGGGATTCCTTTCTGATCACTGATGATAATTAACGCAGCATCATGGACTGACAGTGTGTCAGTTTTGCCAACCCGGATTTCCTCCAGAGGAAAGGGACCTTTTGCGTTAAGTTGCTGAAACTGACGCAATTACTGCGTAGCCTGATTTTTTTCCCCCAGGGAAGGTATTACAGTACAAAAGGGGGGAATGTACGAATCTTGCATATAACGGTGCATCGAGCGAAACTTCTGCATTCTTCTAGAAATCACAATGGCCCGCCCATTAATTCTACAGATTAAGGATCTTTATTATCCAGTGCTGGCAGCTTTTGGTGCTCCAGGTAAGTCAATGCATTATGTTGTCTCGTCGTTGCGGAGTCTCTCACTGCTCAGTGAATCAGCAACTGAAAGCGAGAAGGTCATTATTGCAATGTCTCCTGTCTGCCGAGATCAATTGCTGAATATCAGTGAGAGTCTCAACGGTTCACATGGCTTTTGAGCCGCGGTTCAGCTCAGAAGAATGTGACACCGGGAGTTTAACTTCCTTCCCCACATTGAGGCTGATTCTCTGCCCTTCCAACAGTTCATAGATCTGTATGCGGTTTATTTGCAGTGACAATCTGTATCGTTACCCCTTTAAGATGACAAGACCTCGAAATGCGGCCTCTCCGGACAGCAAAAATCATTGGATGATATTTCAAGGAAAACTTCCTGCTCAGGAGGCTGCTCCTCTCCTCAGAGCTTCAAATCAGTTTTCCTGTTCCGCTAGTTCACTTTCGGTGCCCGACAGCTCCCTTACGCTGATGATAAACTGTAGAATCCCACCGTCTCGAATTAATTTCAATAGTTATTTTCTCATCTCACTGATTTATTTGAAAGACCATTATTTCCAGAATGTGGGAATACCATATGAAGCGCCCCTGATGTTGGATGCAGCTCCTGAGATACCCCCTCTGCAAATAAACTTAAGACACGAAATTCAATCGATTGCCCCACCGTGCCGCCGCGCTAACTTATACAATTGGTCGGTGCATCACCTGATACAAGCCTCATGGTGAATCGTTTTGGCTGTCAAAGCTGCAGCAAGGGAATTTCTGTATAGAAATGAATCATTTGTTTAGTTGCATTTATTTTGTTCTTTTATGTGATGTGGGCATCGATGTCCTTAATTGTTCATTCCCCGTTGCCCTTCGGATGCGGGTGGTGAGCTGCCTTCCTGATCCGCTGCTGCCCAAGTTGTAGGTGCACCCACAGTGCTGGTAGATAGAGAGTTCCAGGATTTTGACACAACTACAGTGAAGGAACGGCGAGATAATTTCAACTCAGTTTGGTCAGTGACTTTGGGAGGGCGTTAAGGTGGTGGTGTTCCCGTATATCCTTGACGTTCTAGATGGTAGTTGTCGTGGGTTTTCTATAATGCTGTCTAAGGTGTCTGGTGAGTCCCTGTTGTGCATGTTGTAAACGTTGCGCACGGCTGCTACTGCGCGTCTGCGGTAGAGGTCGTTAACATTTTGTGGACGCGTTTGCAATCCAGCTGTCTGCTTCGTCCTGCACTGTTCGAGCATCTTGAGTGTCTTTGGAGCTGCCCTCGTGCAGGAAAGTAGAGAGTATTCCATGGCTCCATCAACTTATAATTGGTGCACAGGGTTTGGGGAGACAAGTCAGTTACTCACCGCAGGATTCCTAACCTCTGATCTGCTCTTGTGGACACAGTACTTATTTGCTAAAATACGCAAATTGCAGTCGGTACTGGAATCTGAAACAAAACTAGGGAATGCTGAAAAAACACGGACTGTTTTCTCCACCGACGGAAGCTGCCAGCCCTGCTGAGATTTTCCAAACTTTTGTTGTATTCATATGGCTCGTCCAGTTCATGTTGTGTTTATGGTTGATGCTAATAGTTGCGGACTCAGTGATGGCATTGAATGTCAAGGGGAAATTGTTAGATTATGTATTGTTGTAAGCGGTCATTACCTCAAACTTGTGTGACACAACCATGATTTGCCACTTGTCAGCCCAAGCCTGGATGTTGTCCAGGCCTTGTTGCATCTGGACACGGGCTGCCTCAGTATCTGAATATCCGCGTGTGATATTATACATTGTGCAGTCATCAGTGAACATTCCTACTTCTGACCTCATAGTGGAAGAAAGGTCATTGATGAAGCAGCTGAAGATGTTTGAGCCTCGGACACTCACTGAGGAAGTGCGAAAATGTACAATGTATTGAGCAAACCGGAATCTCCTTTCTGAAGATTTTCCTTAGGGGACACGGTATGATTTCGACTGAGGATGAATGGAGTCTGAGACCAGTGTCGGAGGTGCTGCTTACAGTAATTAAGTTGGCGTAGATGCAAGGAAGCTGATCCCAGATCACCCGGTTTATTTAAATCTCCGAGATCATAATTGATCCCATTTGAGACTTGGGTGTTTTGTTGTCCATGGGGCTGAGGGGAACTTTCTATGAACATTTTGTAGACTAGATCACGGCGACCCTCCCCTCAACATGTGGAAAAGATCAGACTGAAATTATTGCACTGGGAAAAGCATCGCAGGTGCCAAAACATTGAGTTTGTGGTGATCTATTTCAATAAATATAACATCTCTGTTCGCTTGTACAATAGAATGAGTCCATGTCAATAACTGAGCAAACGTTCATCGAAACATTTCGCTACAATATGCTTTGAGTGTTAGCAGACTGTTTCCATTACTTGGCTCTTCTCCCTCGTTCTTACGGCGAATCTCGTGACCATCGTGATCCTCGCCAAAGGAAATTGCGGCCTTTCCAGATGTGTCTCTATATACATGGTGTCCATGGCAACAGCAGAAATTATGGTGATGCTCATCAATGTAATTTTGTATAACGTTTTGAGAAAAGTTTTTCCAAATTCATTCCTCTCCTACACTGTTGTTTGCAAATTAATGATATACATGCTTTATAATAAACTATATATGTCAGTATGGTTTACAGTCTCATTCACGTTTGACCGATACATTGCTATAAGTCGTCAGAAGTTTAAAACAATCTATTGCACAGTGAGAACAACGGCTGCGGTTTTCACAACAGCCACAGCCCTCACCTATTTACAGAACTTGTACCTTTGGTTTGCACATGAACAAAGAAGCAAATTAAATGGTATTCAATGGGGTGCCCTCCCCAGCCAGGATTTTTATACTTCTCATACTGGTGTAGCATTCGGCTGGTTACAAAATATCTTATTGACATGGATTGCCTTCATTTTGATATTACTATTTAATTCTTTGACAATCAGACGGATTTTGTTGTCCAGCAAAGCCCGTGCTGGCCTCCGGGGTCAAAGCAGCGAGAATCAGAATGATCCAGAGATGCAGAGCCGAAGGAAGTCCATTATTTTATTGTTCACTCTTTCTTGCAGCTTTCCATTGTTGTGGCTGACAAGAGTCGTTAGTTCTTTAGTCAGTGGGATGGTCGTTCATATCCGGCCGGATTATGCATCTCCTGAATATATCGCCACTGAAACCGGAACAATGCTCATCCATTTAAGTTCATGCACAAACACGTGCATTTATGCAGCTACACAAGCTAAATTGAGGGAAGAGATGAAGAAGATCGTGAAATCTCCATGGGCAATAATTCTGATGTTTTAAAAATATGCAAAATGAAATCTCGTCTTCCTGTTCAGGCGATAGTGAAGTACAAGTTTGAATGCCGGCCTTGCTGCCACAAAAATATAGTGCTTCTCTTTAAATAACTGACATCAGAAGCACTTTTCCACTCTTTGTTGTATCTTTTGTTGCCCACTGCTATTCGCCAGTAATTGTTGGTGTTTCCTTCAGTCGCGTCTTACTCCCGATCAGTGATGTCATCAATGATGTATTTCTAACAGTGGAGTAAAATAGGTTTGCATCAGTCCTAACTGCCGTACAATGTATGTGCTGTCTTATGGAACATGTACCACGATAAATCGCAGGTACAGCCTTGTATCACATCTATTGCCTTCCATTGTTGGTGCTTTCTTACAACGCAGGAACCATCTTACACCGCAATACTAACTTAAACCGCAGGAAATGCGTTGCACCATAGCTACTGCCTGCACCGCAGGTACTGACTACACTGCAGGTATAACATCACACAGCAGATACTGCCTATACCGCAGCGACTATCTTATACCACGGGTACGACCTTACAGCGCAGGCTCAGCGCAGGGACTGCCTGAAACCAGATGTACCACCTTACAACACAGGCACTTCCTCCCACCAGAGGTACCGCCCTGCCCTGCAGGTCCGGCCTTAACCATAGCTACTGCCTTATGCTGCGGCTACTGCCTGACACCGCAGGCAATGCTTTACACATCACGTACTGCCTTACATCGCACGCAATGCCAAATGCCACAGTTTCTCCCTTAAACCGCAGTGGCTGCCTTGTACCACATACTGCCTTATACCACAGGTACCACCTTACACCGCAGGCATTGCCTTGAACCGCGGATGCTGCATTACACCACAAGCGCGGCCTTGCACCAAAGATGCTGTTTACACTTAGACTAATTCCTTCCACAGGGAACAGCTTACACGTTAGCTAGCGCCAGAAATCGTAGATACTGCATCACATTGCCAGCACTGTCTTGCTCCACAGATTCTGCCTTACGCCACAGGTGATGCACCGCAGGACAGATACTGCCATACCTCTCATGTTCTTCCTTATAGAAGACATATACCTTACACCAATGGTCTGTCTTACGCCACAGTTACTGCCTTACACCACAGTTTCGGGTTACAGCGCAGTTTCTGCCCAATTCCGCAGCGAATGCCTCACGCTACAGGTTCTCCTTGAAATCACAGTTGCTTTCTTACACCACAAGTACTCACTTGAAGAACAAGTACTGCCTTGAACCACAGACAGGTACTGCATTGTACAACAGTTTTTTTACACTGAAGCTACTTCCTTGCAACCACGATACCGCCTTACGCCACAGATATTTTATTGCACCACAGGTACTGCCTTGCACTGCAGCTAATGATTTACACCACAGATGTAGCAGGTACTGCCTTTCCCGCAGGTTCTGCCTTGCACTGCAGCTGATGACTTACTCCAAAGGTACTAACTCACACTGCAAAAACTGCCTTAAAACCGCAGTGTCTATGTAAACCGCAGGTACTGCCTGGAAGCTCAGATGCTGCATAACACCCACAGGATTTAAACAGAAGCTACTTTCTTACACGATCGGTACCACCTTGCACTGTAAGCACTGCCTTATACCGCAAGTACTTCTGGACTCCGCAGCAGCTTCCTTGCACTGCAGGCACTGCATTGCAGCAATAGCATGCCTTCCAACACAAGTTCTGCCTTCAGCGCAGTATCTGCCTTCACTGCAAGTATTGCCTTACACCACACGTACTACCTTATACCGTAGGTACTGCCTTCCAAGGTGTATATTGTCTTTACTGCAGGAACTGCATTACAGCGCAGTAACTACGTTACGCCAAAGGTACTGCCTTCCACCGCGGAGAATGACTTCACCTCAGGTAATGCCTTACAGCTGCGGATTAATCCGGGAAGGTCAGCACGGATTCGTGAAGGGCAAGTCGTGCCTCAGAATTTTGATTGAATTTTTTGAGGAGGTAACTGAGTGATGATGAAGGTAGGGCAGTTGATGTCATATACATGGATTTTAGTAAGGCGTTTGATAAGGTCCCCATGGTCGGCTTATGATGAAAGTGAGGAGGTGTGGGATAGAGGGAAAGTTGGCCGATTGAATAGGTAACTGGCTGTCTGATCGAAGACAGAGGGTGGTGGTGGATGGAAATTTTTCGGATTGGAGGCAGGTTGCTAGCGGAGTGCCACAGGGATCAGTGCTTGGTCCTCTGCTCTTTGTGATTTTTATTAATGACTTAGCGGAGGGGACTGAAGGGTGGATCATGTGATTGGGGTGTGGAATGGACTGTGGAATTTGCTGATGACACCAAGATTGGTGGAGTAGTGGATGAGGTGGAGGGCTGTTGTAGGCTGCAAAGAGACATAGATAGGATGCAAAGCTGGCCTGAAAAATGGCAAATGGAGTTTAACCGTGGTAAATGTGAAGTGATTCATTTTGGTAGGACTAATTTAAATGTGGATTACAGGGTCAAAGGTAGGATTCTGAAGACTGTGGAGGAACAGACAGATCTTGGGGTCTATATCCACAGATCTCTAAAGGTTGCCACTCAAGTGGATAGAGCTGTGAAGAAGGCCTATAGTGTGTTAGCTTTTAATAACAGGGGGTTGGAGTTTAAGAGCCGTGGGGTTATGCTGCAACTGTATAGGAACTTGGTGAGACCACATTTGGAATATTGTGTGCAGTTCTGGTCACCTCACTATAAGAAGGATGTGGAAGCGCTGGAAAGAGTGCAGAGGGGATTTAGCAGGATGCTGCCTGGTTTGGAGGGTAGGTCTTATGAGGAAAGGTTGAGGGAGCTAGGGCTGTTCTCTCTGGAGCGGAGGAGACTGAGGGGAGACTTAATAGAGGTTTATAAAACGATGAAGGGGATAGATAGAGTGAACATTCAAAGACTATCTCCTCGGGTGGATGGAGCTATTACAAGGGGGCATAACATAAGGTTTGTGGTGGGAGATATAGGAAGGGTATCAGAGGTAGGTTCTTTACTCAGAGAGTGGTTGGGGTGTGGAATGGACTGCCTGCAGTGATAGTGGAGTCAGACACTTTAGGAACATTTAAGCGGTTATTGGATAGGCACATGGAGCACACCAGGATGATAGGGAGTGGGATAGCTTGACTTGGTTTCAGATAAAGCTCGGCACAACATCGTGGGCCGAAGGGCTTGTTCTGTGCTGTACTGTTCTATGTAGCACACAAACTGCCTTGCACCACAGATACTGCTGTCCACCAAATCCACTAATCTCACTGCAGGCGCTGCTTTAAAGCCGCAGGATCTCCTCATAGAACAAAATTACTAACTTACCCAACAAATGATGCCTGACACCGCACATAATCCTGTACATGCTTGGCTCTGCAGGTACTGCCTTCACCGTACCTAATGCCTTCACTGCAGATTCTGCCTGACAGCGAGGGAGTGCCTTCGACTAGAGGTACTCCCTTTGATCGTTGATACTGCCTTGCAGAACAGATAATGTCTTAGACCGCAGGTACTGCCTTCATCTCAGCTGCTGCCTTACACGAAGGTACAGACTTCCACTCATTTTGGATGGCATAGTATGCAACGCCTTACTTTGAGGTGCTGCCTTACTCCACAGCTTTCGCCTTGCACCATGATTACTTCCATACACCGATTTGGAGTTGGGGACCGAATGCTGTGTGTCAAAATTCGCAAATGAAACTAGGATGGGTGGCAGAGCAAAGTGTGCAGAGAATGCTGAAAGTCTGCAAAGGGATACAGATAGTCGAAGTGAGTGGGCGAGGGTCTGGCAAATGGAGTACAATGTTGATAAATGTGAGGTCATCCATTTTGGTAGGAATTACAGCAAAATGCACTATTGTTTAAATTGTAAACAAATTGCAGCATGCTACTGTGCAGAGGGACCTGGGTGTAGCAGGCAATTTAGAAGGCCAATGGAATTTTGCCCTTCATTGCTAGAGGGATGGAGCCTAACGTCTGTAGTTGGGAAAATGCTGGAATCTATCATTCAAGAAGAAATAGCAGGCCATCTGGATAAGAATGGTTCGATTAAGCAGACGCAGCATGGATTCATGAGGGGAAAGTCGTGCTTGACGAACTTGTTGGATTTTTAGGAAGATGTAACTAGTGCGCTTGAGGGAGGGGAACCGGTGGATGTGGTGTTTTTGGATTTCCAAAAGGCGTTTAATAAGTTGCCTCACAAAATGTTGCTGAAGAAGATTGGGTCACACGGAGTTGGGGGTAAGGTGTGAGCGTGGATTGGGGATTGGCTATCCGACAGGAAGCAGAGACTTGGAATAAATGGGTGCTTTTCTGGTTGGCGGATGGTAACTAGTGGCACACCACAGGGATCGGTAATGGGGCCTCAACTATTTACCATTTACATAGACGATCTGGAGGAGGGGACTGAGTGTAGGGTAACAAAGTTTGCAGACGACACAAAGATAAGTGGAAAAGTGAATCGTATGGAGGGCGTAGAATGTCTGCAGAGAGATTTTGACAGGCTGAGTGAGTGGGCGAGGATCAGGCAGATGGAGTATAACGTTCACAAATGCGAGGTTATTCACTTTGGAGGAAATAATAGCAAATTGGATTATTATCTAAATGAAAAAAAAATTACAACATGCTACTGTGCAAAGGGACCTGGGGGTCCATGTGCATGAGACGCAAAAACTCAGTCTGCAGGTGCAACAGGTGATCAAGAAGGCAAATGGGATGTTGGCCTATATCGCAAGGGGGATAGAATATAAAAGCAGAGATGTCTTGCTGCATCTGTACAGGGCATTGGTGAGGCCGCAGCTGGAATACTGTGTGCAGTATTAGAACAAAGAACAAAGAACAATACAGCACAGGAACAGGCCCTTCGGCCCTCCAAGCCCGCGCCGCTCCCCGGTCCAGGATTGAATCCTGAATCCAGGATCCCCGCCCAATTTTCCAGCCTATCTACGTACTAATATCCTATCCCTGAGCTGTCCCTCACAGCTATGATGCTTTGTTCATCACAACCTATTAACTCACCCCTACCCCCCCATTCCAGACCATGTGATCTCCAGGGAGAGGCGAAAACCCAGAGTGAAAACCCCAGGGCCAATATGGGGAAAAACAAAATCTGGGAAATTCCTCTCCGACCCCCTGAGGCGATCGAAACGAGTCCAGGAGATCACACTGGCCCTGATCGGAAAATGCTTCCCAACCCTATTCATTTCCACTTCCACGAACACCATATGAATTCCCTGCCCCCGAGACAGGTTCCCAACTATCCGCAGTCTCGCTCTGTACTGGCACCAGCAAGATGATCATAGAATGAAGCCTTGAAACGAGAAACAAAGAACAATTAGCCCGCGCCGCTCCCTGGTCCAAACTAGACCACTCTTTTGTATCCCTCCATTCCCACTCCGTTCATATAGCTGTCTAGATAAGTCTTAAACGTTCCCAGTGTGTCCGCCTCCACCACCTTGCCCGGCAACACATTCCAGGCCCCCACGACACTCTGTGTAAAAAATGTCCTTCTGATATCTGTGTTAAACCTCCCCCCCTTCACCTTGAACCTATGACCCCTCGTGAACGTCACCACCGACCCGGGGAAAAGCTTCCCACCGTTCACCCTATCTATGCCTTTCATAATTTTATACACCTCTATTAAGTCTCCCCTCATCCTCCGTCTTTCCAAGGAGAACAACCCCAGTTTCCCCAATCTCTCCTCATAACCAAGCCCCTCCATACCAGGCAACATCCTGGTAAACCTCCTCTGTACTCTCTCCAAAGCCTCCACGTCCTTCTGGTAGTGTGGCGACCAGAACAGTATTCTATACATCTGCAACATCAGACCCCAACTTTTATACTCTATGCCCCGTCCTATAAAGGCAAGCATGCCATATGCCTTCTTCACCACCTTCTCCACCTGTGACGTCACCTTCAAAGATCTGTGGACTTGCACACCCAGGACCCTCTGCGTCTCTACACCCTTTATGGTTCTTCCACTTATCGTGTAGCTCCTCCCTACATTATTCCCACCAAAATGCATCACTTCGCATTCATCAGGATTGAACTCCATCTGCCATTTCTTTGCCCAAATTTCCAGCCTATCTATATCCTTCTGTAGCCTCTCACAATGTTCCTCACTATCTGCAAGTCCTGCCAGTTTTGTGTCGTCCGCAAACTTACTGATCACCCCAGTTACTCCTTCTTCCAGATCATTTATATAAATCACAAAAAGGAGAGGTCCCAATACAGAGCCCTGCGGTACACCACTAGTCACAGGCCTCCAGCCGGAAAAAGACCCTTCCACTACCACCCTCTGTCTTCTATGACCAAGCCAGTTCTCCACCCATCTAGCCACCTCCTTTTTTTATGTAAGCCTACTTTACTTTGCTTTTGGCTGTGCTAAATTGTCCCTTAATGTCCCAAGATGTGTAGGTTAGGCGAATTACTGGGGCAAATGCATGGGGTTAGGGCTATAGGGCGTGGGATGGGCTTGTGTAAGATACTCTGTTGGAGAGTTGGTTCAGGTTGATGGGCCGAATTACCTCCTTCTGCACTGTAGGGATTCTACGGTTCTATGATTTTAATTTGTTAAAGGTGTTATATTAATACAAGTTATTGTTATACAGATACCAGGAACCAGCCACATACAAAACCAGCTTTGCTATTTCATTGACTACCAGAGGGAGGGTTGTTCCTGGTCTATGTCAATGGATAATGGGAAAACACGAATTGAACAGCATCAGACTTTGCTTCTTTATGAGGCTCAGGTAACTCCTTTTGGTCTGTGCTCATTGTTCTGGGAGGGCAACACTGCAGCTGGTCATCAATGTCTTCAAGCAAATCTTGAAATTCTCGCTTGTCCTTTCAATTCGCAGAGTCCTGCTGCAGCTTGGCCTAGATTTTGTACCTGACTGTTGTGAGTTCCTGTTTGCTGTACATGAGTAAACAGAGCTGAGCCAGGGAAATGGGCCAGGGTCATAGTGGTGTTGGAGTGGTCGGTGGAAATCTAGCCTCACTATGAAACCACTGCGAAAAGGAAAATCCAGCTGGCACATTTCTCTAGTGTTCCCTGAAAACAGTGATTAATGCTGCAGCATGTGGTATAAATGCTGGAATCCTCCTGGATCTCACCCAAATAGACATTGTCAATGTTCCTATACAACTATCACTGCACTAATTATTTGTAAAGAATATGACATAATTTGTTGTGGACCTGCTATATAAACACACAAAAACACACATTCTCCACTCTTCTGTCCTTGCGATCTATTACTTCATCTTTAACCTCCCTTTCTACTTTGATCGTGTTACCATTTTCCAAATCCATGACCATGTCTCTAATAACTTCCTGCTGATATCCTTCCAATTGGGATTCTACTCTTTTTATAATACTAAAATGTGATAACCAAGGCCATGAATGACCATCTCTGTGACTGTGAGAGTGATGCATCTTCTCTGCATCTTCTCATCTCTCTACAACCTTTGATATGGTCAGCCACACTTCCTTCATTCAACATCTCACCTACATTGTCCAGTTTAATGAGACTACCCTCATTTGGCTGACTCACCTATCCAACTGTAGCCAGAGCATTTCCTACATTGGATTTCTAAGGACTCATGCCCTTCAACTCCTGAGCTGGAGTTTACCAAGGATTCATTCTCTTTCTCATGACACCCAGCTCTACGTCCCCACTCCTTTATTATCTCTGCCTTGACACACACCCTTGGATTAGCTCCAGCTATTATTTTTGGGTTCTGCCGTAAACCCATCTACTTGTCAATGATTCCAGCTCCTTCTACTTCAGACTGAACAAGGCTAGCCTCCTATTCTCTCAGCTGTCGCTCAATTGGCAGTCCTCATTTGGCAGAAGATTCCATCCCACTTCAGGGCTTGAGTACAAAAATCAAAGCTAACACTCCCCAGTGCAGTACTGAGGGAGCACTGCACAATTGGAGGCACTGCCTTTAAGTGTAACATTTAAACTGAGACTCACCTGCCTACGTATGCAGATGTAATAGGTTCTATTTGTATTGGTCCCGTTATCTGCGGAAGGATATATTGGCCTTCGAGGGAGTGCAGAGAAGATTCATCAGGTTGATACCAGAGATGAGGGGGTGTTGATTATGAGGAGAGACTAAGCAGATTGGGTTTGTACTCTTTGGAATTTAGAAGGCTGGTGGAGGGGGGGGGGGATCTTATAGAGATCTATAAGATAATGAAGGGGCTGGATAGGGTAGAGGTGGAGAGATTCTTGCCACTTAGAAAGGAAGCTGGAACTCGAGGGCACAGCCTCAAAATAAAGGGGGGTCAGTTTAGGACAGAGTTGAAGAGGAACTTCTTCTCTCAGAGGGTGGTGAATCTCCGGAATTCTCTGCCCACTGAAGTGGTGGAGGCTACCTCGTTGAATATGTTTAAATCACGGATAGATGGATTCCTGATCGGTAAGGGAATTAAGGGTTATGGGTTCAGGCGGGTACGTGGAACTGATCCACTTCAGATCAGCCATGATCTTATTGAATGGCGGGGCAGGCTCGAGGGGCTAGATGGCCTACTCGTGCTCCTATTTCTTATCTTCTTATGTAAAAACAATGAGGTTATGTTGCAGCTTTATCAGGTGCTGGTGAGGCCACACCTGGAGTACTGTGTACAATTTTGGTCTCCTTACTTGAGAAAGGATATACTGGCACTGGAGAAGGTGCAGAGGAGATTCACTCGGTTGATTCCGGAGTTAACAGGGTTGGCTTCTGAGGAGAGACTGAGTAGTCTGGGGTTATGCTCATTGCAATTCAGGAGAATGGGGGGAGATCTTATGGAAGCATATAAGATGATGACGGGAATAGATAAGATAGAAGCAGGGACGTTGTTTCCACTGGCGGATGAAACTAGAGTTCTAAGGCAGCATCTGGTGCAAAGTGGTATCTGTCGCGTAACATAGAGCTTGTGGTTTAAGATCGCACCTGCGGTGTAAAATAGTAACCGCGTTGTAAGGGAATATCTGTGGTGTATAGCCTCAAAGTAAAGGGAAGCAGATTTTGGACTGATTTGAGGACGAACTTCTTCAGTCAAAGCGTTGTGAATCTGTGGAATTTCCTGCCCAGTGAAGCAGGTAAGGCGATCTCATTGAATGTTTTTAACAAGAATAGGTAAATTTTTGAACAGTAAAGGAATGATGGGTTATGATGAACTAGCGGTTATGTGGAGCTGAGTCCACAAAAGATCAGCCATAATCTTATTGAATGGCAGAGCAGGCTCGAGGGGCCAGATGGCCAATTCCTGCTCCTCGTTCTTATTTTCTTATGTTCTTGGTACTTTCTTCACTGCAGGAATTGCCTTTGCCACAGAAGCTGTCTGAAGCACTGTTACTGCGTTTCACCTCAGTTGCTATATTACAACTGTTGATCACTACTAATGTCTGAAACCACAGGTGTTGCCTTACACCACAGGTGCTATGTTACACTGAATCTACTTCCTTACACCATAGATGCTGCCTTACACCACATGCATGCCCTGCACTGCAAGTACTGGATAGCTCCACAGCTATTGCCTTACACCACAGATATTCCCTTACAACGCGGTTACTATTTTACACCGCAGGTGCGATCTTAAACCACAAGCTCTATGTTACGCGACAGATACCACTTTGCACCAGATGCTGCCTTAGAACTCAAGTAACGGCTTACAATGCAGAGCGGGCGCTACTGTGTTTTAAGAAATGTATTTTAATCACCTTTGCTGCAGTAATAAGCAGACGCCGAGCCACGTGACTAGATGTCATTTAATTGCTCCTCAAATTATTAAATTAGTTTTTATTTATTTTTAGTCTGGGCCTAAAACACTCATGGAGTGTATGGCAATTTTGGAATTGCTGGGGGGCAGAATGTTTGACAGGTCAAGTGGGAGAGTTTTATTTTTTCCTCGCAGGACGATTTTAATTCAGAAAGTTTACTTCCAAATGTCTCTTAATGAAAAATATTCAGTTACTTATGATGTTAAGTTGCTTTCTATAACTAATTCCTCTTCTACCTATTAACTTCTGCTGTTAAATCCCATCTACACAGATACGAGAGGCAGGTTCTTTTTTACATAAAGGCTGGTAGGTGTCTGGAACGCGCTGTCAGAGGTGCTGGTGGAGGGAGATACGATAGGGGTGTTGCGGGGACCTTTGATCGCACATGAGCATGCAAGGAATAAAGGGACATGGGACAGGGGACGGCAGAAGGGATTAGTTTAATTTGCCGTCATGTTCGGCACAACATCGTGGGCGGAAGGACCTGTTCCTGTGCTGTACTGTTCTCTGCTCTATGGTCTGTACGCAGTGCTCAGTCCAACACCATCAGCCCTCCTATTTGCGCTGTTTACTGTTGTCCGTCATTTATGCTGTTCCTTTAACACAATGTTGACAACATATTTCCCCTTCAGGAGATCTGGACAACAACAAAAAGATTACCTTTGGCACATCGAGATACCTTTCCATAATGCTCCATAATGTTCCATGCACGTCCATCTAGACATCGATACTCAGGAATCCCTAGACTTCCTATCACAATTGTTCCACTCACGATACGTAGTCCTTTTTCCACAGCATTCCGTTCAAACCCACTCATCACCCATCCTCGGTGTTGTCGTCAGCACAGTTGTCTTCCTTTCCTGAGTCTTCCCTTCGGACCATGTAGTAAATTGTCTATATCACTCCTTTAGTCCAAGTGGCTAAACTATTAGTCGTCCTCCCCGATGTCCTTTTCGCCTACATATCCATAGAAATAATTCAACCAATCAAAAATATCTGTCGGAAATTCCCTCAATCCATCTAGCCAACCCATTTAGCTATTTCCTCTGTTGATCTAGCTCAGATGTTCAAATATAATCTTTAGAATATTCAGCCCACGTGTCCTCAATATTCCTTTTATCCTCACCAGCTCACCTATCAATATAATTCCGTCAGTCCAACCAACCACATATCAATTGTGTTGCCTTATAATCCGATTATCCAAAGTGTGACCCTCTGCCCACTCACTGAATTAACTAAAGTGATTCCCTTCGCCTATCTAGCTCAGCTGTCCAGAACATGCTACAAAGCTCAACTAGCCCAGTTAACGATCGCCGAAAAAGCACAATGTCCACTTCAGACCGCTAAGCACCCTGTAAACAATTTTGTCTCCAGCCTTTCCAGCCCAACCACCGAACCTTGATTTTTCAACTCCTCTCGAACAGATATTTCTACATTCTTCTGAACCCATCAAGCTTACCTGTCCAAAGTATTGCTTTGTATATTCCAGCTCTGAATTGCAATTATTTCTGTTTTTTCAATGACAGATTTAGACAAAGGAAAACGCCTTCCAGATGAAACGTTGAACTCAAGTTTCATGTGTCCTCTCAGATGGTCATGATAGACTGCACATGGTTATTTTAGAAAGATTGGGTGACATCTCCACGGCACAATACGCATACTTATTCTTCAAGATAAACATCACTAAAACAGATGAACAGTCATTTTCTCCTGCTCCTTTGCGAAGGTCTACGCAGTGTTCAAATTAGCCACCTCATTTCCCAATATTGTTTGTGATTACGTTACATTGACTGCGAAGTGCTTTGGGATTCTGAACATATGATAGGAAATTGCTGCAACATGTTGCAGCTCACAATCCAATATTATATGTTGGGGGGTGCGGGGTGGGGTTAGGGGTGGGGGTGGGAGGTGACAGGCACATCCAAAGAATTGTATTTTTTCCTCTTTCCAGAAGAAGAGAAACATGTAAATAGTGTTTCCAGTGCGCAGCCTTCTGACAGAAACATCAACCGGACAACAAAAGGCGAATCATTCAGTGCAGCAAAATTCTGTCCCATTCTCATCCACTTTGACGTTAAAGTTAAAGTTTATTTTTAATTGTCTCAAGTAGGTTTTATATTTATTGTGAAAATAAAATGCCCAATGCTATGCTTAATAATCCCCTCCCCCTCTGGACTAGTCTGGAGGAGTCTTGCAGTACACTCCAGAGCACATCGTGGGATTTATTTAGGTCTCCTGCATTGTCCTGTCACGGTGAATGACCGATGAACCAGATACGATGAGCAACTACGGGAGAGCAACAGGAGGAGGTAAGAGCGACGAGGATGAGGAAAAGTAGGAAAAGGGAGATAAAACAATGTAGCATGAGAAATAGCAAGGGCGAATTCCATGAATATATATCATTTCTGACTGGCTGTACATAATCTGGCCATCTTAGAGTTTTGCAGAGACTTTAACTATAATGTTCGATTCAACACCAACCACAAATATTTAAATTTTTATTATACGGTCGATCGCTTTATCTATCCTCTTGGCAATAATGTTGAATTAAAGCTCAGATAATGCAAATATTCCAAATCACCTTCAGAAAATCGATTAACAATATTGCATGTCTGCCTTTCATGTGAATTTCCCCAGCCTACATCTCCTACCGAGTGGTACACCAGCCACTGTAGCATGACTGGATAAATATAAGGATGAAGAGTGACTGTGGTTGTGAGGGGAGTCTCTGTTCATTGTCTGGATGGTAAGATGAACAACTTCAGAGGCTTCAGTGATCGGGTAATATTTTTGAGGATGAACGTGGGGAGGGGGGAGGGGGCGGTGGGGGTGGGAGTGGGGGTGGTGGCTGAGGGCATGGTGGCAGTGTTTACCAATTCTGCCTCACAGGGACCCGGGTTCGATTCCGGATTTGATTCCGCGGACTGTCTTTGTGGAGTTTTGCACATTCTCTCCGTGTCTGGGTGTGTTTACTTCGGCTGCTCTGGTTTCCTCCCACAGTTGCAGATGTGCAGGTTAGGTGGACTGTCAATGCTAAATTGTCTCGGAGTTCACAAAATGTGTAATTAGGAGTATTAGCGGGGTGAATACATGGGGTAACCGGGATAGTGCGGTGGGGTGAGCCTGGGTAAGGTGCTCTTTCGGAGAATCGGTGTAGACAATATGGGCTAAATGGCCTTCTTCTGCACTTCAGGGAACATATGAGTCCATGAACTTGGCCATTCCTATGAGTGCATTATTTTGATCCTGCCATACGTTTAGGTGCTCGGAGCCACACTGAGTATATTGTGAGCCTTTGCCTTCAGAAAGATTTGCTGGACGGACTCCTTGTTCCCTCCAGGTAGACGTTCCCTCTCGTTCTGTCAGTGCCATGCATAAAATACCTTATGTATTGTGTTAAACAACCTCGGAGCACATTTCCTGATATCAATCGACAGATTCACTTGTTTTGGTAATTCAGATACGCCTCCCCAGCCAATGTCATCATCGACTACAGGAACATTATTCTCCTTGAACTGGTAACAGCTGGTTTGTAGCTAACTGGCTTTAAGTGTTCTTTAGTCTCAATGCCTTTGGCCCTCTGCTGCGGTGCGGAACAGTTTTTCACGTACTTATTGCTGGCCAATCCGCTTTTGTCATTCAAATCAACAGGTACCAGTTTTCGAACACTATTTGATTTGTATCAAATCTGTAATCATGTTTTACAATCATGCACAATACATGATTAGTGTAAAGTGAAGGAAAAAGAATGTGAATGTTATCTGAAAATATGGTGTTCAATTCGATCGTGTTTCCTCAGGTGAGCAAAGGAGCTGGAAAAAAATCTCTATTTTTTGGTTATTTTGGATTCCAGCTGGAGGAAGGAATGAGTTATTTAACTATCTTAGGTCCAGATCTCCACTATGAGTAGAAGGGATCGCCGTTTGGTGATTGATAAAGAATCACAGCATGCGGTGTCGCTGATTAGGTCAGCATTTCTACTGCCCATTCCTGCTTGCCATTGAGAAGATGATGGTGATTTGCTTTCTTGACCCTCTACTGTACATATGGTGTAGGTAGACCCATAGTACTATTCGGCAGGTAGTTCCAGATTTATGCGCCATCACCAGTGAAGGAAGTGCGATATATTTCCATGTCAGGATGGTGTGCGACTTTGTGGGGAACAGAAGGTGGTGCTCCCATGCCCTTACTGCTCTGGGCGGTACTGGTCGTGTATTGGAAGTTGCTGGCGAAGGAAAAAAAATCTATTCGATCGAGGAAGTGATCCCGAATATTATACAATCTCATTGATACAGTCTGTGATATGACTCATAAATGGAAATGGCATTTTATGCCTTGTGAGAAAAGGGTGGAGGCTAGAATTTGTGCCCTGTAAGGAAAGCACGTGAGTCAACCCCGAGAAGTGTATCAGTGAGGATCCTCATAAGTAATTAACCTCTGCAAAATCCTAATACACAGTTAATATGAAGTGAAATCACGCAGCCCGATTGAAATATATGACATGGTTTACACCAAACATGCAGTGTTATCATTTGAAACGAGAACCTTGCCAGTGTATGGCCCGAGACAGGAAGATAATCACTGGGTGTCAAAACTGTCATACCAGTTCATCGGAACTTGACACAACTACAAATAAAATTGGCGTTGACATAGGTGTCAATTCAGGCCTTCCTTAATGCCTGAAATGCTCGCTCTATTACTCAGCTTGCAATGAATAATGAGCAGATTTGGAACTTCACAACAATACATAGTGCAAGTTCTGCAGGATAAGAAAAGGATTCAACAGGTCAGTTAGAAATCAGGGACGCAACAATGCTGGAAATAGACATTATTTTACAATTACCTGTTGTTGTTTTTCAGACTATAAAGGTTATTTTACAGTTGAAGCATTATTTATTCATCCATGCGAAAGTCCGTACCGGATACTGAAGCTACATGGATGCGTGAATTACAAGAACAACGAACGGACTAATGGAGGCCGTATTTTAGTGAATAGTAACCATGAAGCGTAAGAAAGTATGCAACACTGGGGAAAAAAAGGTCAAATTGCAAATATGAGGTAAAGACAATTGGGGCATATTGTGCATTATGTTATACCATATGCACAATAAAGTAACAAGAGATAAAAAATATCTGCTGGTCACAACCGTCTACTACATAGAACAGGATAAACACCCTGTGACCTCATTTACTGAATAAATTAAGAGTTTGTAACTACATTTTGCACAGGACAAACCTGGAAACAGTTCGTTTGCTGAGGACAAAGAACAGAAATACAACCAATCATGGAGTTAATGCTGAAACAGCTGAATCAGATGCTGTAGTGAGACGCGAGAGCCCCTTTTGGAGTCTCAATGAGGTTTGGAGCCATTCGTTGCACATACCGGAAATGAGCGACAATTATTGGAATTTTATTAAAACAGCAATGATATTGAATGTTAAATTAAAGTGATTATGATACTTACAATACGACAATGGCAAATGACAATATACATAATTTAGTTACGCAACTTTAATTGGATGGGAACTCTGCCATTTTAGAGACCATCAAAGGGTCATCTGGATTGTTCTCGCTGAAAGGTTGGGGACATTGAGAGTGAGGACAGTGAAGTGGTTGAATGGACAATAACATTCAAACAAATATTGGTAATGAAGTTGGATGTGCATTGACGATGGGATTTAGGTCAGTGATGTACTTGGATATATATTGAGAACGAGTGTGAGTTCAGTGGGAATGTATTGTGTTAAAAAGAGAGGTCCGTGGATTTTATTTTTCTGTTTAGTAACAGTACAAATGTAACATTTGAAGGATCTGGATGTATAATGACAATAGAACTGAGGTAGCGTGATGTATGTGGATGTGTAATGACATGAACAGTGAGGTCACCGACGTGCATCGATGGTTATTTGCAATAATAGAGAAGACAGTAAGTATCTGAATAGTGATGGTGAGTGTGAGGTCAGTAATGTATATGAAAGTGTAGAAGCAATGCGGTTTAAGTCAGTCTTGCATTTGGCTTGTTAATGCCCATAAGAGGTTTGTTAATGTTGCTGCTTGATGGATAGTGAAGTAAGAGTGAGGTCACTAATGTAGTTATTGACAATTAGTAAGGACACTGATAGAGTTTGATTTAACCGAGTATAAGTGTTTTATCTGTTTATGTGTCGAAAATAAGAATGAGTTCAGTGGTCTCCCTCATTCGGCACTGACAATAAAAGTGCGGCCAGTGATACAAATAGATGCGTAGTGACAATATTAGTGAGGTTGTTGTTGTTTTTGGTTAGGTGCCGATGAGTAGTTTGCGGACACTGAGATTCCTGGATTGGTAGTGTGAATGTGGGTCAGATCAGTATTGTCCCTGGATGGGTAGTGAGAATTATGCATGAGGCCATTGTTGTACCTGCAATGATCTGCAAAGGGGACGAAGGAGCGGTGGCTGTGACGTGGTGATATTGTAAGTGGATGAGTAATACAGGGTTATTCGGGATAACTCGATCGTGGTAATTGAATGCAATCAATAAAAATATGGAATTGAAATTCTACTGCTGACCACGATCGCCGTGTTGCTTCATTTAAAACAATTTTGTTCACTTCAGGGAACTTTCCATTTCCGAGGTTTGGGCTTCACTGGCTGGACCGATATTTATTACCCAGACTTGGATGGTCTTGAACGCCGGGTCAAAATGTCAGGATAGAAGGCCGACTGTTCAAATCGAGATGAGAAGTAATGTTTTCCCTCAGAATGGAGTTAATTTTGCAATTCACGTTCAGGTATAAAGACACTAGCATCTACCAGGAGAATTTAACGGTTTTCATCATCGCTGAAGACTAGTTTCAGTTGGATTGCAAGAGTGAAGTTTTGGTTTCATTTCCGGACTAGTGTGTTGACTTTAATGGCTTCAACTGTTGGGGAGTTTTCATTGTTTCAATAGTTTTACACAGCGTTGCAATCGGAAGTGGCTAGCTGCAACAGAGGGATTCTGTCCTTGTGAGTGAAAGTCTCAATGGAAACATCTGTACACATTGGAGGTTTTGAATCAGTTGTAGCGTGTGTATTAGTTGGAAGATCTGTCATGGTAGAGAGTCTTTTGCATTTATCGGGGAAGTCTCTATCGTTTAGATACTTGAATCGGTTCTAGTGTTTTTGCGAGTTGTCGGAGCTACATTGATCTGAGTGATTATGATTGAGTATGTTGATTACTTGTGTTTACATTGTGTTTAATTTGAGTTACTTTATTCGTTTGGAACAATTTTTAAGGTTGAAACATGGAATCAGTTTGATATTGAATGGGTTTCAGATAATTTATTCACTGAATTCCGAGGTGGTTTGGCACCCAAATTGTTATTAAAAACCCACAGTAGTAGTTTATCAATGATTATATATAATTTGTGCGGATATGTTGGTGTCTTGCTCCTCTACACTCACTATTCAATCGATTTGGACGTGTATGTATCATTCTTCCTGAGTCCGCACTGGGAATTTAAATTGTGATGGACAGTCGTCCCTACGTTTATTCCTGTGGAACGCCATTTCCCACATCCAATCTGAGGAAATTTCGATAAATCCTATTCCTTGCTTTCTGTTTCCTGTAGCCAGCACTTTGTTGCTTGTCTCCAAACTCCACACGCTCAGAGATTCGTCATGAGGCGCGTGTCTTGTAGTTTACTGAAGACATTTAGAAAATCATAATATTTTGCATCCATCATGTTAATATAATCTACTGTTGCTGGCAGTTATTTAATAATTCATTAAAGTTAGTCAAATGCGATCTTACTTTTGTCATATGTATTGATTACTCTTCATTCGATCTTCGGTTGCAAGAATAATTTCAATTATATTTGTAAATAAGGATTCAATTATACGATAATAACGAGTCCATATGTTCAGGAGCAGGAGAAGGCCATTTGGCCTCTCCAGAATGTTATGACTTTCAATAATGTCTTCAGTGATCTGATTGCAACCTCAACTGCACATTCCTCCCTAACTCTGATAGCCTTCAGCCCCCTGCTTATCAATAATCTATCTACCTTTGTCTTGCAGTGTTTAAATACAATTCTTCAAGTGCCTTCGAGAAAGAGAGTTTCAAAGACTCACGAACGTATGAGGAAAATCATTTCACCTCATTTTTGTAATAAATAGGCGACCTTTTGTTATTGAATGGTAACTAGTAGTTCTACATTCATTCACAGGAAGACATTTTTGCTTCATATCAAAATTAAAGGACGCCTCAGGAACTGAAGTGTATCATTGAGGTACCCCCTTACTGTTATGAACTCCAATGGATGCACTTTAGCCTGTTTAACGCTTTTTCATAAAATAACGGATGCATTGCAAGTATTAGTCCAGTAAACCTTCGATGAATGTTTCTAAATCATTTGCCCCCCTTCTTAAATAATGATGTCAATATTGTACACAAGATACCAGGTTGTGTCTTATAAAAATCTTCAATCACTTTTGCAATACCTCCCTATTTTTGTATTAAATTCCCCTCATTTTGTTGATAACGTTCTGTTATCTATATGTATTTGCTGTACCCGCATATAAACATCTTATAATTCATGCATATAAACCTAGATGTCTCTGCATCACAGAGCTCTGCAGTTTGTCATAATTTCTATATTATGCTTCTGTTTTATTTCCTGCAAAAATGGAAAATTTCACATTTTTCCACTTTGTCCTCAATTTACCAGAACATTTCAATTAACTTAATATCTTTATATGCCATTGCAAGCACCTTACATCATTTTAACATTTACTTTCCTACCTATTTTTGAATTACCAGAAAAAATAGCAACAATACCTTTTGTCCCTTTCTACAAATCATTCATATGGATTGTTAAATGCCGAGGTTCCTGCACTGATCCCTTTGGCATACAACTGCTGACATTTCCCAAACTAGAAAAGTCCCGTTTATGCCGATCCTCTGTTTCCTGTTTGCAAGTAAATCTTCAATCCATGCGAAGATGTGGACCTCTACACCACAAGC
This sequence comes from Mustelus asterias, assembly GCF_964213995.1. Taxonomy (NCBI): domain Eukaryota; kingdom Metazoa; phylum Chordata; class Chondrichthyes; order Carcharhiniformes; family Triakidae; genus Mustelus; species Mustelus asterias. The sequence continues at coordinate 91,956,862 of NC_135816.1, forward strand.
GTTTAATTTACACAACAAACGGTGACATGGCGCCTTATCAAATGTCTTCTGAATATTTAAATACAGTTCATCGATCGATTGCCTGATATCCATAATCTGCATCGCTTCGTGAAAAAATTCTAATAGGTTGGGTAAAGATGATTTCCATTCCACAAAACCATGTTTAATCTACCTGGTTCAGTTGATTTCTTTCCAGGTGAGCTGATATAACATCTCTAACAAAAGCTTCCAACAGTTTTCCCCTGACAAGTGTTATACTAACTGTCCTGTAGTTTCCTGCTTGCGGTCCTCGTTTCTTTTTCAATAAAGGAGTTACATTTGCTAGTTTCTCATCGAATGGATGCCTATGCATATCTGGGATATTTTGGAAAATTCAAACAATGCATTAAGTACCTCACCTACCATTTTTTAATAAAACCTGAGGGTTAAATTCCTCCATGACACAGGAATTTGTCAACATGCGGCTCCAGAAATTTGTTCAGTGCCTCTTCCCTTGAAATTTTAATCTTCTTGTGCTCCGCCCTCCATTCTTTTGATTTACAGCCATTTATGGATGGTACTTGTATCCTCTATAGTGATGACCAACGCAAAATACCTTTTAATTAATCTGTCACCGCTTTATTTTCCATGACTGTTTCGTCAGACACACTTCCTACAGGGCCAACGCTCACCTTGTTAGCTCTTTTCATTTAAAATAAATCCATAGAAATCTTTACACTTCATCTGTCTATTGCAAGCTAACATTTTCTAACATCTCTTTTTTCCGAATTAAATCGTGCAACCATATATATATATTTCTTCAGTTTGATTCCAGCTTTCACGTTTTTATTAGTTATCCTGTGACAGTTGCCTCCCCTTTCAATATTTCTTACTGATGGAATGCATCTGTTGTGCATATTCTAAGCGCTTTTTAAAGAGCAGAAATACGTTGTCTTTCTTTAAGAAACACTCAAAACAGTGTTACCTCTGTGTTCCTTTTGTCTGCACTGAACTTTGAGTGACTTACGTGATGAAGGAGCAGGGCTCCGAAGGCTCGTGATTCCAAATCAAACTGTTGGACTTTAACCTGGTGTTGTAACACTCATCACTATGCATTAGGGATCCTATGATTCTATGAGGATTCAATGAAATTGTAGTAAGAATGAGCAAGAACATGGCAGCTGGATTATAACCTGGAAAATATGTAATATTCAAACACATATAACTTAAAATATAGCAAACGATACTGCATCGTGTGAATAGTTAATGTCTAGTGGGTGAAAGGCAGGGCCTCACGTTTCGCTTAATTCTCAACTATGTCAGGGTTACGTGCACCCGGAAGGTATCACCATCATGTGTGAAAAACAGAATCTATCATGACTGAATTATCAGCGTTTTTTAAACATTGCTACATCCCGGCAATGGAATGAACAGTCTTTGCACATGAACCATGCCTTTGCACTCTCCACGAATACTCCAAAACCTTTGAACACCCACGCTCCATGGTGCAGTGACAGTTTTGCCCCCAGACCCCGAAAATCCAACTGATCTTGGAACCCCATGACTTCGGCTGAATGGATTGCTTGCACTTCCTATGTTGACCACTGCAGTGAACCACTGCAAATTGCATTCTTCAAGCAATGCTTTTGTCCGCTCAAGCACAGTCTGAGAAACATGGAGATCGCCCATTGTTTCCATGATGCCCTTGATTCAAGCATTAAATTCCAAATATCAGACCGATTCCATCAGGGAAGTACTCCTGCTCTCTTATATCTAGCTGGCCTCTTTAATTACGAGCGTTTAGTCAAGTGACAAAGGCGAGTAATTAGAAACTAGGTAAGGCAGAATTCAACTGATACTACAATTGAAACTCATACAAAACCACAATGTACTAAATGAACGTCATCTAATAAAGTACCTCAGACAAATGAAATGTTTAGCTCAGTATGCACTTTACCCTGACAGTGAAAGTAAGAGTGATCACAGGACAGTCCTTGAGGAAATGTTATCCCATTGCGCTTTTCAGGATACCCCCCATTATGCCGTATGACATTACCACTGTGCTAAGTGGCATTGATATATGAAATATATAACACGTTAATCTATGAATCCGTGAGGGGGTTTGGACCATTATCACAGCACACATCGGGTGGTACGGTGGCACAACAGTTAACACTTCTGCTTCACAGCTCCCAGGATCCGGTTCAATTCCGGCCTTAGGTGACTGTCTGTGTGGAGTTTGCACGTGCTCCCCGTATCTGCGTGGTTTCCTCTGGGTTCTCCGGTTTCCTCCATAGCCCAAAGATGTGCAGGATAGTTTTATTGGCAAAACGAAATTGTCCCTTAGTCGCCCAAGATGGGTCGGTTAGGCGTTGAGCCATCTAAAAATGACCCTTACTGTCAGAGAGATGAGCAGGGTAAATACGTTTTGTTATGGTGCGGGGCTTGGTTGGGATTGTGGTCTGTGCAGGCTCGATGGGCCGAATGGCCTAATTCTACACCGTGGGGATTCTCTGATTCTATCTCTGATTCTCTGAGTTTAGGGGTCTGTAAACTTTTGGCTGGAGTTATTCCATTCTGAGCCATTGTTAGCAAGCTTGTGCATCGACTCTCCGTGAATAAAGTGTCCAACAGGACATTGCAGGAACTGTACCAGGCATACCTAAAAAACGGGTGTGAATCTGAAGAAACTGCGAGACAGGACCAGTTGCATGTCAAAATAGAGAAACCACATGAAATGGACTTAGCTAAATAATCCGAAAATCAGAATTATGTAGCCTCCGACATTCATTCCTTAGTATTGGTGCAAAACTGAATAACTAAATGAGGAAATGGCTCCATTAAAATCACTACCCATCAATTAACAAAGAGCCAAATACATCAGAGTCAAAGACAAGGATGAGGCATTTGCAGCCATTTTTAGGTAGTTGTTACATGATGCATCTCGGCCTCTTGCAGAGAAACCCAGGATCGCAGATGCCAGTCCTCAGAAAATTCAACTTACTCCAGCTGACGTAAGGAAACGACTGAAATCGCTGGATGCTGCAAAGGAAATGGGCTCCGACATTGTTCCCGCAATAATACTGACGATTTGTTCACTCGAAGCAGCCATGCCCCTCGCCAAAGTCTTTGAATACAGCTAAACACTGGCATGTACACGACAACGTAGAAAATATACGCAAGCATGTCTCGTCGACAAAAGTCTGAAGGAATGCATCCTGGTAAATTACCCTCCCGCCAGGATAATCCTCCCAGTTATGAGCAATTTCCTGGAAGGTGCCGCCGACCGTACAATCAACCGACGCTTACAGAGCAACAACCTGTTCACTGACGAGCAGTTTCTTTCTGCAAGAGCAGTCAGCTCCTGACCTTACCAGGGCCTTTTATAAAATATGCACAAAAAGAGATGAACCCAAACGAACCCAAGCCAAAACTGGGACAAGCTGCGACAGCCGGAACTCTGATACTGAGTCTATTTCTACAGCGCAAAAGGGTGGGAGGAAGAAGAGGAGAGCAGTAGTGATAGGGGACTCAACGGTCAGAGGGACGGACAGGAGGTTCTGTGATCGGCACAGAGACTCCCGCATGGTTTGTTGCCTCCCGGGTGCCAAGGTCAGGGGTGTCTCTGATCGCGTGCACAGCGTTCTAAAGTGGGAAGGTGATCAGGCAGATGTCATATAAGAACATAAGAACATAAGAAATAGGAGCAGGAGTAGGCCATCGAGCCCCTCGAGCCTGCCCCGCCATTCAATAAGATCATGGCTGATCTGACGTGGATCAGTACCACTTACCCGCCTGATCCCCATAACCCTTAATTCCCTTACCGCTCAGGAATCCATCCATCCGCGCTTTAAACATATTCAGCGAGGTAGCCTCCACCACCTCAGTGGGCAGAGAATTCCAGAGATTCACCACCCTCTGGGAGAAGAAGTTCCTCCTCAACTCTGTCTTAAACCGACCCCCCTTTATTTTGAGGCTGTGTCCTCTAGTTTTAACTTCCTTACTAAGTGGAAAGAATCTCTCCGCCTCCACCCTATCCAGCCCCCGCATTATCTTATAAGTCTCCATAAGATCCCCCCTCATCCTTCTAAACTCCAACGAGTACAAACCCAATCTCCTCAGCCTCTCCTCAAATCCAAACCCCTCATCTCCGGTATCAACCTGGTGAACCTTCTCTGCACTCCCTCCAATGCCAATATATCCCTCCTCATATAAGGGGACCAATACTGCACACAGTATTCTAGCTGCGGCCTCACCAATGCCCTGTACAGGTGCATCAAGACATCCCTGCTTTTATATTCTATCCCCCTCGCGATATAGGCCAACATCCCATTTGCCTTCTTGATCACCTGTTGTACCTGCAGACTGGGCTTTTGCGTCTCATGCACAAGGACCCCCAGGTCCCTTTGCACGGTAGCATGATTTAATTTGTTTCCATTGAGATAGTAATCCCATTTATTATTATTTCCTCCAAAGTGTATAACCTCGCATTTCTCAACGTTATACTCCATTTGCCATATCCTCGCCCACTCACTCAGCCTGTCCAAATCTCTCTGCAGATCTTCTCCGTCCTCCACACGATTCACTTTTCCACTTATCTTTGTGTCGTCTGCAAACTTCGTTACCCTACACTCCGTCCCCTCCTCTAGATCATCTATATAAATGGTAAACAGTTGCGGCCCGAGTACCGATCCCTGCGGCACGCCACTAGTTACCTTCCTCCAACTGGAAAAACACCCATTTATTCCGACTCTTTGCTTCCTGTCGGATAGCCAGTCCCCAATCCACTTTAACACACTACCCCCAACTCCGTGTGCCCTAATCTTCTTCAGCAGCCTTTTATGGGGCACCTTATCAAACGCCTTTTGGAAATCCAAAAACACCGCATCCACCGGTTCTCCTCCATCAACCGCCCTAGTCACATCTTCATAAAAATCCAACATGTTCGTCATGTTCGTGGTACACATCGCTACAAATGATGCAGGTAGGAAGAGTGAGGAAGTCCTAAAGGGTGAGTACAGAGAGCTTGGAAGGAAGTTAAAAAGCAGGACCCCGAGGGTAGTAATCTCAGGATTGCTACCTGTACCACGTGCCAGTGAGGGTAGGAGTAGGATGCTTGAGCGGAGAACACGTGGCTGAGGCACCTGCCCATGACATATTGGTATGAGAGGCCTTCACAAGTTATGGAAGCGCACCCCACAGATACAACACGCTGCCGCAGTGCCCCAGTCGTAGACAGAGCGGATATGTAAGGTGGTTGTTGCGTGAGCAGGAGGAAGTGCTTTACTGACGCAGAGTAGGGAAAAGCGCGGGCGGGAGCAGTGGTACTGGGCGGGGTTGGGAGGAATTTGGTTGACAGCAGTTTTCTGTTACTCGGTTGCATCAAACCTGTACTTTTGAAGCAGCAATCATCCCATCCATTCTATGTGTCACCCGCAAGGAAGGTATATATTTGCTTCTGAATGTGAACAAATTAGTACGTTTAGGAGGAAGTTTGCATGATTTGGAAACCTGGCAAGATATTACAGTTCAGACATGGGCGGACCGGCCAGAAACATGACTCTCTCATTCAAATCTCCTCAGGGGTTTGTGACCCTGAGGAAAATGTACAGAAATGACTGTCCGTAGAACAATAAGGTGGCAAGACATAGGAGCTGAATTAGGCCATTCGGCCCATCCAGTCTGTTCTGCCATTCAATCATGACTCACAAGTTAGTCAACCACATTCTCCTGCCTTTCCCCCGTAACCTTTAATCCCTTCACCCCACATCCAGCACTAACTGCAGTTTGTGCTTTATTTTATTTTGGTGCATTCCCGTCCTGATTAATGAAGATGAGGTAAATCCGAAGGCGAATCGGAAGGTAGGGGTTTGACAGAACAGCCATGCACGTCTACTCTCTTTTACTCTTTGACTCCAACTGAGCTTCCACTGCGTGACAAGGCACGTTTCTCCCGATTGTGTAGGCTCCCCACGCTGTCTCTCCATAGGGCCTGGCCCGATCCTCTAACTCTCAAAAGATCTTCCTCCAAAGGGACAACATTATCACCTTCCTTGCATCTAACTCCTGAATCCACCTATAACCGGAAGAAAAGGAACAACAATACAAGTACTTGCAGACATAAATAGTGCAAAAACACAACTGGGACACCCCAGCAAAAACAAACCTCGTTCACAAAGGTGATCAGTCTCAAGACTTCCACTTTCTAGACGACCATCTCAACTCGGTAGTGAATCCGTCGGTGAGTATAGAATCAGGGTAGGCAGATGCAAAGGACAAACTCATCAATCCTGGATGAACATCCTTCACGGTAGCCACCTTTGCCTCAGAAACCGTGCTTTGCCTCAGCTCTACGTTAATATCACGAACCTTTGGATCAGAAACTGACATACAAAAGGCCAGTGCAGGACTTACCTGTTGGTCCCACGCATCAGACACAACTCCCAACTCAATTGATCAACATGTATTTTTTGCACAGTGACCTTGTGCTTTTACAAAGTAGGAGTCAAGTTCTTTCCCAAATTTTGCCAGCCACCCAAATTGGTCCAACTCCATCATTCCTGACCCTAAATGAATCACCAATTTGCCAAACTCTGAGCTTTTAACTTGAGCCCTGTTTTATTACTGAGATAATTCCCAAGCCTCCACCATCTCGGCCAAATCTGTAAATACCAAACACAGGCTTGTATAATTCAACTGCATAACACCCGTGATTGCATTAATCGAAACATGGAATGATAGAATCACTACAGTACGGAAGAGGCCATTCGGCCAATCGAATTTGCACTGACTCTGACAGAGTATCTTAACAAGGCCTTCTGTCCTACCTATCCCCGAAACCCCACGCATTTTCCCATGGCTAATCCATCTAATCTACAGATCTTGGGGCAATTTCGCACGACCAATCCCCAAGTCCAAAGATGTGCGGACTACGTTGATTGGCCATTCTAAATTGCCCCTTAGTGTCCCGGGATGCATCGGTTAGCGTGGTTCGTGGGTAAATATGTATGGATATGTGGATAGGGCCTGGGTGGGATTGTGGTTGGTGCAGACTCGATGGGCCGAATGGCCTCTTTCTGCACTGTAGGATTCTATGATTCTATGATTCTATGACCTGCACACCCTTTTGCTGTGGGAGGAAACCAGAGCACCCGGAAGATGCCAACACAAACATGGGCAAACACCAGACAGACGGTCAGGAATTGAACGAGAGTTCCTGGAGCTGTGAAGTAGCAGTGCTAGCCAATGTGCAACCGTACCGGCCACTCGATGTGGTATCCATAGAATCATAGAATACCTATAGTGCAGAAGCACACCATTCGGTCCATGGGGTTTGCATCGACCCTCCAACAGAGCATCCCACACAAGCTAACCCCTTCCACTGACGGCGCAACCCACACATTTACTCCACTAATTCCCGTATCATTTTTCATATTGGGACACTAAGGGACAATTTAGCATGGCCAATCCACTTAACCTGCACTCATTTGCACTGTGGGAGGAAACTGAAGCACCAGGAAGACATCCTCGTCGACACGAGGAGAACATACAAACTTCACGCGGACGTCAACTAAAGCTGGAATCGACCCCAGATTCCTGTGCGTTTGGGAACTGTGCTGAGAAATATTGTATGACAACAAGAAACATACCAAACCTAAACACAATGACCGATGGACCTATTTTCTTTTTCCTCCGATGATTTTGCCGTTTATACACCTGGCTCAGCTAAACAGTTGGAAGATAGGTGGTAAGGTGCTGATCGACCCTGGCGAATACTATTTTACTTAACACATTTTTGAACTTCCTCCACTGGAAATGCAGCGCAATTTTCTTCAAATGAGACCTCTGTAATACCATGTGTGGCAACAATCTGTCGTAACTTGTCAAAGGTGACTGTAGCCTTTGTAAACCTCATTAGTTGAACATTCAGCCATTGAGAATGTACGTCAACCATCACGAGGAACATTAATTCTATGAACAGTCTTGACTAGGGCGGACCCCACCATTCCCATGGATGCAACTTTGCTGGAAGTGGCAATGATTGCCAGGCTTCATAACTCGGAAAATGACTGTCCATTATTTTGATTTCTTTATTAATGCCCAGCCATCAGATGTAACTTCTGGCAAATCCGATCACCTTACTTTGCCTGGGAAGAGAGACCTGCAGTCAATTCCAGCAATAAAAGCCGACACAATAAGATGGTACCCTCTCATATTATCTCCAAACTGCGGTGCAGGAAAGGTAAAAATTGCTCTATTGTAGCGCCATTTTTGCCTCACATTTCTCGTATCATTTAACAGCACGGGGTCCCTGTCGCTCCAACGTTTTTTTATATGAGTAGCTTAGACTAACCAACTCTCTTTCAGGTTCAGTAGCAGCACTATTTCCGATGGTGCAGTGGTGACGGTACACACTGACAGGGAGGCGGCTGAGCGAATCCACATTTGTTAATTGCACCCCTGGTTTATGGCAGAAAGAGTAGCTGTATGCAGGTAGCAATAGCGCACACCTCGTACCCTCGCAGAGGCAGCTGGTGGCTCTAGCTTATCCTATCGAGGAAAACCCATCAAAGGCTTGTGATATGGTTCTATGGTTAATTGTCTCCCGTATAGATGCAGATGAAACGTGTTCACTGCATAAATTGCTGCCAGACTTTCTTTGACAAACAGAGAACAGTTTCTCAGCAGCTGATGTTGCCATTGACACAAATGTCTACCACCTCCTGCCATCCGACATCTTGTGGGACAAGACTCCTACCATATGGTGACACATCACTACCAACAGTTTGGTGGAATCACATTGTACAAGCAGTGCTGACAACTGTAAGGCGAAGCCGAAGTATAAATTCATGCGCATGGAAAGTGCATTTCTCGCTTTTCAAACGGATGCCCATTTCATTAAATAGTTTCAAAACCTCTTCTCCTTTTGCCCTTTCCTCCTGCGGGGACGCTACCGTGATCAGTAAGTCATCCAAGTACACCACTAGTTGAGAAATGCCCTCCAATAAACATTCCATCATTTGTGGGAAATAGCACAAAATAGCCAAAGATGCTCCAACGGGTACGGGTGTGTACCAATATAATGCTTTATGTAATATAATGGATTTTGATGCTAACTAACCACTGAGAATCTTAATCGAAAGAAACCCGCTGGATGGCGTGACTGACTTTTAACTAGGTGCACTAAATGTCCCTTGATAAATGGGCATAGATATCCTCAATTATGAGAAAGTTGTATCTACCGATCTCAGATTGTTAGTTTACAGTTAATTTATAATCCCCACACATTCTTACAGTGAGATCTGCTTTTTTGAATACGGAGTATGCACACAACACATTCGGAAAACTATACAGCTCTTACGACACCTAAGTATTCCAATCTTCATAGCTCCACTTCTATTTTATCACCGAGGTCACATCGAATTGTGCAGACGCGAAAACAAAAGTAGACAATGCCTTGGGGATCAAATAATTGTGACTTTCGCCCTTTTATTCTTCCTAGTTCCTTCTGGAAAACCTCTGAGTGCCTGCAAAGTAGCTGTTGAAATGCTCCATCCCGATTGTTTGGTATCTAGTCAACATAGTTTTATTTGCTTCAACCACCCTTTACCTCTGACACTGGGTCTGTGACCCTCAATCACTCAACAAGTAAATGTGCTGTCTAGATTTTGTTCAGGATATTGTAACCTTAGCTGACCCTACTGCCTTCAACGAGGCGATATTTTGCCGTCAAATCTACTCTAAATCTCCTGCCCCTCAGTTTAAATCTTTGGTCGCCTGATTACTCACCTCTCTACTAAGGAGATATGTTCCTTCCTATTTACCGAATAGATGTCCCTCATTATTTTACACCTCTGTCATGTCACCTCTCAGCACTTAGTCCAAAGATGTGCGGGTAAGGTTGATTGGCCATGCTAAAATAAAATTGCCCTTAGTGTCCTGAGATGCGTAGGTTAGATGGATTAGTGGGTAAAAATGTAGGGATTTGGGGTAGGTCCTGGGTGGGAATGTGGTCGGTGCAGACTCGATGGGCCGAATGTTCTCTTCCTGTACTGTAGGGTTTCTATGATTTCTATGATCTATTACAGCCCCAACCTACCAGCTGCTCTTTATAGCTAAAATAGGCTAGCCCAGGCAAGAACCTGGTGAATATCCTCTGCACCCTTGCTAGTGCAATCACGTCGTTCTTATCGCGTGCTGGCCAGTATTACAAACAATATGCTAGCAGTGGACTAACGGGCGTTTTATTCAGTACATACCAACCTTTTAATCAACTTGGATAACTTGTACTCAGTTAATCGTCTAGGGTCTTCATTTAGATTGTTAATAGCTGAAGCCCAACATTTTTACATTTGGTACTCCAACGATTGTGGCATGCCAACTTGATAATGTGTCTTCTTTCCTATTCAATGATTTTTCTCCATTTTTAAATTCCCAATTCGTCTTAATGTGTTAATCCATATCCCACAAATTTTAGAAGTGCGTTAAAACTCTTGGGGATATTTTAGTGAAGGATTCCTGACAATCCAAATGCAGCACACTTACTTGTTCCCACCTTATATATCTTCCTAAATACATCCTCAATAATCGCTCACAGATTTGACCTGCTCCGTTTTCTCTTCACAAATCCTATGATTTTCCATGCATCTAAATACAATTTTGCCTCGCAGTGATGTAAAGCTATTTGGTCTGCAGTTTCCCTTTATCTACCTCGGACCTTCTTAAACAACGGGGATATGACCATGACTTCCAATCTTTGCGAACCCTTCAAGAGTCCAATTAATTCTGAAAGAAAAAATGCAATTCAATCTCCATTTTGCTGATACTTCATTATTGAACGCTGAACGGCTCATTCGGACACTTTGTTCCCGCCAATCCCAAGGATGCCTCCAGTACTGGTTCCTTGCTGATGCTCACACCTGAATTCCTTATTTTTAGTAGATATTTGCTTTCGCATTGCCTTTGAGTTGTTTTGAGCGTTATCTTAATTTCCCTTTCACATCTCTGTCTAATGGTTACTCTCACGGTTTTCTTCCTCTTACCTATCTTCAAGAAATATTTACAGACAATTTATGTATGATCACCTTTTCTTGAATGTTGAAATCTTTGCTTCTTCAGTTTTCCGACTCCATTAGTCGATGTTATCGTATCATTGACTGTTCTTGTTAGCCGGGTTCAACATTACTTTTCGTATTGGAGGTGTTGTCCCTGGAATGAATGCATATGTATTTAACATTGTGTGCTACCTATTTTATGGTAGAAATTTCGTGTCTACAAACATATATTTTCAAGTGCTATATGAAATTCTACATTTGAGAGCTCGTAATCTAGAGCTGCGCCATTTGCTAAGATGGGCTTATCGTGCCAGACTCAGAGGTAACCAAATCACATTTCAATACAAAGCAAATTGCTATCATATTAATTTCACTCTTCCGAAGAAACCAATTTATTTTAAGATTATCACTGAAGCCTTAGTCGTTACAAACCACTATAGTCTGTTCCCTGCTTGGTTCGTCAGTACACTATTCTCTAGGAATATCTTGAAACTATTCCATGACCTTTATGAATGAGGCACACTTCCTCTGGGACCTCTTTCTGTTTATCAATTCTATTGGCAGGAGTTTTCCTGATTGACCTGCTCAAGGTTGTCATTGACGTTATGAATGCACCGAAGTGGAACCCGTGCTTTGTTTATTTCGTGACTGTCACTGACGGCAGGCATTGTGCAAGCTGTTTTTTTTTCTCAGCTGCGCGTGGATTGTTCTATAAAAGGGGACTGGGAGGGATCTCAGAAACTTTCCAATGGGAGCTGTAAAACCGGATAGACAGCGAAAAGTATTCGAAACAATGGAATGGCCGTTAATTCTACAGATCAAGGATATTTACTATCCCGTGCTCGTAGCCATTGGTACACCAGGCAAGTCAGTATATCCGGCTGCTTAATAGGTGGTGAATATGTCACTGTTAATGGTTCTGTATCGAAAAGAAAATCTCCTTGCAGAGTCGTTCTATTTCAAGCGTGTTAACATCGTGAACATTAGGAGTCCACACAGCCTGTGAGACGCTCTTCTGCTCGGCAGAATGAGGGACAGCAACTTTGCTGCCTATAATAAGAGATGGCGGGAATGAATCCCCACCACTCTAATAGTATAATGGATCACAAAGTAATGTGTTTTGACTTATTATTTCAAGGCATGGGAGTGGCGTTGGCATGGCAAGGATTCGTTGCCCATTCTCAATTGATGAGTAGATGATGACGGTCTTTGTATTCTCCCATTGATTTCTTTGACCTCTGCCTACAGCACCTTGATAATTATTCTGACTACAGTTATGAACGATCAGCAGAGGCTTTGAAATATACTTTTTGAAACACATTTTGTTTGTTCCCATGCTTATTCCGGTTCCACCAGTTCGCATTCAGCACACGCTCTTCTCCCTCTCTTACATTATAAAGGGAAATAGAGAGGTGTTTCAAATTATATTGAATTACCGAAAGTGAAGGTTTTATTTGAATTGATATAGAACAACGAACAAGGAACAAAAAGAGGTGCAGGACAGGAACGGGCCCGTCAGCCCTCCAAGCCTGCGCCAATCATGATTCTTGCGTAAAATCAAACCATATGCACTATTCACATCTTTCCGTTCACATCGTATTGATGTATTCGTCTCGTTGCCCCTTACATGTTGCTCCCACCACATCCCTGGGCAGCGCGTTCCAAATTGCCTAGCGCATCTCCTCTAAACTTTTCCTCATGCACCTTAAACCTACATCCCCGAGTACTTGACATTTCGGCCTCAGAAAAGAGCACCGGACTCTCCACTCTGTCCATGCCACTCATAATCTTGTAAACCTCTATCACGTCACCCCTCAACCTCCATCGTTCCAGTGAGAACAAACTGTGTTTATCCAACCTCTCCTCACAGCTCAAACCCTCCAGGCCAGGCATCATCCTTGTAAACCTCTTCTGTACCCTCTCCAAAGCATCGAAATCCTTCTGGTGGTATGGCGACCAGAATTGTACACAATGTTCTAAATGAGGACTAACTATTGTTCTGTATAGCTGCAGCATGACATGCGAATTTATATAATCAATGCCCCGATCGATGAAGGCAAACATGCCATATGCCTTATTGAGTACCTTATCCACCTGCGTTGCCAGTTTCGTGATCTGTGGATTTGTACGCCCAGGTCTCTCTGCCTGTCAATACTCCGAAGGGCTCTACCATTCATTGTGTAATCATAACATGCATTGGATTTTCTGAAACGCATTACCTCATGCTTGTCCGGATTAAACTTAAATTTCCAGTTGCTGTGTGAGAATTTTGTTGAATGCTATTTGTCTCTAATGTTGCCACTGTGATTCCGGTCTTCAAATAAGTTAAGGGAATTAAATGTAAAATTCCATAATTTGTTCCATTCACCTCCTGTGGTCACATAGAACCTTGGCTCCGCGAATCACATTGTACATGTTTCAGGAGGGATATTCTTCCCGGCCGGCACAGCATAGACAAGTATGCACTCAGATTCCTTCTTTAAACTCATCATGAGACCCATATTCTAGATTCCTGGATCGTTCAGTCCACATTTCTGACCATACAACTTCCCCTGTTGCTCCCTTTGTTGGCTGATATAATTAATGGTTACCATTCTTCGGTTTAAAGTACTCACTCCATTGTCACCTCTCTCAAAGATAAAAATGTATTTTATCCCACGGTCCATGTAAACTACTGCCACATTTCCAAGCCTCTTTACCTCTGTAAAGTCTGTGAATACATTGTCGCCTCCCTAATCAGGGTGAAACCTTTTAATCTCCATTGTTGAAACTTTCCAATAATGTTCAACTCCAGCAACAATGCCGAAATGGATTTTATCAAAGAGAAAAATATTCCCTTTTACTATTCGAAAGGGAATATTTTACCAAGCCAGTCTCCTTCAACATTCCACACGACTTGGTATCTGACTGCAGCTGCATACACCTGGTTCATTCTCATGGATGTATTTCTCAAGGAAAAATCAGGTTCAACTAATACGCTGGAGATTTTTTGAGGAGCTGACAGACGAAATGTATGCGGACAATTCTGTGATACTGTGTGCATGGAAGTGTAAGAGCAGTTAGTACAATACCGTGCGACATACTTGTGAGAAACAAGGATTAGAAAAAAAAAATGTAGGGCGGATGCAGAATTTCATCGGACCATGTAATTCTACAGTGCACAATTAGGCCTTTCGTCCTGTCAAGTGTCCTCCAACCCTTTGATAGAGCATATTACCCAGGCCCTACGCCCAAAACTGCACATAATTACCCCGCCAAAACCCCTACATATATTGGGGCACTGAGAGGAAATTCATAAATCTAACCAGTACATCTTTGGACTGTGGCAGGAAACCGGAGCACCCGGAGGGAACCCATTCACGCATGGGGAGATTGCACAAACTCCACACGGACACACAAGGCAGTAATTGAACCCCCGCCCATGACGTTGTGAGGCAGCAATGCTAAACACTGTGCCACCGTACCGCTCCAAATGCCGCCACCCACCCCACACCTCCCCCCCCCCCCCCCCCACAACTCCCACAGAAATAATGGATATTTCATTCGAGTTCAATAAAGTTTCGTTGTGGGGTTCCCCAGAAGTCACTATTAGGATACTTGCTTTACCTGATATTAACACATTGTGTTTTTTCGGTACAAAATTTCAGATTTTGCAGATTATACAAAGCTTGCAAGCACTGTGAGCTAGTAAAGGGGCCGTGTAGCAATTTTAAGGAACGCTAAAGTGTTCTTGCAAAGAACAGACAGCTGGTAAATTAATTTCAATGCAGAGTAATGTGAAGTAATTCGTCTGGTTGGTAGGACATGGAGAGACAAGACAAGATAAAGAGTAAAAATTTAAGGAGGAGAAATTGGACCGAGGTGTATCTCTGCATAAATTATTGAAGGTGGCGTGGTACGCTGAGGCAAATGTGCATAAATCATACAATATACAGGGTGCTATTCATCAGGAAATGGAGTACAAGAACAAGGAGTTTGCCTTGAATTTGTGTAAGTCACTATTTCAATCACAGATAGAATATATCAGCGAGTTCGAGGTGACACACTTTAGGAAGTATGTGCAGGCATTAGAAATAGCACAGCCAACATTCATAAGAATTGTTGCAGCATTGAGGAACTTCAGTTGTGAAGATAGATAGAAGAAATAAGGATTGTATACCTAACAGAAGGAAAAACTTCCAGACAAAACTTGATTAAAGAATTCAAAATCATGTGCGTGCTGAGTATAGTGGGTTGGGAGAAACAGCTCCCCCTTGTGACAGAATCAATGACCAGAGGGCATGGATTGGATTTCTCTCGCAAATTAAGCGAAATTGATACAATGATCAATTTAGTTCTAAATGTGGTGTGTATTTAGGCTTTGTAATGCAGTGTCAGAGACTATGGTGGAGGCAAGTTCAATTGAAACTGTAAAAATAGAATTAGAATGTTATCTGAAAGATAAGGAATTGCAGATTAACGTATGAAAGGTAGAAAATGGCACTAGGTGAATTGCTCATTCGGAGACAGTGCACAGACATGAAGAACTCATGGACTCTTTCTACGACTCTGAACTACTTTATGATTCAATATCTTATTTATTTATTTAATTAGAGCCATAATTTCAATTGCAATGGTTTCACTTCCCACTTCTGAACCTTTACCTCTTATGCACACCTCAGATTAAGGACCAATCCCTGCCCACTTTCTACTCCTATCTGCATGGTACTCCTCTGGACATCATCCAAAAAAATTAAAATGCATGGAGGAGAAATTGGAGAAATTAAAATCTGTCAACCGCCTCTTTACCTGTATTCTCTCCTTCAAGATGTTTGTTAATATTGGTTTCTTTTATCAAGCTTTCAGTTAAATTAATAATGTCTCCGTTCATGACCCGATGTTAACGATTTACAGCAGTTTTATGAAACTTCTCCGTATGGTTCATGAAGCTAAGGATCCATTTAAGTGTAAATGCCAAGTCTTGCTACTCACCTTTCAGCTTTCCTGAATTTCACCGCAATTGAAGCCGTTGTTTATTTTATGTTGCACTTTAAATGTGTTAACCTTGGGAAAGAAATCGATGGAGAAGAATGATGGATGACCAAAGATTTCGGTTTAGCATCATCGTCTGTAATCACTACCCCCTCCATCAGCTCCTTCCACGGCGCCTTGAATAACCATTGTTTGGGTTTCAACAACGAGCAGGTTGTTCTTGTTTCCCATTGCCCATCTTGAATCCGATCTTCTACCTTCTCAATGAAATATCCATTAAGAATGTTCTGTGTCCAATAGTATTTAAAAATGAAACCTTGTTTCAAATTATAAGTAGCAATATATCTGCGTGTTGCCCCACCATATATGATGAGATTTGTACCCCTTATTTGACTCCTCTCTCGCTTTCTTACAGTGAACCTGCTAACAATAGTGACACTCTGCAGAGGAAATTGCCACCTTTCGAAAAGTATCTCTATCTATATGGTGGCCATGGCATCAGTGGATCTACTGGCTACACTCGTCAATAGAATTGTACATCAAATTTTTCGGCAACGCTTTCCATATTCATTTCTCTCCTACACAGTCATTTGTAAGCTTATGTTGTACTTGACTTGTACCAACGTTGGTTTGTCTGTGTGGTTTACAGTTGGATTCACATTTGACCGGTTTGTAGCTATATGTAGTCCGAAACTGAAAACCAGATATTGCACAGTGAAAGCTGCATCTGTCGTCGTAGTCATCGTTTCTGTATTAATGTGTTTAGAGAACATTCCTTTTTGGTTTGCATTTGAACATAAACAAATAATCAATAATGTTCCCTGGGGTTTCATTCCCAGTGTGGACTTTTTCAGATCACCAGCAGGTGAAGCATACTTCAGATTGCAAAGTATTTTATTTTCATTGATCCCCTTTGCTTTAATATTGCTGTTTAATTGTTTAACAGTTAGGCGCATTGTAGTGACAAATATTGCCCGCAGGAGACTCTGTGCTCCCAGGATTGGGAATCAGCGTGATCCAGAGATGGAAAATCGAAGGAAATCCATTATTTTACTGTTCGCTGTGTCCGCCAATTTTATATTGCTGAGTCTGACATCGGTCGTGAGTCAGTGGACTGACGCCCTGGTCGTACATATCCGACCTGTCTATACAGATCCTGCATATATTGCCAATGAAACAGGGTATATGCTTACCCAGTTGAAGTCTTGTACAAATACGTGCATTTATGCAGCGACACAAACGAAATTCAGGGAGGAGATGATTCACGTGGTGAAATCTCCTTGGATATTTATTTCTTCATTGGGTAAAAATATGAAAAACCAAACCAAAGTTATCAGCCCCAGTTAGAACATATTTACAGCCCTTGATTCGTCATATAATAGACCTCTTTCAGATAGAACTGCAAAGATACATTGTTCTGAGAAAATAAAAATTGGAAAGCATTTTAGTAGCTTATATTTCATTTCCACTGCTCTCCAATTGGAACAGATCGATTTCCTGCTAAAATAATGTATTTAAATTGGAGATTCAAAGGCAAACTGAGGCTCAGCTATGTAACTGATAATGTGAGATTCAGTGTTTATCATAGAATCCTACAGTGCAGAAGGAGGCCATTGTGTTCATCGAGTCTCTACCGACAGCAATCCTACCCATCCCCTTATCCCCATGTATTTACTCCAGCTAGTCCCCTGACACTAAGGGGAAATGTAGCATCGCCAATCCATCTACCCTGCACATCTTTGACTTTGGAAAGAAACCGGAGCACCCTGAGGAAACCCACGTAAACACGGGGAGAACGTGCAAACTTCGCACATGACAGTGACCCATGCCGAGAATCGAACCGGGGTCCCTGATGCTGTCACACTGTGAGGCAGCAATACTAACCACTGTGTCACCGTCCCACCGCAAACTGTCTCACACTTCATCTACTGAATTAATATATTCTGTTGAATTAACTGATAATTCCATTGAGATTAGAAACAATGGAATCGTGTAAGTGTTATTGTTTATCAGCTATCTGCTTGTAATGATACAAACCCTGGTTTCCCCCATCAGGTTTTTGCTCTCTCTTGTTTCCAGTGGTAATCGAAGATAATCCTGTCTCTTGAGTAGTGTCTGATGATTAAGGCAGCAGTAACGTGGTCCATCCTTATGAGGTCAAATTTATTTTTCGAGCTCTTAACTTCGCTCTCAGCCGGTCTTGAAAATATCGGTATTATAAAACAGGGGAACAGATCATTCCGAGTAGCCAAATATTGCTGACCTTTACCTACCAGCAAAGTAAATAGTTCCAATATTTTTTTCTGCCGTATATCAACATCATCAACCTATACTTTATTCACCCACATGTTTATGTTTGTGTTTAATATTTCAAAAATATACACCGGTGAATTCCACCGTCCCCCAATTCTCTTTTTAAAGGCATTCTGTCACTCTCAATCGTTTTTATATTGGTTATTTTAACTCTTTTCAGTTTTCGTTTCCCGAACTAATAGGGGCTGCCTGTGTGCATGTGTTTCGTATTCCTTCATATAAAACATGGGGCACAACTCGACAAATATCAACCTGATATGAAATCCACTAGTGAAAGCCAGCGAAATGCAGTTAAGGCAATTCATTGATACTTTTGTCTTGTAGGATCGTGTTTCCTTGCTTATATTGAATAAAGGCGTGAATGCGTCTGATCATTTTAACAGGACCCTAAACACCCGAATAACCCAGGGTGGGGAGAGATGCCAAACTGCTCCAACCACCAGCAACCACCCAACCCACCATCCCACCACACCTACAGAAAGGAAACATTTGTTGTCTCAAATTTAATGCATGTCCTCATGGCACCACCAGATCTGTACAATCATAATTGTGATCATGAAGCAACAAACATGCTGCAGGCATGGTCAAATGCTGAGAAGAATGATCGCAAAACAAGACCAAAATTTCCAAATGAAATATGTAACCTGTTTATGGAGAGTGCAATGCATAAAAACAGATGAAGGTCGGAATCATAAAATAGTTCATGATAGGTGTTGAAGGGATATGGATTAGTGTTGAATTTATCTTCCCTAACTCCATTAGCATTTAATTGATGAGGCAATTCTGCAGGATATTCATGCTAAAGCGCACTGGTCTTCCTGTCTATTGTCGCGACATTCATCTTATTATCTTGTTTTGCAGGAAAGTGACAATTTTGGGAAAGTATGTTTGGAATGTTGGTTCAAGTCACTGCTGCAGCAGTGGTCAGTTCCAGAATTAAATAACAAGGGTTCTTACTTAATAAATGCATTGCTGATTATTAAATCAGTTTAAGAAAGTTTAAATTATTTGATAAACTTGTTGTAAACAGCGTTGTGTCGTCTTCCGAAAGAAGCAGCTGAAAATCACATCATTTTTATTTTACACGATATATTCAGATACAAGACCAAATGTACTGTTCATGCATGGTCATTCATCAAGTGTGAATCGATCAATAAAATGAACCAAATATTTTCATTTGTAGAGAGATTTATTTTAGCTTTAACGCAATAATTAGTACAGGGCAGAATGTATTTAACTGATTTTCTTTACTATTTGGCCTAAGATACTGAAATCGGGACTCTGCTATATCTGGATCTCCCATCAATATCAGTAAGGTGTGGCCTTAATTTCAAATTTGCGCTTGCGTAGAATAGCATCCTTAATAAACCTGTGTCATCATCACTTTCGTTTCCAAGAACGTTTCTACAAATCTCGCATGTTCATTCAATGGTGAAATTGGATTTTGTAAGAACATCAGTCATTCTTTCTGGTTATTTAATCCTTTTCCAATCATTAATGAGACATTGAATCATGAGGTGCGGCCAAAGCCAAACTCTAGATCGTTAGAGACTCACGTGGTACTGCCAGTCTGGATGGGCGCAAACAATTGCGTGCACAAGGGAAAGTTAGTGAGTAATATCAAAATGGAATGTAAGAGTGTCTATAGATCTTTAAATAAGAGTTAACAAAGTGGGCATTGGTTGCATAGAACGCGCTTGTGGAGAATTCGTAACGTAGAGTATGGCTGTGGTGGACAAATTAAACAAGCATTTTGCATCTATTTTCACAATAGATGACACAAATAAAATCAATTTAATAGCTGTAAATCAGAAAATGGAAAGGAGGGTGGAACTCAGGAAATTTAGAGTCAGCAGAAAAATGGTATTGCACAAACACCAAATGCAAACTGAGAATTCCGTTGGTCTGGATGGACGTCACACTAATGTTTTGACAGAGTTTGCTAATGAGATTGCTGATTCATTGGCTTTAATTTTACAAAATCCCTAGATTCGGGGAAGGATCCATTAGATCGGAAGTGAGCAAATGTAACTCTTTTATTAAAAAAGGGAGCGAGCCAGAAAGCAGGACACGATTTGCCAGTTAGCGTATCTGACATCAGGACATAGTGGAAACCATTATTAAAGATGTTACAGCAGGAACTTGGACAAATGAATGCAACCAGGCAGGGGGAACATCGTTTTCCGTAAATTAAATAATGCTGAATCAATTTATTGGAGTCGTTTCAAGGAGTCACATGTGCTGCGGATAAATTGGTGCCGGGCAATATATATGGTTGCACTCATTCGTGGGACATGGGCATCGCTGGTTGGCAGGCATTTATTGCCCAGCCGTAGTTGCCGATGACGCGGTGGTGGTGAGCTGCCTTCTTGAAACATTGCAGTCTGTGTGCTGTTGATTAACCCACAAGGCCGTTAGGAAAGGAATTCCCAGATTTTGTCCAAGCAACTTCGAAGGAATGGTGATATATGTCGAAATCAGGATGGTGAGTTGTTTGGAGGGAAACTTGCATGTGTTGGTGCTCCCAGATGTCTGCTGCCCTTTTGTTGCCTTTGTCCTTCTAGATGGAAGTGGCCGTGGGTTTGAAAAGTGCTGTCTCAGGATCTTTGTTCACTTTTTGCAGTCCTTCTTGTTGATAGTACACACGAGTGCTACTGAGCGTCGGTGGTGGAGGGAGTGGATATTTGTGGATGTGGTGTCAATCAAGCACGATGCTTTATCCTGGATGGTATCAACTTCCTGAATGTTGTTGGAGCTGCACCCATCCAGGCATTTGGGATGCATTCTCTCAACACTCCTGACTTGTGCCTTGTAGATTGTGGACAGTTTTTGGAGTATTAGAAGGTGAGTTACTCGCCGGATATTCCTAGCTTCTGCCATAAACTTATAAGCACATTGTTTATGTGGCAAGTCCAGTAGAGTGTCTGGTCAATGGTAACCCCAAGGATGTTGCCAGTGGACGATTCAGTAATGGTAGCATATTTGAATGTCAAGGGGCGACGAGCAGATTGAATCGTATTGGTGGTTGTCTTCGCCCGATATTTTTGCGTTGTGAATGTGACTTATCACTTTTCAACCCACTCCTGGATGTTTTACAGAACTTCTTTCAACGGAACTTGGACTGCTGCTATATTTGGGACGTCGCAAATTGTGCTGAACATTGTGCAATGATCGGCGAATATCTCCATTTCTGACGCACTGCCGAATGCCATCAATGAAGAAGCTGAAGATGGTTGTGTCCAGAACACAACACTGAGGGATTTCTGCAGAGGTACCTTGGAGCTCAGATGACTGACCCAGGACAACCAAAAGCATCTTCCCATGTGACTCCAACCAGCGGAGAGTTTGTTCCCTGATAACCATCCATTCCAATTTTGCTACGGCTCCTTCAAGCTACACGCGGTCGAACGTGGCCTTCATGTCAAGGGCTGTCACTCTTACCTCACCTCTGGAATTCAGTTCTTTTGAACTGAGGCTGTAATGAGGTTAGGAGCTGAGTGACCATGGCGAAACACAAACTGGGCGTCACTGAATAGGTCATTGCTGAGCAGATCCTGCTTGATAGCACTGTTGATGTTTCTTTGCATCACTTTACTGATGATCGAGAGTGGACTGATGTGACGGTAATTGGCCGGGTTGGATTTGTCCTGCACTTCGGGTACAGGGCAGACCTGGGCAATTTTTCACGTTGCCGCTAAATGTCAGTGTTGTAACTGCACGGAAAGAACTAGGCAAGGGGAGTGGCAATCTCTGAATCACAAGTCTTCTGTACTATTGTCGAAATTTTATGAGGGGCCATAACGGAGATTCAGAGAATCGCAGTCGAGACTGGAATGCAGTAAATAGATAGCCATGGTTGTCGAGATCAGGGAAAGTTGCAAATATAGGGATTATTATTGGGAGATAGGCGGTTGACACACAGGGAGAATTGAAGGGGTTGGATGAGGTGACATATATAGGAAAGGATGTGATGGTCGATTGCGTGAAAAAAAATACTAAGTGTAGGGAGACAGCTGTTTTTCGAGGTGGGCAAAATCATATGGAATGCCGCAGGTTGCCGAGTTCGGAAGTGGTGTTGGGACTTGAAGAGATTACGAATATAGGTCAGGCAATAGCTGCTGATGTCGTAGAAATACGGAATGCAGTGATGTCCAGAATTGCTGACAGTGCTCATCAGGTATTTATGTGTTGGGAAAAGTCAGTTAGGTACAAACCAAGGATGAATGGATCTGCTGCCTCTCCCCATTGACGCCTCCCTCCATCCGAAAACTACGTCCAGATGTAATCATTCCGATATCCAGTCATGGCCTCTCCCGGGTGACTAGCAAACGTCCAACGGGAGAAAGGAGGCTGAGATCAGGTTGGAGAAATGAAAGTTGCAGAGATTCAATATATTGTTTCCAGATTTTTTTCTGAAAAGTTTACAAATTGAAGTTCAGAGTGCACTGAACAACCAATCAGCATTCCCTTCTCATGAAAGTTAAACTGTTATTTTCTCGGTACACCAGTTTTGATGTGAAGTTTTTTGATGCGCACAAGATGGAAACGTTCAATATTTCTCCTTTTGAATCAATAATCAATTGATGTACTGCGATAGAATCAAATGGTTTCAATAAATACAACGCTGGTTAGAGATAGATGGAAGGTAGGAAGCAAGGATGGAAGAAAGGATGGAAGGAAAGAAGGAAGGAAGGAGGAAGTTGGGAAGTAAGGAATGAAAGAAGGAAGGAAGAACAGAAGGAAGGAAGGGAGGGAGGATTGAAGGGAGGAAGGATGGAAGGAAGGCAGGAAGGAAGGAAGGAATGAAGGAAGTAAGGAAGGAAGGAAGGCAGGGAGCAAGGTAGGAAGGATGGATTGATGAAATACAGGAAGCACAGAGAAGGGGGGAAGGGAATGATGGACGAATGGATAGGTGGATGGACGGAAAGGCAGACAAATACAAAGATACATAGTAAGTTAAACATGTAGATAAAGATAGAGAGGTAGACGAAAAGACAAGGGGCAGATATATAAAAAGAGAGATCGAGAGAAAGAGCAGGATGGATGAATGGGTAAATAGAGAGAATATCATAGAATCCCGACAGTGCAGGTGGAGGCCATTCGGCCCATCGAGTCTCCGAGCACAATTCCACGCAGACCCTATTCCCATAAACTTTAATACCTACGCTGCTAATCCGCCTGAAACTATGTTTAGTTTAGCATGGCCAATCAACCTATTCCGCACATCTTTGGACTGTGGGAGGAAACCAAAGCACCTGGAGGAAAACCTCACAGACGCGGGAGAATGCAAGAACTCCACACAGACCCGGAATTGAACCCTTGTGCAGTCCCTTGTGCTGTGAGGCAGCAGTGCTAACCACTGTGGGGAAGAGAGAGAGAGAGAGAGATATGGATAGATAGATAAATATGTCATGGATAGATATAGTGATAGATGGATGGATTGATAGATAGCGGAAAGATACATAATTGATTCAATCATGTATTTCCCAACGTAAATTCATATTGGATCAGATCTATATTAATTTAGTGAGAACTCATTTTCTCTTTTGTTGGAGAAAATGTGAGCAGCTGAGAATCAAACAAGAGGCAGGATAGCAGAGATAGTATCTGCTGCTTTATTTCCTGTCCATGAGGACATGTTCTGACGACCTAAATGCCTCATTTATGTGTGATCCTCTAAAGGGCAGCTTTTATCCTTTGTTCTCTGCCATCTTTCTCAGTTAACTCACCCTTTTTATTTGTTGCTGGGAATTCACATACCATTTTCGCCTTTGTCTGCTTCCCATTAGTGTCCGTGAGTCTGCCTGCATTGTTACTGTATGCCATCCAAAATGTTCACAAGCGTTTTTCTTGCTGCCCACTGATCCGTCTGGTTAATTCAGCTCATTTATTTCCAGGTCTTCGAATGTCTCCATTTTCTGGGCACTCACTTTTCTTCAGTGTATGGGATACCTGCTGCTAATTGTCTTCACATCTTCCCTTTCTCTACACCCTCTTTCCCATCTTTAACAGCTCTTTGATGTTTTAACCCTGCAGGCAATTTCTTTTTACTTTTCCAATGGTCAACCCTTGCACCGTAAACATGAATAATTGAATTTTCAATTATTCTGCTTATTCATTAGTTTAATAATTGATGTAACTGGATATTTCCCCATGTCTTTCTTTGAATTTGGACTGCGTCGCCACATAAATAAATGTGTTTATAGAACAATTTAAGTTCCTCAGCATAGTTTCAAAAATATCAAAATAATCATCATCTAAACCATCTGCAGCATCAAAAAAATATAAAATATACACCGACCACAGAAGTATGAAGGTGCCAGATATGGTGAAGAGTAAAATTTGTCCTCTCCAGCTCTGGCTCACTGTGATTCCCAGTTGCTCTTATCCCGTAGTCTTTTGCGTACCCGACTGGTCGTGAAGATATGTTTGACTGTCAGAGTGTTCAGCATCAGAATTCAACCGATTGGTATTAATGGGGCTAATACCTTTTCAACTTTGCAAATCCAATCCACCAGGGTCGGCGAAATAGCTTCGCTTATTATCACAGCACCACAGTACTTTGTCGACGATATTTTGGGTTCAAATCTGAAGTATATAGGAATGTTAGGGTCATAGAGTCATAGAGGTTTACAGCATGGAAACAGGCCCATCAGCCCAATTTGTCCATGCCGCCCTTTCTTTTATAAAACCCATAAGCCAATCCCAGTTGACCACATTTGGCTTATGTCCCTCGATACCAATCGTACCCATGTAACGATCTAAATGCCTTTTAAAAGACAACATTGTACCTGCCTCTACTACTACCTCTGTCAGCTTGTTCCAGACACTCACCACCCTCCATGTGAAAAGATTGCCCCTCTGGTCACTTTTGTATCTCTCCCCTCTAACACTAAACGTGTGCCCTCTAATTTTAGACTCCCCTACCTTTGGGAAATGATATTGACTGTCTCGCTGGTCTGTGCCCCTCATTATTTTATAGACCTCTATAAGGTCACCCGTTAGCCTCCTACGCTCCAGAGAAAAAAGTCCCAGTCTATTCAGCCTCTCCTTATAACTCAAGCCATCAAGTCCCGGTAGCACCCTAGTAAACCTTTTCTGCACTCTTTCTAGTTTCATAATATCATTTCTATAATAGTGTGACCAGAACTATATACAGTATTCCAAGTGTGGCCTTACCAATGTCTTGTACAACTTCAACAAGACATTCCAACTCCTGTATTCAATGTTTTGACCGATGAAACCAAGCATGCCAATTGCCTTCTTCACCACTCTGTCCACCTGTGACTCCACTTTCAAGGAGCTTTGAGCATGTAACCCTAGATCTCTTTGTTCTGTAACTCTCCCCAACGCCCTACGATTAACTGAGTAAGTCCTGCCCTGGTTCAATATATCAAAATGCATCACCTTGCATTTGCCTAAATTAAACTCCGTCTGCCATTTGTCAGCCCACTGGTCCAATTGATCAAGCTCCCGTTGCAATTGGGATAACTTTCTTCAATGTCCACTATGCCACCAATCTTAGTGTCATCTGCAAACTTACTAATCATGCCTCCTGTATTCTCATCCAAATCATTAACATCAATGACAAATAACAGTGGACCTAGCACTGATCCCTGAGGCACAACGCTGGTCACAGAACAATGTTCTTTCAACAGGGCAAAATACCAGTTGTTCCTGTCACTGCAGATGCTTTTTTATTCCGGCAATATTTTGATCTTAACTTCTGCCAGCAAATGGCTACAAATCGGTGAAAATTGAAAGCAGCGGTGAACCAAGCAAAACAGTCAAGGGCTGCACTGAGCAGGACATACAAAACACGACACATAGGGTAATTCTCAGGAAACTTGTTGGCAAATAATAAGAATTTGTTCTCTTGAGAATGATCTCAGTGATAATGACCAGGAGATCTGCCATTGCCATTGCCAGCAGATATCGACTGGTGTACGTGGAGAGGCAACACGTTCCACAGGACAGGATCACGATTACCGTTACGTTAACTGAATGATATTGAAGAGAAAACAGATTGGAAGTTAATCGCATAAAGTCTCCACTTCTGAACGTATGCAGAATGCAATTTATCACCAGACGTGTGTGGGTTGGCATTGGGTCAGAAGTCAGTGAATCGCTACAGTGACCTCAAATATACTTCAACCTACAGATTTCTCGTTACCCGTGCCCCACCAGCACTTCACAAGACTTAAGTTAATGAAACTGCATTCATCTCGGCCGACTCCTGTGATAGATCTTCCGGTGTTATAGATGCATTAATGGTTTGAATTTAGAAACATGCCCAGTGAGAATGTCGAGACATACGTTCAAAGAACAGACACTCATTTCCACTGCAAGGTCTGTATGAAAGAGAGAACTTATAGTCACATATATCGAACCATGATTATAATTACTTAAAGTTCCATGTAGGGTAATTGCCTTCACTTCACTTCACAAGAAAAGTGAAGTCTGCAGGACAAGTGCACATATACTGTACCAAAATAACACGAAGAAAGAGATGTGAGAATTGCCAGGTAATACGTGTCATGCTCTGTCCAAAGAAAAGGCTTAGCCATGACGTAATGGAGTTGTTCACAACTATAAAGGGTTTTGAGTGTTGAGAGTTGGGTGGATGACAAATGCTAATGCGCGGGGATATGGTGGCACAGTAGGCATCACGGCTGCCTCACAGCGTCGGGCACCCAGGTTTGATTCCCGGCTTGGGTCACTCTCTGTATGGAGTCTGCATGTTCTCACCATGTCTGCTTGCGTTTCCTCCAGGTGCTCCGGTTTCCTCCCACAGTTCGAAAAACGTGCTGGTTAGGTGCATTCGCCGTGCTAAATTCTCCCTCAGTGTACCCGAACGGGCGCCGGAGTTGGCGACTAGGGAATTTGCACAGTAACATCATTGCAGTGCTAATATAAGTCTACTTGTGCCACGATTAAATCAACTAAGATAATGCATGATAAAAAGGGTCAGTGTTTCGCCTCCCGTTTACCACCACTTTGTGCATAATTTTACACTTTGAATTAATACTAGTAATGTTTTCTGATGAATTTCCTTCACTGTGGTTTAATTCGACAAAACTAAAAATAGCACTGAATGCAACAACTTTAGAATAAAGAATACACGTCAGCTAGAAACCGGTGATGGAGCAGAATATAAGTGCAAACATAAATGTGTAAATTAAATCAGGGAATTTTTTAAATGCATATTATTGAAGAGGTATAATTTTGACGATTCGTTCCAAGCCAACCTTAGGAATCACATAATGCTGGCGGGAACAAGCTCATGCAGAAAATTACTCTATCCAATTTATTTTAGACACTTACCTGGAACACCAAGAATGGCGAGGGTCAAATAAAATATTTTCCTGACCCATTGAATTGGCCGATGCATTTTCTGTGAGAAATCAATATGTCAATTTGTGCAGCAGACACTTTCTCTCAATTCAAGTCTGAGACGATGCATTCCCTGTGCTCTGCCTTTATAATTTCTATGATCTCTGTGGAGGTACTGAAATTGCTCAATTGATCAAATTGTGTTGATTTGTTTCCTGAAATCTTAAACAAACAGGTTACGACATCTGCAGGAAGTAACAGTGTCGGAATACACTGGGCGTTGAGAGTTATTATAACCACTCCATCATAGGTTGGACAATTCTGATCACAAATAAATAAATGTAATTTGAAACAGCGATAGAAATATTCTGCAAAATATTAAGACTCCCATCGCTTGATCTCATATTATTTAAGAGACGACATTGCCTTTCACTGATTACTAAGTAATCAAATCCCGAAAATCAGATTGTCCATCCTGTCACATTGTACTCTGAAAATGGCTATTCTGCTTATCTGTGGCAATTCGATTCAATAATTAATTGAATGAAAGCAAATCGTAGAATGTGTGTAATCCTGCAGTCGGCCCTGTGTCTGTCTTGTCAGCATCGGTTCTCTGCAACATCAGCTCAGCTGATCACCTCACTTCTCCGTCTCGTCATCACTGAGCTGAATATTTTCTTTTCAGTTGCTATTTCATTCGCTTGTAGTTGAATATGGAGTCGCATAATCTGATGCTGTTAATTTCAGATGGTAACCAATTGTTCTGAGAGACAGTGCTCCCTCAGTTATTATTGACATCTCTATCAAATAACCTCTCAACTCTCTCTTTATGGATAAAAATTCCAGGTCCTGCACTCACTCCACGTAAAAGAAGGTCAACTCCGAGGAAACGATCTCTTGACCAATCCCTGCAAAATTTATTAAATCTTCCTGTCCCAATCTATTAAATTTCAGCGCGTGCTGTGACCGATTGGCCGCTTTTCTATTTCTATATTCTGATCGAAAATAACTGTTTTAGTGAAAATGAACCGCTATCAATATACAT
Source organism: Mustelus asterias (assembly GCF_964213995.1). NCBI lineage: Eukaryota > Metazoa > Chordata > Chondrichthyes > Carcharhiniformes > Triakidae > Mustelus > Mustelus asterias. Next base: position 91,985,557 of record NC_135816.1, read on the forward strand.
TGTTTTCCGTTCAACCCTGTGTCTGATGTCTGCTAACAGCTGGTCTCCAGTTTCCTGTTCCTCGGTGTGATTCTAGTATAACCGTGCTGCACAATCGCATTGTTCACTCAAGATTCAGAGAGAATATTCAGCTTTGGGATATTTGACGAGCAGCGTTAAGTTCCTTGCATAGCAGAAACTGGAATGGGGCGCTCCAGGTCACTGAACAGACAAAGATTCCTGAGATGTGGGACATGGTTATTTCTAATCCCTTTTAAAACTTTCTAATGTCTACTGAAGGCGCCAAGCTCCACAGAAGAGACTGCGGGGATTGACCCCTGGACCATTATCATTATCTAATATCACCAGAAGACATCGAAGCAGAAGTACGTCATTCAGACCATCCAGTCTGCTCCGTCATTCAATGAAATCATGATTACTCTGGTATGAACATTATCAACTCTACTTCTCAACTCAACGCAGTTTTGAGCAAGAGGTCAGCAACTCCACGTTTTCCTCCACAGAAATCACGGCAGAACCGTATCCGAGGTCAGCATCGTAGACGTCAGACCAGTCTTCTCGAAAGTCAAACGCGGAAAGCGACTGGCCAGGATGATGTACCCTGGCAAGCACTCAGATCTTGTGTGGACCATCGGGCAGGGATATTCGCCGACATTTTGAAGCTCTCCTTACACCGATCTGAGATCCCTATCTACTTCAAGCAGACGACCATCATCCCTGCACCACAGAAAAGGCAGGCAGAGTGCCATAATCACATGGTTGTTCTGACGTCCCTCATTACGAAGTGCTTCGAAAGGTTATCCATGGCACGAATCAGTTCCGGCCGTCCAGATTGCTTGGATCCACTACAGTTTGCCTATAACCGCAACGGGTCCAAAACAGACGCCATCTCCCTGGCCCTACATACAATCACGGAACAGCTGGATACAACGTCACTTCTGTGAGACTCCTCAGTATTGACTACCACTAAGCCTTCAACACCATTATTCCTAAGAAACTCATCACCAAACTCGGTAGTGCAGGGTTCGGCTCCTGTCTGTGACTGGATTCTAGATTTTCTAACCTACAGGGAACAATCCGGAAGGATAGGGAGCAACACCTCCTCCTCGATTTTCGTCAACAGCGTTGTCCCACAAGGCTGTGTCCTCAGCCCCCTTAATATACTCGTTATAGACCTATGACTGTGTGGCCAAATTCCCCAGGAACTCGATTTACAAGTTTGCTGATAACAGCAATGGAGTGGGTCGGATATGAAGCAATGATGAGACGGAATACACGAAAGTGATCGGGAATCTGGTGAATTGGTGCAACGACAATAATCTTTCTCTTATTGTCAGTAAATTGAACGGGATAGTCATCGACTTCAGGAGGTTTTGTGGAGGACATGCCCCTGTCTACATCAACGGGGATGAAGTGTAAATGGTCGAGAGCTTCAAGTTCCGAGTTGCCCAAATCACTAACAACCTGTGCTGGTCGCTCCACGCCGACGTTGTAGTTAAGAAAGACCACCAACGCCTCCATTTTCTCAGGAGCGTAAGGAAAATTGGCATGCCCACTCCACCTCTCAACAACATGCACAAATGCACCATACAAAGCATCTTTTCTGGTTGCAGCAAAGCTTGGTACGGCTCCTGCTCTGTCCAAGACCACAATGTACGACAAAGTGCCGGAATGATGGGCATTCAATTGGGCAAAGAAACCTCCCACCCATTGACTTTCTCTATACTTCCAGCTGCCTTGGAAAAGCAGACAGCAAAATCAAGGATCCCACGTATCCCGGACACACTCTCTTCCAAATTCTTCCGTTGGGAAAAAAAATTACCAAAGTCTGAGTTCACGTACCAACCAGCTCCAGGACATCTTCTTCCCTGCTGCTATCCGATCTTTCAGTGCACCTTCTTTATATTAAGTCGACCATTCTCTAAACCCTCGCTATGACTGTAGCATTACGTTCTGCACCCTCTCCTTTTCTCTTTGTATGGTATTCCTTGTCTGTATAGCGCACAAGAAACAATACTTTTTACTGTATATTATTATATGAGGCAATAATAAATCAAATAAAAACTTTCCCGCCTCATTCGCATGAACCTTGATTCTCCTACTGATTAAAAATCTGTATTTCTGAAGACATTTTCCCCAAGTATAGTGCAGGTCCCCAGCTGTTGGTGAGGAAGACTTTTCAGGCTACAGTGGAGTAGGAATCTCCATGACCCAACTGTTTCATACGGGTTCGGTCATAAATTAATGTACTTAATCGACTTTTTTGTAACAGTGTTGATGTGACTAAATGGTTTTCTTGTGCACTTCAGTGGTCAGAGGGGTGAACCACTATGTTTGTGTCTGGAGTTATCTGTAGGGAAGAGCATTTAGAAACCAGTTACTAATTAGAAGTTTGATCACCATTAATGAGACTAGATTAATTCCGGTTTTAATTTCTGAATCAAGTGTGAACTCACCAGCTGGTGGAATATGTTAACTCCCGCCTCTGAAACCGTCGGCTTCTGAATTATTAATACAATAACAAACCCATCATATTGCTCTTCCCAGCGTGCTGAAGGGAAGGTTACACCTACCAGCATGTTACATACAACATTGAGATGCTCTGAAGAAATGTCCAGAATATGGGCTGTTATACAGTCAAGCTGCAACATAAAATGTCGCTCAGTAGGCTGTGAGTGGATTACCTTCGCGTCAAAAATCAGAGTGAAGCAGTAAGTGAAGCAGTAAGTAGTGTAATATATAGGTCGAATTGAAATACCAACTAATGAGTTGATTGAAATCTGATCCATTGTTAACTTGCCTAAAGGTGTTCCAACAGTCAAACAATTATCTGCATGCAGCTACGATTGCGACGGGTTGATGAGGAACGAACAAGAACATCGAGAATCAACGTGAAAAGCTTATTACATTACAATGTCAAATTCAGTCAAATATGGGACCACTACTTTAATTAAACAGTTGCTCTTTCCTTGAAGGTTCCTTTCCCAATTAAACAGTTATTTCCCCCCTGACATTCCATGTCCTCTATTTCATGATCAACACGGAATGTTTTCCCCTTGTCATCTATCTACAAATAACCTGTGAGCCAGATTGCTTAAAAACCTTTACAGTGTTGTTCAAAATTCACCTCTTGTCCCTTTTTAATTTAACAGTTAATACGTCCCATTACGTTCCCTTCTTCTCTATTCTTGATTAAGCCATTACAACAATTAACAGACGTTGCTTACATTCTATTCCTGATCAGATAGTTACTGTGTTCTATTCAAGTCATCTTTATTGTACTAAGTGAATTACTGCTGAATTACTCAAAATTCCACTGTTCTCCCGTTCCAGTTTCACAGTTACCCGATTCTCATGCTGCTTCCTTTATTCTCGTTATCAGTAAGAAATTGTTCATTCATTTAACTTCACTTGCCCTATCTCTTTAAGGAGCTGTTGTATTGCCCAGTGCTGTCCTTTTCTTCTGCTTCTTGTGTTTATGATTTTTTTGTTTACAACATCCAACGTTAATTCTCACAACTCTCCTCTCCTGTTGATTACTCCGTGCCAGCTGATATTTTCAACGCTTTATTATGTCCGTGTCACTTTCAAATTTTCCCTCACAGCCTACCTACAACCAAACCTATTTTGTGCGACCTGTTTGTCAACTACGGCCGCACATCCATCCTCCTCACCCTGTCCTTGAAAACTACCATTTCTGCCCCATTCCCAAAATGGTGATGCGCTCTCCCTTCCCATTCTTCCTATTTTTGACATCAATTTTAAAGATGGGTGGCACTGTCCTCACTTGGTTCCACTCTTACACCTGCAGTCACACAGAGAGAGAACATATCCTGCAATGATCCATCCATTGTTTGCATCGTTACCTCTCAAGCCTTCCATGGCTGTACATTTCATCTTCCTATTTCTCATTTCATTGGTTTACCCTTGCTGAATTTGTCCAGAGACAACTGATTTGATTTCCCATACACATTGAAGACACACTGCCACGTCACCATTTTTCTCGACCCTTTGTGGATTTACTCATTGTGCAATGAAGGCACAGATTATCAGGCTATTCTGTACATAATCTAGCAGTTCATATACGTTTAAGGGAAGACAGAACGAATTCAGTTACCAGCTAAATTATATCTCCTAACTTATGTTCGTCCAAGTGGAGCCTCCATTGAAAGTGTGAATGAGGAAAAGGCTCGTAATCCTTCATGTGAACCTCACTGGGTCAGGAAAGAATGTGGTAGAGGTTCAAAATTTATTGTAACATTTTGTCATTATACAAGTTCATGAGATATTCAGGTTCGGAGATAAACAGCCCCCCAGGTACTGCCGGTCCCGAACATTATGTCACGTGGATATCAAGGTGAAAATGTCAGTTTCCATACTCCATTAAACGCTGAAACAAGGAGTCCTAACTCCAGAGTGAAACAGATTGGATTCTCCTTTAAAAACATACATGTTTTTTCACGTTGTTCCTTCTTCATTTCTTGGGAATAAATTCTCTCCCCTGAATCCTTGTTGTGAATTGTGCATCAACATTTTCTGTCCATCTCTGGAGGAAGGCATATCCTTCACTCTTCTGTCCCTTTCTGTTCTAGTGTTACTGATCTGACTTTAGAACATAGATTCAATAAAGAAACACACTTGCAGCAAAAGGTACTGAAAATACTGTCACCTCTCCTGAAGATTGATAAGAAGTGATAGTGATTGCCCTTTTGGTAATCAGTTTCCGCCTTGGGTTGAATTGATCTCTATGTTTGACTGACTCCTTCATTTACGAATTAGTTTCATGCGTATTTACCTGCTTGAAACAAGGTATATCACTCTGAGTCACAGAGATCAGCAGAGGAGCCCAGAACATCTCAAACACATTAGCTGATCCCCAGAACTACTTGCAGGTCCATGCGCTTTCTCTAGCCTTGTATTGCTGCAGGATACTTCATAATTTTTCTGGAGTTTCTGGTGGAAGACAACATGTCTGTGACAGCAAATATAAGATCTATTCCACTTTTGATGACTTCAGCTGTTTTACTTCTGGTTCGATTATAACCAGAGCAATACTGCAAAATCTGCACACTTCCTGTCAGTAGTTGCAAAACTGTGCAAAAGGCAAGTGGATGCTGACGGAATCAGATCCTTTTCAGTCACAATAATTAACGTCCAGGTTTCTCATTTATTTCCACTGGCAACAATTCTTCCATCGTAATATTTCCACAACTGGAAATTCTGGAATACTCTACAGGTCAGATGCAGATATATCTTTGTAGGTAGAAACAGATTTGACTTCTCATGTTAACTCGTTACACTTACCACAGATGTTATCTGAGGGCCGGGGTTAGATTGTTGTCGGTGCAGACTCGATGGGTCCAGTGGCCTCTTCCATACTGTACGATTCTATGATCCATGATCTGTCAAATTAATGGAGAGTAGAACAACGAAATCGCCGTTAATATTTCATTTGCTTTATTATGTTGAGTGATGAGCATTGACAGCGTTAAGTATCAAAACTTGAAATTGTGATCATCCCTGGGACGTTAATAGATGTGGCAAACATACACAACAGGTAGCGGTTGGAACGTTTATTATCGTCTCATCCTTGGAGCATTGCTGGGCTCAGCACCACTCTCATTGGGCGCACTGTAGTAACGCAACAAAGCTCAGTTAGCAGCATCTGTTTGCTCTGTGTCCTCAAGATCTGAGAAGACATTCATAATGTTTCATAAATGACCCCACATCCAGGTTCCCTTCCAAGTCACAAATACAGCCCTGGGCTTATTTCGCTCTTTCTCCATAGCCAAGGTATTCTTGGAAAATACCTTAGAATATGATTAATTCTTCCGAAATCCACTGTGGCAGCAGCACCTTGAATCCCTTAAGGACAAGTAACATTATCACTTTCTCCGGGCACTGGGTGGTACGTAATTCAAAGTCGGTAGTCACACCCACATTCGGAGATTAATTGAAAGTAAACTGCCCAAGTGCATTACAGGCAATAATTGCTTGAATGAAGGAGCTGGTCATATAGTGCCATTCTATTCCTATGTTCTTCGAGAGCACTGTATGTACACACTTATTTCATATTTGAAGAAGTCTGTTTACCTTTAACCAAAGGGGAAAGGTATGGCAAGAAGAGACCATGCATTCCACCAAAGATCAGCAGATCATTGGTCGCTCCTCGATGCGTTAGAACATTCGAAAGCTAGATTATTTTGTATTGTTCTCAATTTATCCTATCCTCTAGCGTTGACAATCGTAAAATTGTTTTTTTTTCAACAGAAACCATAAATTATTTCAAGATGATTTGCTCTAATGGCGATGTCAAACATGAAACGAATAACTCAGACAATTCCAGGAAAAAGCCGTCGATTATCTGGAATAGGTGTGAAAGGGGCAAAGCAGAAATTAACCACAGCACAGCGTGATATTCGGAGGCGCATTTCAGAATGCTCTTATTTAATATCTTCTCTGACGAATGTCACATAAGAGCAGCTAACACTGTTTGTTCTCAGCCATTCTAGAATTCTTATTCCCGATTCCTTCATAATGTGTTCATATCTTTCCACTGAATTTATTGACTCCAAGATAAGTCCTGCCAGTCCGATCTTCTTTGACGGAGCAACCCTTGCAACGTCTCAATGGCAACACCACCAGCTCCCTGTCCATATTTCAATTTTTTCTGACAACGCTAGAGGATGAGCGTCGACGTTTTGTATAAATAACTTAACTTTGTCCAGTGAAACGTGAAGAGTATGAAACCAAATGAAATACAAGAACAGTATGCAGTAATAAACCATTTTTAATGCCAGAAAAGAATTACGACAGCTCATTTTGGCTCATGGGGCCATGATCTAATTTAAAGGAATGTCAAGTCAAATGGAGATGCAAAGGTCGAGTTGGAAAACAAACTGGTTTCTAAAAATGAGTGTTAAAGAAGAATTTTAAAGGACGTGAGATAGATCAAGACGGAAAGGCATTTAGGAAAGGTCTTCGGGAACGTTTACCCACATGCTTCGATCTAAGTCAGGCAAGAGTTGGCCAAGGGTGGTGGAAAGAGAAATATGGCTCCATTGAAAGGACCAGTTAATTTCGGAGTTAGTGCACAGGTCGCAGCAGAGGAACAGGTTACAGGTTAAGGAAGGAATTAGCCCATGAATTGAACTAAATAAGATATTCTGAGTAAATAATCGGAGATGTTTCGTCACTACGTGTTAATATGGGTCCGCAACCTTAGGAAAGACACATTTGTGCGCCTTGCTTCATTAAAATTGCGACATTGTGATAACTTGGTTCAACTTCTCTCGAGATTATATCTCCATAGATAAGTTTTTCAGCACCACACGGAATGAAACAGAGACAGGTGATGTTAGAGATAAGAAAGTGGGGTATCTGTACATTAAGCAAATATGAAGACAGGATCCTCAAACTTACAGAATGTCAACACAGTAATCAGTATGGAGCAGTATGAGGCAGTGGCCACGGAAATGGTAGAATGGGTGTTAGGGTTGCTGACTTTATGACGGGGCAAAGTCTGGTAACAGCTATCTCGCTCAGACTTAACCAGAGGAGATTTGTCATATCCCGTATTTGATATTAAGCAAACACCTCGACAACAGGAAAGCAGTTGAGGGTGTTTCGAACATGTTGGAGAGGTAACGTTGTGTCCTGCCAATGTATTTGCTCCACTCAGGATGGTTTCAAACCGTGGCAGCATGTATGTGACGAAGAAAAAGACCCCAAGTACCGAGCACTGGATGAATCCACAGGCAATAATGCAGGGACAAGTCGAGAAGCAAGTATTGGATATGCTCTATTCATGGCTTTGTATGTATGAGTGGAACGAGGCAAGCAGAATCTCACAGAGTTGGTCAGTGCAAATAGATGATTTAGATAGATGGTGCAGTAATGTTTTGCGAGTTTGCATTAACATGCGAAATTAACTGTGCAGGGAAGAATTGCATATTCACTATTGCCACAGTTATTATCAAATATTTTGTCTTGCAACAAACGTAAAGCGAACGTATAAGGTATAATTGGAAAGGAGACTGAGTTGCAATGCTAGAAATGCAGCTGTCATCGCATTTCAGTTTTACATTGCCGTCTACATAAAGTAACAATGAGAACAAATGGATATTTAATCATGTTCTTTAGCTCCTCTCTAAATTTCTTCTGAGATAATGCATAAATACAGGTGTTGGTGCACGAACTCAGAAGCCGTAGCATGTATCCACATTGTTGGGCGATATGTACTGGAGTGGTAAAATATTTGTCGGTATAATGGTAGTTTGTAATTTGCCAGTTTAAGGAATGTACAAGATATGGAATCCACAACAATATAAAATTAGTGGACAATGCAAAGAGTAAAATGATGGACTTTCTTCTGTTCTCCATTTCTGGATCAATCTGATTTTCTGATGCGGCTTGACCCCGGAGGCCCCTCCGGATTCGATTGACAATTATAATGTTTCTTACAGTCAGCGAGTTGAAAACCAAAACCAGGGCAAAAGGAAGCAACGGTGTTAGTATACTGTCAATCCGCTCGCATGCTATCCAATATGGTGAGGTATAATAGTCATCCTTTTCAATGCAAAACCATGGTACATTATCAATACTCATTGAAGGAACAAAGGCAAAGTAATAGGGAACGCCCCTCAAACAACTGACAACGCCTAAAATTCCTATAACCACAACTGCTGTTCTCTTCGTGCAATATCTTGTTTTTAACTTCTGGCAAGAAATGGCAACAAATCGATCAAAGGTAAAAGCCACTGTGAACCATACGGAACAATTAATGGTTGCATTGAACAAAGCTATTTTCAGCGCACACACTGGAGTAATGAACAAGAAATTAATTGGGAAATGAATGTTATTAATTCTGTTCAGTATGACATCTATGATGACGAGTAGTAGATCTGCTGTTGTCATTGCCATTAGGTACTGAGTGATACATTTGGAGAGGCCACATTTCCCTCGGTTCAGGATCACGATCGCCACTGAGTTAGCTACAAGAAAAAGATATTAACTTAGTGGCAAAATTCAAAGAGAAAAGTAACATATCAGCACAACAGAATTCGGTGTCAAAATTACATCTTTGTATCTGCTCCATTGACACAGGATGGTATCGCCAAATGGCAGCACGTATAGGGGGCAGATAGAAGGCCCAACTATAGATCTTTGAATGAATCCACAGGTAATGTATAGTGCAGGGACAAGAAGGAAAAGTATTTTTTGCAATGCTCGAACCACGAATTAACATTGAAGGGCGGGACCAGTCAATTACAATCTCATTGAGTTGGCCATTGGAAAAGAGTTGTTTCAGATGGATGGCGTGCAAAGGGTTTGAGAGCCAAAAAGGTTACTGATGAGGAGAATGCATATTCATCATGGAAGCAGTAATCATGAACTATACTGTATTGCAATGAAGGAAAGATTACAGGGCATAAATTGTATCAAATTGATGGTCTTTTTCCAGAACAATCAAACATAAAGTAATATCTTAACAATGTAATAGTGCAACACTTCAATTAAATAAATGGAACAAGCATTCGATTATTAATAAGTGGCAGTGAGTCAATAAATAGACAGTGAGACAAGAAATTAGAATAAAGAGATACTAAGTCTCAATGATCTGCTGCCATCTCATTATTTTGTTTGGAGATAAACATCGCCGAATGATACAGAATCCCAAGGGTCTGATTGCAAATGTCAGCTTGTAAAATTAAATTGAATAAATCTGCTAATGTCTGGACTGGAACCAGGCACTCTTCTAGAAACCCATAAAGTGAGAATAAGATATGTGCTTCAGTTTGTCCTCGTGGCATGGAACCAGTCAATTTATCTTTCCTGGTAGCCTCAAACATATTACCAGGGTAAATGATTGCTAAGCAAAAGTCGATAGACTTTCATGAGAACTTGATGAATGGAAGACGATGAGAAATCAGAACAGGAGTAGCCACATTGGCGCCTGCAGTGGGTCCTGTCACTGACTTATAATATGCCTAACCTGATTGTGGCTTTAGATGCACTTTCCAGCCTGAGCCTCAAATTCCTTTTTATGCTTTTCAATCATTTATCTATCCATAACAGCCTTGTAAATATTGAAATATTGAATTATTGAATAATTCTATATATTGAAATATATATTGAACTGCTCAATAGGGAAGAAAATGTCAAAGAATTACGACCTTCTGAGGGAAGAACTTCGTCCTCTTCTTATTCAGAATGGAGATGTAACAGGTTTTAAACAAGCGCAGGGGCCAGGGAAGCGACTCGAGAGGTAAAACAGAAGATAAGATGGGAAAGGTTTGATGACACAAGAGTTGATGATGATGAAAGAAAGCATTTGGTAACAGTATAAGAAACAAAATACGGACTGTGCGCATTTAAATAACCAACAAATGCATTTAAAAAAAATATTCATCCATCATTCCCTTCATCATTTATTCCTTCATGCCTTCGACTATATCAGAAATCATTCCTTTTGTTGTTTGCTCCTTCCTACTTATGTCCTTACTCTTCCGTTGCCCATGCTTTACCAGGACAAGATTGGAGACACGGGAGTGAAGTGTTGTCTCCTTGTCTGTCAGGGATTGCACCGTATTGTCTACCGAGCACTCAGAACCACGCCCTGTTGATTTTGAAAGAGTTAACTGTTGTTATAGGGAAAAGCTTAAATAATAACAAATGACGCAAAGCGTGCAATTACACGAAACAGGGAAGGAAATCGGGGAGAAGACAAAGCACTGCCGAGGATACAAAGAAATGAACGGTTCGTAACTTAGCAGGTAAAAGTCAGCATTCAATACGTAATAATTCACCTTGGAAGAAAGCTTCTGAGAGGCTGTAATGATTTAAGAGCGCATTATACACACGTGGAGGGACCCCTGTGGTGCACGTACTCAAATCATTAAATGCGGCAGTTCAATTAGAGAAAGATTTAACAAGGATTTAACAAGAGATGGGTGAGATCCTAAATGAATAATTCTCATCAGTATTTACTGTTGAGAAAAGCATGGATGTGAGGGAACTTGGGGAATTAAAGAGTGATGTCTTCAGGAAAGTACATATTACAGGGAAAGAGATACTGGAATTCTTAAAGCGCAGCAAGGTAGATAAATCCCCAGGACCTGATGAAGTGTATCTCAGGACATTATGAGAGGCTAGGGAGGAAACTGTGGGTCCCCGAGCTGAGATATTTGAATAATCGATAGTCACAGGTGAGGCACCTGAAGATTGGAGGGTAGCAAATGTTGTGCCTTTCTTTAAAAAGGGCTGCAGGGAAAGCCTGGGAACTACAGGCCAGTGAACCTCACATCTGTGTTGGCTAAGTTGTTGGAAGGCATTCTGAGGAGACAGGATCTACAGGCATTTAAAGAAGCACGGACTGATTAGGAACAGTCAGCATGGCTCTGTGAATGAAAAATCATGTCTCACAAATTTGATTGAGTTTATTCAGGGGGTAACCAAAATGGTAGATGAAGGCAGTGCAGTTGATTTTGTCACATGGACCTTAGCAAGACCTTTGACAAGGTACCGCATCGTCGGGTGTTGCATCAGTTTAAATCTCACGGGATCCAGGATGAGGGAGCTAAATGGATACAAAATTGGTTTGATGACAGAAGCCAGAGAGTGGTTGTAGAGGGTTCTTTTTCAAACTGGATGACTGTGACCAGCGCTGTGCCTCGGGGATTAGTGCTGGGTCCACTGTTAGTTGTCATTTATATTAATGATTTAGATGAGAATAAAGGAGACATGGTTAGTAGGTTTGCAGATGACACCAAGATTGGTGGCATCGTGGACAGCGAAGAAGGTTATCTAAGACTGCAACGGAACCTGGATCAATTGGGCCAGTGGGCTGGCGAATGGCAGATGGGGTTTAATTTAGATAAATGCGAGGTGATGCGTTTTGGTAGATTGAACCAGGGCAGGACTTACGCAGTGAATGATTGGGCGTTGGGGAGAGTTACAGAGCAAAGAGATTTCGGGGTACAGGTTCAGAACTCCTTGAAAGTGGAGTCACTGGTGGACAGAATGGTGAAGAAGGCATTCGCCATGCTTGGTTTCATTCGTCATAATATTGAATACAGGAGCTGGGACGTCATGTTGGAGTTGTACAAGACATTGTTAAGGTCACACTTGGAATACTGTATACAGTTCTGGTCACACTATTATGCAAAGGATATTATTAAACTAGAAAGAGCGCAGAAAATATTTACTAGGATGCTACCGGGACTTGATGGTTTGAGTTATAAGGAGAGGGTGGATAGACTGGGACTTTTTTCTCTGGCGCTTAGAAGGCTGAGGAGTGATCTTACCGAGCTCTGTAAAATAATGAGGGGCATAGATCATTTAGATAGTTAATATCTTTTTCCAAATGTCGGGGAGTCTAAAACTAGACGGCATCGGTTTAAAGTGAGAGGGGAGCGATACAAATATGTCCAGAGGGGCAATTTTCACACGGGGGTGGTGAGTGTCTGGAACAAGCTGACAGAGGTAGTAGTAGAGGCGGGTATAATTTTGTCTTTTAAAAAGCCTTTGGACAGTTACATGGGCAAGAGAGTATAGAGGGATATAGGCCAAATGCGGGCAATTGGGACTAGCTTCGGGTTTTAAAAATAAAGAAGGGCGGCATGGACAAGTTGGGCGGAAGGGCCTGTTTCTATGCTGTAAACATCTCTGACTCTATGACGATGACTCTATGACTGTAAGACACACAGGATTTATAGTGACCATTTAGCTTTTGCATTGTCGGAAAGACCCAATAGATTCACTAATCCCCTTTAGGTCGTGCGATAATAATTCAGTCTCATTAACCCTTAAAGAAGTTCTGAAGTGTTCCAATGATCAATTTGGTTGTGTCAATGCTTGACAAGCAGCAATGTGGAAGCAGCGACTGTCAGATGAAGAATGCGTGTCACAACTGATATGTAATCAATATCTGCTCTAGTAACATTTCGTATAACCCAAAATTGAATGGAAAGATCAGTTTTAAAATTAATTATTAATCAATGCTTATTTCAATTCAGAAATGCACGCACCATTTTGTACTTGTAAACCCACATTATCTGGTCAATAGTTATTGGCCCTCCTTAGAAGACTAAACACTCATTATGTCTGAAAAATATTTGTAAAAAAAACACGGAAATACCGATAGTTACATAACTGCTTTCACAACCACGGGTATTCACAAAGATCTTCGCAGCGAATGAAATACTTTTGAAAGTTTATCACTGCAGTATTTTGGGAAACGCAGCAGCAATTCATGCATCACAAGTTCGTACAACAACAATGTTCGAATCTCAAAATAATCTCCCTCACTTTAACGCTTATTGTGACGTAAGTTGTGGCCAGAACACCTATATACTTGTTTATGAAATATTATCATGCGATTTTGTAGACCCATCTGAGACACCAGAGGTGGAGTTAGTTTACCAATGAGTTTCAAAGACGGGGATGCTTACAGAATAGTGTTCCCTCAGTACTGCACTGAAGTGTGAGTCCTTATAGATCTGCAGTAAAGCCCAATACATTACTTACTGGCACAAAGGCGGCAGTCCTGCCAAATTGAGATACGATTGACATATTTGACCTGTGCCATCTAGAAGGAGAGTAGCAGCAGATACCTGGCAACACCACATGTTTTTTTTCAACTCCAAGTCATTCGCCATCCTGGCCTTGAAATCTATCGCCATTCATTCACTGTCGTGAGGTCAAAATCCTCGTATTCCCTTGTTAATAGAACTGTCGGTGTATCCAAACCGCAGGGACTGCAGCTTTTCAAGAAGGCATCTTCTAAATCTTAACTAGGGATGGGCAATAAATGTTTGTCTAGATAGAGGCGTGCATATCGCATAGACGTATTTTAAAAATGCAAGTAATTCTCCTGATCATATGTTGCTGAAAAACCAAATCCAGCATTAATACATATAACATTCGGTAAAAACAATTAAAAATCAATACACAACTGAAATATAAATTTCAGTGACACAATTAGGCGTAATCTATTTAAAAACATGTAAGAATTAAAGTGACTTTCATTCATATTTAGACTCTGCTTCCAACATTATTTCTGGAAGTGGGATTGCACAAAAGTCAAAACAAAGGGGAAAAAACTGCAAAGATAACTGCATTGAAAACTGAAGAAAATAAATAAATTTTAAAATTAATGACCTCACAGCAAACAGTGAAACGAAACTTGATTGAACTGGTAACACAATATGATTCCAGAACGCACAGAGACATGGAAGAATATTACCACACAAAGGACGGATCAAAACAGGTAGCATTTCAACACTGGTTAACACCATTAATATGAGTCAAAACCATACCGGTAACGCCAATAGCTGCGAGAACAGGATAGTAGATGCGTTCTATCTGAAAGATTACCGGATATTCCATCTTCTGCGAGTTCAGTATATCGGTGACTCTGACTGATTAACAATCATTGCGTGTTCGAAGAAGCCACTATTTATATTGGGGAGCAGCCTCCAGTGAGATGATTATGTTGCATAATAAAAATAATTAGTTATAGTTATTGAGAGAATAGGAAAGGAAAAAGGTAGAGCAAAGATAATGAAGATGATGTTTTTATTTCCTGAAAATAATTAAGGAAAAAAAATCTACTGATGTTCTGACAGTAATGCAGCTACAGTTATATAGCTATTATTAACAGAGTATTCACATTACTCAGCTTCTAATCGGATGCAGATATTTTGCATGCAGGAGTAGGAACATATAATCGAGGGGTTGGACGTTGGGGTGGGTCTTTGCTTTTCAAAGTAATTTGTGTATTTATTTCCAAATCATTCATCATCCTCCCATGGATACATATCGTTGCTCCTTTATCATCTCCAGGTTAATGTTTGGAAGTCATTTCTAACACGATTTCTGAACAGCAGAATTCTAGCGCTTGTGACAATTCCAGAAGGAAAAGCAAGTGTTGCACGCCAATGAGGGCTGACCGGTAATGACCATTACCTGGCCAAATTAGAAGCATAGACACATAGAAGATAGGAGCAGGAGAAGGCCATTTGGCCCTTCGAGCCTGCTCCGCTATTCATTATGATCATGGCTGATCGTCCAACTCAATAGCCTAATCCTGCCTTTTCCCACAATTATTTGATCCCATTCGCCCCAAATGCTTTATATCTGGAATATATTCAATATTTTGGCATCAAACACTTCCTGTGGTAATGAATTCCACAGGCTCACCACTCTTTGTGAGGAAATGTCTCCTTACCTTCGTGCTAAATGGACTACCCCTGGTTCTGGACACCCCCACCATCGGGAATATCCACCCTACATCTACCCTGTCCAGTCCTGTTAGACGTTTATGATTCTCAATGGTATCTCCCCTCAGTCGTCTGAACCCCAACTAAAAGAAACCTAACCTAGTCAATCTCTCCTCATATATCAGTCCCGCCATCCCCGGAATCGGCCTAGTAAACCTTTGCTGCACTCCCTCGAGAGTAAGAACATGCTCCCTCAGAAATGCATACTTGATATTCTTGGTGTGGCCTCACCAAGGCACTGTTTAATTGCAACCACACATCCCTGCTCCTGTCCTCGAAACTTCTCGCAATGAAGGCCAACATACCAATTGCTTCCTTTACCGCCTGCTGCACCTGCGTGCTTACCTTCAGTGACTCTTGCACAAGGACACCCATGTCCCGCTGCACACTCTACTCTCCTAATTTACCGCCATTCAGGTAATGATCTGCCTTCTTGTTTTTGCTTCCAAAGTGAATAACCTCACATTCATCCAAATTATACTGCATCAGCCGTAGATTTGCCCACTCATCCAACCTGTGCAGATCATTCTGAAGGAGCTCTGAATCCTCGTCACAGTTTACCCTTAGAATCAACTTGGTATCATCTGCAAACTTTGAGATGTTACATTTTGTTCCCTCATCCAAATCATTGATAAATATCGTGCATAGCTGCGTTCCCAGCACAGATCCCTGTGGCACACCACTAATGACTGCCTGCCAATGTGAAAAGTACCCATTAATTTCTGCTCTTTGTTTCACCTCTGACAACCAGTTTTCTCAATATATTTCCCCCAAATTCATGCGCTTTAATCTTGCTCAATAATCTCTGATGCGGCACTTTGTCAAACGCTTTCGGAAAGTCCAAACCTCCTACATCGACAGGCTCCCCCCTGTCAAATCTACTAGTTACATCTTCAAAGCATTCCAACAGATTTATCCAACATGATTTCCCTTTCATGAATCCATGCTGACCCTGACTGATCCTGCCACTGCTTTCTAAATGCGCCGCTATAAAATCATTGATAATGCATGTGAAAATTGTCCCCACTACCGATGTTAAACCTACTGGTCCATAATTCCGTTTCCTCTTTTTGAACATTCGAGTGACATTAACTACCCTTCAATCTGCAGGGGCTGTTCCCAAGTCCATAGAATCCTGGAAGATGACCACCAATGTAGCCACCATTTCTCGAGCCACTTCCTTAAGCACTCTGGGGGGTGTAGATTTTCAGGCCCTGGGGAATTATCCCCTTCAGTTCCCCCACCATTTCTCTACTCATATTGATTTCCCTCAGTTCTTCCCTCTCACCAAATCTTGCATTCTCCAACATTTCTGGCATCTGATTTGTGTTTTCTTTTGTGAAGACAGAAACAAAGTACGTATTCAGTTGGTCAGCCATTTCTTTGTGCCCTATTGTACATCCCCTCGTTTATGTCTGTAGGGGCCTACATTTGTCTTCACCAACCTCTTTCTCTCACGAATTTATGGAAACTCTTCGTGTCAGTCTTTAGACTCCCTGCAAGCTTACCTTCGTACTGTATTTTCTCCTTCAGCAATCCTTTGGTTCTTCTTTGCTGAATCTAATCTGTTCTCAATCCCCAGACGAATTACTTTTCTTGGCCAATCTGTATGCTTCTTTCTTGAATCGGATACTCTCTCGAATTTCCTTTGTAAGCCATGGATTGGCCCTCTTACCCGTTGTGCTTTTGTTTCAAACAGTTGCTGGAGTTCCCACATAGTGTTCCTTGAATATTTGCCATTGCCTATCCACTGCCATCACTTTACGTAACTCTATCCAATCTACCTTGGCGAACTCACTCCTCATATCCTCGGAGTATTCTTTATTAAGATTTAATATCTTAGTCTCAGAATCAACTATTCACTCACCATCTTGATAAAACACCTCCCACATCTTGAGAAGAAACTTAAAAGTTAAACCTTGACATGAACAATGCGGGGGAATAAAATGCTCCTGTTCGTTCAAAATGCTGGTAATTCATTAAATACGATGATAGTTTCCAAGATCAGATTCTGAGGAAGATAACATTAAAGATCTCGACACAACCATATTGGCCATAGTCATCCCTGAGTGTAGTTTTACCAGGATGAACACAATCCGCAAATTTCCCAAAATATAGTGAACAGCTAAGATCGAAGCACTGATCCCTGCACTGCCCGATTTATCTGCCTCCTCTTTAAAATATTTGGGTTACTGTTGCCGCTCCTAAATCTTCTGAGAATGTTCCAACGTCTACATAATTGGCGCGATGGCAACCAACAAATCCATTATGTTCATGGTCAGTTTAATGGGATGTTGTTGATCAGGCCTTGAGGAGTTATTGGCTTTCGGCCCAATTAAGTTCTCCAGCACTTCTGCTTCAATTTAGCCTTCTCACTGGACTGTTGGGCTCCAGCTTTTCTGATAAGTTATTTACGTTTTTCTCCGTGAAGACAGCACCTAAAATAGTTGTTTTATTCCTCTATCACTTCTTCGTTCTCTGTTATAAATTATCCCGTTTTGGATTGTACGTTATTGCTCTTGTTTTCTTTTTGTCTAGTGTTGGAAATCTTCACAGTCCACTTTTTTAACGTTATTTGCAAGTTTACTCTCACACTCTATTCCCCCTTCATCGATCTCTCGATCCTCGTTTGGTGAATCATAAACTGTCCCCAATCCTCAGGCCTGCTACTTTTTCCAGCAGCATCTTCACAGAAATCATAGAAATCCTACAGTGCAGAAGGAGGCCATTCGGCCCATCGAGTCTGCACCGACCACAATCCCAGCCAGGCCCTACCCCCACATATTTACCCGCTAATCCCTCTAACCTACGCATCTCAGGACTCTAAGGGGCAATTTTTAACCTGGCCAATCAACCTAACCCGCACATCTTTGGACTGTGTGAGGAGACCGGAGCACCCGGAGGAAACCCACGCAGACACGAGGAGAATGTGCAAACTCCACACAGACAGTGACCCGAGCCAGGAATCGAACCCGGGACCCTGGAGCTGTGAAGCAGCGCTGCTAACCATTGTGCCACCGTGCCGCACTTTGGATCCAAACAGTCCTTAATTTCTTTTATAAGTTATGTATTTGGCACTTTTCTTGCTGTTTTGGCGACAGAAAGTAATGTGCAACAGTTGCAATGCATGCATTAGTTCTTTAAATATTAACCATTTTCTATCCGTGCATGCCTTTTAATTAATTTCCCAAATCTCTCGGAGTCAATGCTCTCCTCCTACCTTCGTAGAATTTTTGCTTTGATTGACCATCAGTGTTTCGGAATGGACTTATCCACTTTCCATCCGAATAAAGAATTTTGACACGTCATGGTCACTGTTCCCCATAGTGGTCTAAAAATAATCTCCTACTCACCCCAGGAAATAATTTTGCACAGTTTTGTTGCTAATTTGATGTGCCCAATCAAGTTGCAGAGTTAACACACCCATGATTACTGTCGGACCCGTGTGACATACACCTCTCATTTCCTGGATAATGCTTACCTTGACCTTGCCACCACTGTTTGGAGGCGGTTAGATATGTCCCTTTAATGTTTCCCGTCCCTCAATGCTCCACCTAACCTCATTCTGCATTGAAACGTTTTTGCAAATTGTTCTGCTTCAGGTTAGAAACCTCAAGCCTGGACCGTAAGTTTTGCATACTGAATTTGGCAAATATAAGCGTATGTTTCACTCCAGGTATGAGTCCAATTACCAACTGGGAAACTTTTATCAAACAATGTTTGATTAAAAATATAGTGAGCATGTATGGAAAAAAATAGTAATAACTTTAACCAATTACAAACAAGAACGAAACAATGATGATAATGAATTGAAAATTTATTAAAGATGTTCTGATCAAACAAAAACCTTCTGTAGGCAAACCCCTCTAAAGAAGTTCAACACAACAAAGATCACGTGATATTGGAATTGAGTCCTTTGGTTGGAGAATGGAAAAGTCTCAGCCTTGTACGTTCCGATAGTATTCAGAACAGCTTCCCAGAATCCCAGGAAGACTCTGGTCAAGCCGCCAACAGCAGATCCTCCCCTTGAGAAAAGCAAGATCTTGTTTTCAGATAACCAGCAGAATTTTCAAATAAAACTGGGAGAGAGAAACACCCCTTTTCAGCTTGCTGTCCCTCCTAAAAACTCCAACCTGCAGCTCAGAATTGAAAATTAAAGAGATCTTGTCACCTGACCTTCCAACCGGTTTTCCTCCAAACAATGCAGGGTCGTAAAAACTAATCCCAGAAAGCACCTGACGCCCCATTTAAGTCACTTAAGGATCAATCAAAGGACTCTCGTGGACAGCCCAACACCAATGACATCAGTTACGGCTGTGAGCGACAGTGAACATGTTTTTTTTTAAAAACTCTTCAAGATACACTGTCTTCACATATATATAGTCTCATTTCCTTCGGAGATGATACCCACACCCTTAGCAATGGCTTTAGCTGTGATTGTATGGTCACCAGTTACCATGATAACCTTGATCCCAGCTCTTCTGGACTTGCCAACAGCATCTGGTACAGCAGCACGGGGTGGATCAATCATAGACATCAGTCCAACAAAGCATAGATGAACGAGGGAGAAATTGGGTTCATCTGCTTCAAATGGATATCCTTCTGTATATGTGTCGTTAGGCAACGCTAAATGGCAAAACCCAAGCACTCGCTATCCCAAGCCACCCAGCTCCAAGTAAGCATTGTGGAATGCTTCTTTCATCTCCTCATTCAATTCCTGTTCACAAAATATCCTTCCTCACTACTGCTGTGAGTTCATTCTTAACGCCACCCAATCACATTTTCCTTTTTTACTTAATCTTCTTATAATTCTAGTGACGTTGGAGATACAGTTCCCTGCCTTGGTCACCCTAGAGTCATGTTTCCGTAAGCAAAAACATATGATACCAGTTTACATTCTTTTGCGCTGTTAATTTGTGCACCTGGTTGAGAATTCTCCATTTGTCTTGATATCGTGCTGTTAGAAATGTTTTATTCTTACACATTTTTTCACTCTGGTCCAATTAGCTCTTTCCTGTAGAATTCCACTTGTGTTTCATACTTCTCTGTCTATCAGTGTATGCTTCAGTCTCTTGTGTCTTCCAACTTAGATTCCAATCCCCTGCCGGGTTCCCCCCAACAGCATAAGCTGTTGATACCCTTTTGATACCCAGTCATGCTGGGGTGCAAAGTTTTATCGGTCCCATTTTCCACAAAATCCTTCCGAATGACTCAGGAATCCAATTATGTACCTCCTCTACAATCGCTTCAGGCATGCATACATCTGACCTGTTCCCCTATTTCCGATCGGTTTAGAACATGGCCGTGGGAGTCAGCCTGAGATTTCCACGTTTGATGTTCAGTATTTTCATTTATTTCCCTGCCCTCTGTGTTATGCTTGTAGGATCACATCCCTCGTTTAACCATACTGTTAGTATCGATATGAAGCACAGCCTCTGACTGTTCGCCCTTCTGTTTCAGAATGTTCAGCAGTCGCTCCCTTACATCATTTACCCAGGCACCCCTGAGGCAACATTACACCGTGCTTTGTATCTGGTGTGCAGGAACGTTTACCTATTCTCCTTTCAATAGAATCTCCGGTCGCTGCCAGTCTCTCACTCTTTTAGTCTCTCCCACCCACCCTTCTCCACCCCCATACCCCGACACATGTGAAACCCACCCGTTCTGCGAGGCACCTGGCTCTTGCTGCATTACACTAAGAAACAATTCCACTGTCATTGTGTCAAACGGAAAGTATGTCAGAGAGGAAAATGGACCGAGTGAGCTCCTGCACTTCCTGCCTAGTGTTTCTGCTTTTTCTGGAGGTCACTTATTCCCAGTCTGCCAGCGCATTCTTCACGTGCGGTGTGACTACTTCTCAAAATCTGCTATCTACGAAGTTCTCATCCATGCGGATGTTCAACACTGACGCCAGTCAGAGCTCCGGATCGACAATGTGGATTTCAAATAGCTGCAGCTGGAAACATTTCCTGAACACGTGGTCCACCTGGATGTTAGAAGTGTCCTTGACTTCTCCCAGCTCACATGACGACACTCCATGAGCCTCAGCTCCGTTGCTATGATTTACAAGAAATTACTCCCTTTACTTTCAATTGCTCTAGCTTAGAGAATATTAAGTACCATAGAAATACTCACCGCTATCAGGTATCAAGACCGCCAGTCTTCTTGCGCTGTCTTCTGCTATTGCTATCGTCTCGGACCTGATTCGTCTCTCTCTTTAAGACTCCGCCAGCTTTCTACCCATCTCCATAATTCTTCCTCAGCGGTCAATCTTCTCGTACCCACTCCCCCGCCCATCCACCAAGTTTACTCCTGCAGATTTTCTTCCCGACATTTTCCTTTTGGAATCTAGATCATATTGATGGGAGCGACTGATAAAGTCATAGAGTCAGAGAGGCTAACAGCATGAAGACAGGCCCTTCAGCCCAAATTTTCCGTGCTGCCCTTTTTTTAAACCGCTAAATTATTTCCAATTCCCGCATTTGACACATATCCCACGATACCCGTCTTACCTTTGAATCAAAGAAACCCTACAGTGCAGAAAGAGGCCATTCGGCCCATCGAGTCTGCACCAACCATAATCCCACCCAGGCCCTACCCCCATATATTTTACCCGCTAATCCCTCTAACCTACCTACCTCAGGACACTAAGGGGCAATTTTAGCATGGCCAATCAACCTAACCCCACACATCTTTGGACTGTGGGAGGAAACCGGAGCACCCGGAGGAAACCCACGCAGACACGGGGAGAATGTGCAAACTCACACAGACAGTGACCTGAGCCGGGAATCGAACCCAGATCCCTGGAGCTGTGAAGCAGCAGTGCTAACCACTGTGCTACCGTGCCGCCCCTTTCTCACTGTCTAAATGCTTTTTAAAAGACAAAATTATGCCTGCCTCTAGTACTGCCTCTGGCAGTTTGTTTCAGACACTCACCACCCTCTGTGTAAAAAAAAATGGTCTTCTGGACCCTTTTATTTCTTTTCGCTCTCACCTCTAAACTATGCGCTCTAGTTTTATTCTCTCCTTTCTTTGGGAAAAAATGTTGACTCTCCAGCTGATCTATGCTCTCATTATTTTATAGACCTCTATAAGATCATCCCTAAGTCTTCTGCGCATCATGGAAAAAGTTCAAGTCTATCTGGCCTTTCCTGGTAACTCAAACCATCAAATCCAGGCAGCACCTTAGTAAATCTTTTCTGCCCTCTTTCTTGCTTAACAATTGGATCTGAACCCACTGGACAATCGACTTACGTGACGTCATGGCAGTAACATCCTTGATTTTTTCAGAGGATGTAAAGAAGTTAACATTTGAAAGTTAATGAGGCTTAAATATACGGAATGGCAGCACATGCATAATTTTGATCGGAGCATTTGCTCCTGCACTAGACTGGCTTATTCTGTAACGCATTGTGCAGTGTTTCAGAGATGTAATTGACTGATTTTTCACTCACGTTGCTCATCAATAAATTCCATGTAATGCTACTTCAAGACACAGACCGCAATATTGAACATTCTTCCTGGCGTCCTCAGAACAGTTAAGTGTCGATTTCAATTCAGCAATTACAGGCATGTTTTTTAGCATTTAAAAAAAAACACTAAAGCAGTTCAGCAGCGATGAACTTGCATACTTTTGTGAAGTGTGCTTTTCTGTTCTCTGGGGTGATGGTGGACGGGGCATGACATCATTGGAAAGACGGGCATGATGCAATTGCGGCGGGGTGGGGGAGCTGATTTGAAGTTGAGCAACCGTTTTGATTCAGTTATGGGATTGGGACGCTGCTGGCAGAAGTCATAATTTACTATTAATCTCAAATGGTTCTTCAGAGAGCAGTTAAGAGTCAAATAGGTGACTGTATGTCTGGACTGGCATGCAGACGACAACAGGTGAGGATGGCATGTTTCCTTCCCTATTCGGCACAGTGAAGCAGACAGGTATTTATGACAATCCATTCATGGTGATCACAGGATTTTTGAAAAAAATATTGATTTGTAATTCTGCAACCTGATGGCATTCACACCCAGAACTTCAGAATATACGTTTGGTGTCTGAATTGCTACCACTGGATTACAATTCCACTATGCCAGCTGCAAAAACGAACTACTCTAAAACTTGCCAGTATTATGACTATTGTTTTTCGTCAATTTGTGTCATTTTCCATCGTTCACATTTTCCGACTAAATAGTGAAGAATAGTCATTTTAAATCAACAGAGTCAAGAGCGGACCCTGCATATGTGTCAGTTTCGGGATGAATATGCAATTTATTTAAAGATATAGCATTTGATGCTGACACATCAACTTCAGAAAGAGAAACATAATTGTTTGATAACTTTGCATGTAAGTGATTTGTAAAGCACAATTTTAATTGACAGAAACGATAAAGGAGAAGAGCAATATTTAAAACACAACAATTGGTTGAATTACAATTATATTATTCAAAACTAAAAGTATCTTTCAAGCAACAAGTTGATGTGCTTGGCAGTCGGAATATAATAGACTGAGGCACATTTTCGATATTGAAAAAGAGAATACGTCAGAGAATATGTCACGAGATATGTCAGGAGATACTGGATAGGTGCAGGAAAAATAGGGTTGTTGTAGTGGGAGACTTCAATTTCCCTGGTATAGACTGGAAATCGCTGAGGACTGGGACTCTGAATGGGGAGGAATTTGTAAAATGCGTACAGGAGGGGTCTTTGGAACAATATGTAGATAGTCCGACTAGAGAGGGGGCTATACTGGACCTAGTACTGGGGAATGAGCCCGGTCAGGCCTTCAAAGTTTCGGTAGGGGAACGTGTGGCAAATAGTGACCACAATTCTGTTAGCTTTAGGATAGTGATGGAAAAGGATGAGTAGTGTCCCAAGGGTAAGGTGTTGGATTGGGGGAAGTCTAATTTAGTGGGATTAGGCAGAAATTGGCAGCTCTTGATTGGGAGAGGCTGTTTGAGAGTAAATCCACATCTTGCATGTGGGAGTCTTTAAAGGAAGAGTTGTTAGGGCGACAGGGCAGGCATGTGCCTGTAAAAAAGAAGGATAGGAAGGGTAGGATTCGAGAACCGTTGGTAACCAGGGAAATTGAGGGACGGGTCCAAAAGAAAAGAGAGGCATATGTTAGGTCCAGGCAGCTAAAAACGGAGGGAGCTCTGGAGGAGTACAAAGAAAGTAGGAAAGCACTCAAACGGGGAATTAGAAGGGCAAAAAGGGGTCACGAAATGTTCTTGGCAGACAGGATTAAGGAGAATCCCAAGGCATTTTATTCATACGTTAGGAACAAAAGGGTTGTCAGGGGAAAAATCGGACCTCTCAGGGACAAAAGTGGGGACTTATGCTTGGAGCCCAAAGAAGTAGGGGAGATCCTAAATGAATACTTTGCGTCGGTATTCACAAAGGAGAGGGATGTGTTGAGTGGGAGTGTCTCGGAGGGGAGTGTTGAACCGTTGGAGAAAATCTCCATTGCAAGGGAGGAAGTGTTAGGTTTGGTAGAGAATATAAAGACTGACAAATCCCTAGGGCCTGATGGGATCTGTCCAAGGCTGCTCAGGGAGACGAAAGATGAAATCGTTGGGCCTCTGACGCAAATCTTTGTCTCGTCATTGGACGCAGGTGAGGTCCCAGAGGATTGGAGGATAGCTAATGTGGTCCCGTTATTTAAGAAGG
This sequence comes from Mustelus asterias, assembly GCF_964213995.1. Classification (NCBI taxonomy): domain Eukaryota; kingdom Metazoa; phylum Chordata; class Chondrichthyes; order Carcharhiniformes; family Triakidae; genus Mustelus; species Mustelus asterias. The sequence continues at coordinate 92,010,499 of NC_135816.1, forward strand.
GAAGGAAGGATAACCCGGGTTATTATAGGCCGGTGAGCTTGACGTCCGTGGTGGGGAAGATGTTGGAGAAGATTCTTAGAGATAGGATGTATGCGCATTTAGAAAGGAATAAACTCATTGACGATAGTCAGCATGGTTTTGTGAGAGGGAGGTCATGTCTCACTAACCTGGTGGAGTTTTTTGAAGAAGTAAACAGAATGGTTGACGAGGGAAGGGCCGTGGATGTCGTCTATATGGACTTTAGTAAAGCGTTTGACAAAGTCCCTCATGGTAGGCTGGTGAAAATGGTTGGATCTCATGGGATAAAGGGGGAGGTGGCTCGATGGCTGGAAAACAGGCTTGGTCACAGAAGATAGAGGGTGGTAGTGGAAGGGTCTTTTTCCGGCTGGAGGCCTGTGACTAGTGGTGTTCCGCAGGGCTCTGTATTGGGACCTCTGCTGTTTGTGATTTATATAAACGATCTGGAAGAAGGTGTAACTGGGGTGATCAGTAAGTTTGAGGACGACACAAAATTGGCAGGACTTGCAGATAGTGAGGAGCATTGTCAGAAGCTACAGAAGGATATAGATAGGCTGGAAATTTGGGCAAAGAAATGGCAGATGGAGTTCAATCCTGATGAATGCGAAGTGATGCATTTTGGTCGAAATAATGTAGGGAGGAGCTATACAATAAATGGCAGAACCAGAAAGGGCGTAGATACGCAGAGGGACCTGGGTGTGCCAGTCCACAGGTCCTTGAAGGTGACGTCACAGGTGGAGAAGGTGGTGAAGAAGGCATATGGCATGCTTGCCTTTATAGGACGGGGCATAGAGTATAAAAGTTGGGGTCTGATGTTGCAGATGTATACAACGTTGGTTCGGCCGCATTTGGAATACTGCGTCCAGTTCTGGTCGCCACACTACCAGAGGGACGTGGAGGCTTTGGAGGGAGTACAGAGGAGGTTTACCAGGATGTTGCCTGATATGGAGGGGCTTAGTAATGAGGAGAGATTGGGTAAACTGGGGTTGTTCTCCCTGGAAAGACGGAGGATGAGGGGAGACTTAGTAGAGGTGTATAAAATTGTAAAAGGCATAGATAGGGTGAACGGTGGGAAGCTTTTCCCCAGGTCGGTAGTGACGTTCACGAGGTGTCATACGTTCAAGGTGAAGGGGGGGAGGTTTAACACAGATATCAGAAGGACATATTTTACACAGAGGGTGGTGGGGGCCTGGAATGCGCTGCCAGGCAAGGTGGTGGAGGCGGACACACTGGGAACGTTTAAGACTTATCGAGACAGCCATATGAACGGAGTGGGAATGGAGGGATACAAAAGAATGGTCTAGTTTGGACCAGGGAACGGCACGGGCTTGGAGGGCCGAAGGTGTCGTCCGCAAACTTACTGATCACCCCAGTTACACCTTCTTCCAGATCGTTTATGTAAATCACAAACAGCAGAGGTCCCAATACAGAGCCCTGTGCTGTATTGTTCTTTGTTCTTAATACGAATTGGTATTATATGAAGTGAATATTAAGAAGCATATAATTATGTTATACAAAACTAGATGGAAGTTGGCGAAGAATGAATGAGGGCGATGTGTTGCAATGAATTGTTCTGAATATTCAAATAGCCCTTAACATGCACTCGTTACGAAACCCGAAATAATAACCGTGAAGTATGTCTGTAATAGCTGCCTTGTAACCGTTTGTGTAAATTTCAAAGCAAGAAATGGATGGACAATTTAAAAAAATCACATCAATGCTCACGAAACGGACTGATGCACTCCGACTTGCATTTTCACTCTCGAATACAAGCTGAATGTTTCAGTCTATTTAAAGTCCTCGGATTAAGGAGTTGTATTGAGTCGTGATGCTGAGCCTATGACCAGCATCGTTTATTGTTTCCGCCTGAAAAAGGAATCCAACCCAGATTCAAAGCACATACATTGTAATCAGCACGATGAAACAGGGCTGCAGCACAGTAACCATTCTCAAATAGTGGATCCGGATTCACGGTACGTCCACTGGAAACAGCACTGGAACAGCGGCATTGTCACAAAATCAATCTGAGGGCTCAAATGTTGTCATATCTGGAGCACAGCTTGAATCCTTTATCATAATATAATTGTTGTTTTAACATAATACATGTCATCGTCACTTTTTCCTGTTACGTCCAGAGTGTGACTTAGAACTTAAGTGATACTCATTAACGTTCGTGTTGTTGCACGTCAGATGTGGAGTCCAAAACCTGGACAATGCGATAACTCCCATTTCGCTCTACTACCTACGGGAAATGTTAATTTCTAGCACTGTTTGATGTGCCAATGTCGATCTCTTCGAAATTCTCTTCTCTGTTCCATGGTTATCGTATTTTTTGCTTGGTTTCCCAGAGATAACATACTCCTTACTGTTCTGAGCCGCGAAATAAACATATAGCTTAGAGTCCGTTTTTTTTTGTAGCAGTCCTCAATGACGGGCAATTTACTCAATATATGTCTTTGAATTTTGTGCAAAGAGTCAATTGTCATCAAGGTGTTTTGATAATTTCCTCAAGTCCTCTGAAATGAGCCAATGTGATCACTCCATTTCTTTGACGGGCCATGAGCAGGGACATGCCTGGGCTGTTTTCGTTCTGAACATCAGTTCACACGCAACACAAGGTCATGATACCATGATACCAAAACTTGCTGTATGTGTCTTTGTACCTCATTGTCATTCTATGGCGCCCATCAGCCTTACAAATTTACAACGTAGTGGTGGAAAGGGTGCTTCCAATGAAGAGACAGTCGAGAAAGAGAGGTCTTACTTTTAGGATAAAGGGTAGCAAACTCCAAGCAAAGGTGAGGTGTAATTATTCTTCTCAAGAGATCGTGAATCTGTAAAATTCACTGCACAACAATGCGGTGGATGGCGGGACATCGAATAAATTTAAGCAGGAGACAGAGTTTTTTTAAATTAATAAAGTGTTGAAGGTTTATGGAGGACTGGCAGGAAAGTGGAGTTAAGACTGCGATGGGATAAGGGTCATTGTATTGAATGGCAGAGCATGTTCGAGGGGCTGAATTGTGTACTCCTGCTCCTGGTTCTTCTGCTCTAAAGAAATGGGAATCTATAGCGACATGGAAATGGATTGCGCGAGTGGGAAAAGGGTTTTATATGTTGCCTGTCGTGGAAGCATGTAGACAAGAAAGATCATTCTGTAAATTTCTCAATTGTGCAACGCACAAAGTGCAAGAAAATTGCCCTCCTTATCAAAGGAAAGTGCGAATATGTTAGAAGCAGTTCAGAGAAGGTAAACTACTCTAATTGCATTTTGTGGTGTAAGGGGTGACAGGACAAAGCTTCATACCTCTGTCAGGAAACACGTTGTACTCTTCTTGGAGCAGTTCGCGTGCACTGGAGACTATGTGGCACTCATCTCTCACCTTAGACTCCAAGTAGCTGCTTACATTCAGTTTAAGCTATGTTTATTTATTAGTGTCACATGTAGGCTTACATTTACACTGCGATGAAGTGACTCTGAAAATTCCCAAGTCGCCATACTCCAGTGCCTATGCGGGTACTCTGAAGGAGTGGTTAGCATCGCCAAAGCAGCTAACCAGCACGTCCTTCTGACTGTGCGAGAAAGCCAGATAAGCCGGGGGAAACCCACGAAGAGACGGGAAGAACATGCAGACCCCGCATATACAGTGACCCAAGCCGGGAATCGAACGTGGCTGCTTCCCTAGCACAGTAAATTACTTCCGCGAGTGAGCTAAAACAGGTGAGGGTAGCTGATGTGCCGAGGTCGTCGATGAGACATGGCCAGCCTACCTGAGCGTGAGAAGTCTTTCTGACTGCGTGGAGGAAACAACTAACAGATTCAGCAGAATGAAATGCAGAATCAGCAAAACTGTTATTGAGCACGATGAGCAACACGAGACACAAGAAGATTACCCAGTGCGCCCTGCTGACCCCCAGCCATCTGGACTCTGTGCTGCCACTGCATGGATGAAGGACTGGTCCAGGAGGGAGGTCTTCATATTCATGGATCACTGGGAAGTTTTCAAGAGAGAAGGGCACCTGTACAAGGACGGGTCACAACTAAATTGGAAGGGCACAAATATCCTGGCTGGGAGTTTTGCTCGTGCTGTTCGGGTGGGTTTACACTAATATGGCAGGGGGGGTGGGGATCAAAAAATTAGGTCCACAAGTGTAGAGGCTGGAGACGAGCTTGGGGCCAGGACAGGGCTGGCAAAGAAGAAGAACACTCTGGGGGAGGATGACCTCACTGGGCCTGGAGGTCTGGAGTGCATCTACTTCAATGCAAGGAGCGTAGCAGGTAAGACAGACGAACTTAGGGCCTTAATGCTTACGAGGAATTTGGATGTGGTTGCGGTGACAGAGACTTGGTTGAAAGAGGGACCGGACTGGCAGAGCTGAATATTCCGGGGTCCAAGTGTTTCAGGCGAGACAGAGGAGGGGCCAAAAGAGGTGGGGGAGTAGCAGTATTAGTTAGAGAGCATATTTGAGCGGTGCAGAAGGAGGACAATTCTGAGGGGTCATGTAACGAGTCACTCTGGTTGGAGCTCAGAAATAGGAAGGGAGCAGTCACTATGTTGGGGGTATACTACAGGCCACCCAACAGCCCAAGGGAAGTGGAAGAACGGATATGTCCGGAGATAATGGATAGGTGCAGGAAACATAGGGTTGTTGTTGTGGGAGACTTCAATTTCCCGGGTACAGACTGGAAATCGCGTACGCCTGGGAGTCTGAATGAGGAGGCATTTGTAAAATGCGTACAGGAAGGTTCTTTGGAAGAATATGTCGATAGCCCGACTAGAGAGGGGGCTATACTGGACCTGGTAATGGGGAATGAGCCCGGTCAGGTCTTCAAAGTTTTGGTAGGGGAACATGTGGCAAATAATGACCACAATTCTGTTAGCTTCAGGATAGTGATGGAAAAGGATGAGTGGTGTCCCAAGGGTAAGGTGTTGGATTGGGGGAAGGCTAACTTTAGTGGGATAAGGCAGAATTTGGCAGCTGTTGATTGGGAGAGGCTGCTGAGGCTAAATCCACATCTGACATGTGGAAGTCTTTTAAGAAACCGTTGTTTGGGCTACAGGATAGGCATGTGCCTGTAAAAAAGAAGGATAAGAAGGGTGGGATTCGAGAACCGTGGATAACCAGGGAAATTGAGCGATTGGTAATAAAGAAAAGAGTGGCGTACATTGGTCCTGGCAGCTAAAAATGGAGGGAGCTCTGGAGGAGTATAAAGAAAGTAGGAAAGAACTGAAACGAGGAATTAGAAGGGCAAAAAGTGGTCACGAAAGGTCCTTGGCAGACAGGATTAAGGAGAATCCCAAGGCATTTTATTCATACGTTAGGAACAAAAGGGTTGTCAGGGAAAAAATTGGACCTCTCGGGGACAAAAGTGGGGAATTATGCTTGGAGCCCAAAGAAGTAGGGGAGATCCTAAATGAATACTTTGCGTCGGTATTCACAAAGGAGAGGGATGAGTTGACTGGGAATGTCTCGGAGGGGAGTGTTGACCCGTTAGACAAAACCTCCATTGCAAGGGAGGAAGTGTTAGGTTTTTTAGGGAATATAAATCCCCAGAGCCTGACGGAATCTATCCCAGGCTGCTCAGGGAGACAAGAGATGAAATCGCTGGGCCTCTGACGCAAATCTTTGTCTCGTCACTGGACACAGGTGAGGTCCCAGAGGATTGGAGGATAGCTAATGTGGTCCCGTTATTTAAGAAGGGTAGGAATGAAAACCCGGGAAATTATAGGCCAGTGAGCTTGACGTCTGTAGTCGGGAAGTTGTTGGAGAGGATTCTTAGAGATAGGATGTATGCGCATTTAGAAAGGAATAAACTCAATAACGATAGTCAGCATGGTTTTGTGAGAGGGGGGTCATGCCTCACTAACCTGGTGGAGTTTTTTGAAGAAGTGACTCGAATGGCTGACGAGGGAAGGGTCGTGGATGTCGTCTATATGGACTTTAGTGAAGCGTTTGACAAAGTCCCTCATGGTAGGTTGGTGCAAAAGATTGGATCTCATGGGATAAAGGGAGAGGTGGCTAGATGGGTGGAGAACTGGCTTGGTCACAGAAGACAGAGGGTGGGAGTGGAAGGGTCTTTTTCCGGTTGGATGCCTGTGACTAGTGGTGTTCCGCAGAGCTCTGTATTGGGACCTCTGCTGTTTGTGATTTATATCAACGATCTGGAAGAAGGTGTAACTGGGGGATTCAGTAGGTTTGCGGACGACACGAAAATGGCTGGATTGCAGATAGTGAGGAACATTGTCAGAGGCTACAGAAGGATATAGATCGGCTGGAAATTTGGGCAAAGAAATGGCAGATGGAGTTCAATCCAGATAAATGCGAAGTGATGCATTTTGGATAAATGGCAGAACCATAAAGGGACCTGGGTGTGCAAGTCCACAGATCCTTGAAGGTGACGTCACAGGTGGAGAAGGTAGTGAAGAAGGCATATGGAATGCTTGCCTTTATAGGAAGGGGCATAGATTATAAAAGTTGGGGTCTGATGTTGCAGTTGTATAGAACGTTGGTTCGGCCGCATTTGGAATACTGCGCCCAGTTCTGGTTGCCACACTGCCAACATCCTGGTGCAGAGGAGGTTTACCAGGATGTTGCCTGGTATGGAGGGGCTTAGTTATGAGGAGAGATTGGGTAAACTGGGGTTGTTCTCACTGGAAAGACGGAGGGTGAGGGGTGACCTAGTAGCGGTGTATAAAATTATGAAAGGCATAGATAGGGTGAACGGTGGGAAGCTTTTTCCCAGGTCGGTGGTGACGTTCACGAGGGGTCATAGGTTCAAGGTGAGGGGGGGGGGGGGGGGGCTGGTTTAACACGGATATCAGAAGCACGTTTTTTACACAGAGGGTGGTGGGGGCCTGGAATGCGCTGCCGGGCAAGGTGGTGGAGGCGGACACACTAGGAACGTTTAAAACTTATCTAGATAGCCACATGAACGGAGTGGGAATGGAGGGATACAAAAGAGTGGTCTCGTTTGGACCAGGGAGAAGCGCAGGCTTGGAGGGCCGAAGGGCCTGTTCCTGTGCTGTTTTCTTCTTTGTGCTTTGTTCTTTGCATACAGGAGTAGCGAGTGACGCAACTGCCCCTCACTTAAATTAAATTCACGCGCAAATCGTCACCATATTTCGATCATCCAAATCTCAAGTCCCGTGGAGTGAGGGACAAAGCAGCGCCAGTGATACACTGGTAGCTGCAGCTGTGAACTTGCATAGAGTTGGCTCAGGCCATGGTGTGATCTTTCACTGAAGCGAAGCAGCGTTGACAGCGTTGAGGAACTGAGCAGCTCTTTTCAAGACAGCACTGCTCAAAAACGTCGTCTGAGGTAGGAGCTAGGAAGGGTGCCCCAAAATTGCCTGAATCCAAAAACCGCGTTGGCGTACCTGCCACTTTAGCGGCAGCAATATCAAAAAGAGAACGAAAGCAAATGTGATAAATCTCACTTTTGGTGCAAGGAATGTACGTATTCTCTTGGACAGCGGCCAAGCTGATAGACCAGAACAGAAAACTGGCTTCCTGGGCAGAGGTCCATCCCTATTCAAAGTTGTCATTGCCGCACTGAGCAAAATGCGCCTGGCAGAGGAATTCCAATTCAGGGAAAGAGGGGTTACATGCACTTTATTCTGGAATTGTTCAACCAAAGAGGGCAGGCCCGAGGCTTGTGTGGGTTTCGCATAAAAAAACATGAACTGGTGAACAAGTTGACCAGCCTTCCAGAGAGTTTAAATGACTGTCTTATATCATGCAAGATCCCAATGGCTGGCAGGAAGCAAAAAATATATATCATCAGTGCTTTCACCCCCAGAGTGACCAATCCTGAAATCATCACACGCGGATTCTATGAAGACTCCACTCCCTGACTATAGAGACATCGACAAGCTGAACAAAAATTAATAACATTAATGCCAGAGACAGCACAGATAACCAACTTGGGGAGGTGTGATCCTGAAAAACGCATTTGGCAAAAACAACAGCAATGGTCTGCTATGCTTGCAATTCAACGCTGACCATGAGCTTCTTCTCAACAGCGCAGTCTTCTGGCTCCCATGCCAAATTCAGACGTCCTGAAAGCGTCGACTCGAAAGCTGGCCATTGGAATCTCATGAACTACATAATTGTCAGGAAGGATGGCAGACAGGATGTAACGATGATTCAGACCATGTGTGGCACCGACTGTTGGATTGTGCACAACTGTGTTATCTCCAAAGCATGTCTGAAGAATCAGCTAAAACGACGCCCTCAATGGGATACGATCCCCGAACGACTGAAAGTCTCAAGCCGTATCGACCACATCCAACTGCAGCTCACTGATGACCTAAGGCGGCCAAGTGACCTTCAGAAACCCGAAGACAAGATCGAGGAACTTTGGGGTTTCTGACGGGATACTGTGTACGCCACAGCTTAACGGTTATTGGGTCGCACAAAGAGCGAGCACCAGGACTGTTTTGATGAAAATGGCCCTGAAATCCAGCATCCTTTTGAAGAAAAATACAAATTATACAGAGCGTGCCTAAATGAAAAATCCGGAGGCAAAACAACTGTTTATAATACCATTCGCAGCACTGACCAAGGCAGACTACATGAGATGCAGGGCAAGAGGCTGAGACAAAATGCAGATGAAACACAAGCCTGTCTTGACAAAAATTACATGAGGCACCACTACGAATCTGTCAGGATGTTCCCTGGGGCTCACCCAGCCAACTGCTCTCAGCTATTCAGTGCTTCTGAGACGACACTACTCACAATGTAATTTCTGTTGCTCGAGACGGCCTAGGACGTCCAGTGATTTTGTGCTGTTTGTTGAGGCAGCAAAGGCAGAAGCGATTGAATTTCACTGTGTGTCAGTTGTAGCCGGTCCAGGTCTCATTCGCGCAGAGAAGAATGTAGAGTGTGGTTGTTCAGTCGACTTTGAGCTCGGCCTCCACTTAGCCTCACCTCTCCACTTCCGGTTGTCTTTCAACAACGTCCTCAACTGACCATCCCATATTAATGATGAAGTTAGAAGTAAACTTCCCCAGGACAATACCAGCGCTTGTCTCGGCACTCCACAGACACTTTTTGAAAGAGAGAAAGCTGTAGAGCAATTATCAAGTGGCAGAGCCCCTGGAGCTGATCAAATTCCAGCAGAAATCTATAAATATGGTGCATTACAGAGGCTCAGAAAGTACACCCAGCTCTTCAAGTTCACATGGGAGCAAAGGGTCCTTCCACAATACTTCAATGACTGCTTCTTTGCTGGCATCTGCAAACTTAAAGTCAACCTCCAGTCCTGTGACAAACACAACTGATTATATGACTATTTCTGGAAAGGACTTTGCCAGAATCCTTCTCAACCGACTCACCCGAGCAGGATTCTTTCCGGAGAGCCAGTGTGGGTCAGAAGAAAAGGAATTGAAACCATCGACGTGGCATTTGTTGCTCGCCAAATGCAGGAGAAGTGCCCAGAACAAAATGCTGACCAATGCACCAAATTCGTCGATTTGGCCAAGTCTTTGACATTGTCAGCAGCGAAGGGCTCTCGAAGATTTTGAGCAAGTTTGGGTTTCCAGACTAACTCAATCAGATGGTTCGACAGTTGCACAATGGCATGCAGGCTCGCCTCATTCTTGACAATGTGATTTGTGCCCCATTCGCTGTCATCAATGGAGTGTAGCAGTGCTGCGTACTGACACTGGTCCTCTTCAGCATCATGTTCTTAGCCGTGCGCTCTGATGCCATCGATGCCAAGAATTAGGCATAGAAATCAGCGATGGAATAAACAGTCACATTTTCAATATGTGACGCCTCCAAGTCAAGGCCAAGTTCCTCGATGATAGACTACATGAATTTCAATTTGTTAGTGACTGTGCACTAAATACTTTCAGTGAGCAATGCATAATTGACCTGCTCCATGCAATAAGTTCGGTCTCACCATCAGTACAACGAAGACAGAAGTCATGTTTCAACCTGTTCCAAGAAAAGCTCTATCAAGAGCTATCACTGAGAGTAAACGACCAGAGATTGCGACCTGTGGACATGTTCATCCACCTAGACAGCACTTCCACACACCATGTTCAAATGGTTGACGAGACCAATGCCAGAATTGCCAAGACGTTGCGATTCATTACCAGAAGTGGAGAAGTGAGGCTAAGTGGAGGCCGAGCTCAAAGTCGACTGAACAATCACACTCTACATTCTTCTCTGCGCGAATGAGACCTGGACCGGCTACAACTGACACACAGTGAAATTCAATCGCTTCTGCCTTTGCTGCCTCAACAAACACCACAAAATCAAGACGCAGGACAAATTACCAGACATAGAGGTCCTCGGAAGACCCGGCATGGTCAGGATTTTCACAATGTTATGAGAAAAATTTCTCTGATGAGTTGAACCAGTCGCCAGAATTCCAGACAACTGATTCCCTAAGCAAATCTTCAATGCTGAACTGAAGGATAGAGTACGCTTCGGTGGCGCACAGAAGAAACGCTTCAAGGATACCTTGCAAACTATCACTCAGGACTTTAAAATTGACAGTGCATCATGAATACATTTCCCCAGGACCCCTGAGCCTGGAAGAGTGTAATTGCCAAAATCCTGCATCAGCATTCGAAAGGTAATGGATAGTGTCAAGCACAAGGCACGTAAAAACCATAAGAATAGTGCCGCTGACGACCGCTGCCGCATTGTCCTGTCCTCACTACACTGGAACCTGCGAAGTTCGTGCTCATTAGAGACCTCCACCTACGGTCAGCACAACGTCTGGATGACAAAGGAAGATGATCTTCTTCAATGCTGAAGGAATGAACTTCGACTACACGAATTCTAGGAATGATTGGCTTGTTCTATGATGGAAGATTGGAGAATTTAACTTTGTATCCACTAGAATTGATATGATTAATGGATGACTTGATAAAAACCTTTCACATCCTGAGGGCATTAATCAGAGAAGGTGGAGAGGATATTTTTTCTTGTAAGAAAATCTGGAATGAGGAGTGCAAGCTTAAAATGAGTGGTCGCTGACTGAAGGCTGAGATGAGATTTTTTTTCTCTCTCTCCCATTTGGTCGTGAGCCTCTCGTAGTCTCTTCCTCCAAATCCAAGGAGAGTCTTTGAATGATTTTCAAGCAGAGCGAGATATTTTCTTGAGTATCAAGGGGGTGAAAGGTAATCAGGGGTTGGGAGGAATGTGGGGTTGTAGTTACAACCAGATCAGCCTGAAACTTATTAAATGGCCGAGCAGAATTGAGGGGCCTACTCCGGATCCCAATTCGTTTGTTCGTATGGATCCACAAAGTAGAGTTCAATATAACTGGTATTATTCTTCACAAGAGCAACTTGTCTTTGAAGCGCCATTAATGTAACAAACTTTCCAACTTTCTTGCTAAGACAGTTATCAATAGAAAACATGGCAAAAACACTGATTCTGACCACGGAAGGAGACATCAGCTCTCGCGACAAAGCCTTGTTCACAGATGAAGGGTTACTATAGATTCTTAAGAGGGAACAGAAAATCGTGATTCGGAATTTTAGGCCAATTCAGTTGAAATCCCGGATGTCAAATTCGAGCAAAGTCCAAAATACCAGGATAAGAGAATAGTAAAACTGAGCAACTTTTTGGGTGAAAGTCATGATAGAGATGTGCAGCATGAGGGATTTGAACTTCAGGATCAGGAGTTTAAAATGGAGGCATTGCTCGTCCAGGGGCAAAAAACATTTGGTCAAATTAAATACTGGCCAAGTGGTCAGGGAAGACTCCTGCAAAAACAGTTTCAATGGATGAAATATCGTGTCCACACGGCAAGGAACTATTTTCATCGCCTGTTCATTGACTGAAATCTCAAATCGGTAAGGTTCCAGGTCAATAAAATACTTCAACTCACTCTGAAAAATGCTTGGAAGCTCGGCTGCACTGAGGTCAATCGCCAGCAATAGCTTGCTGCCACTCGTTCAGAGTGGTGCAGCGTGTCCATCAAGCTGTGTCAAGCCCTGGGTCTCAAATTCTTACTGGTGCCTCAGAGGGATGGCAAAGAATGATACCAAACCTAATCTATATTTCACGGGTTGGCACGGGACACTCTGAAATCGTATCACCTCAAGTAATGATTCAGTAGGTCACACATATTTAAGTTCAGTTAGCATTGATAATGATAGATTAACACTAATGGTAAATTTGTCGTATAGTTCCAACAATTCCGATTGTAGTAAAGACGCAGGAAAGTAAGATAATTGTCACAAATCAAAACGGCTATTCATCAAAATGCACATCAAATGAAAAGTTATGGAAATAGGAGCGAAATACAAGTAAGCTGTGCATTAGATGCGTGCGTTTAATTAAGTGCATGATGAAGCTGTCAGAATCAAACACTGTGTCAATGGGGATGTTCCATTCTGTCTTCCGAGAACCAGCGCAGAACACATGTTCTCCGGGATTCCGTTCTGATCACTCTTGTTAATTGACGGAGCTTCATGGACTGACAGTGTGTCGATTGGCCAACCCGGATTCCCTCCAGAGGAAAGGGATCTTCGCGTTAACTTGCTGAAACTGACGCAATTAGTGCATAGTCTGATTTTTTTCCCCCCAGGGAACGTGTTACAGTACAAAAGGGGGGAATTTACGAATCTTACATACAACGGTGCATCTCGTGAAACGCTTGCATTCTTCTAGAAATCACAATGGCCCGCCCATTAATTCTACAGATCAAGGAACTTTTCTATCCAGTGCTGGCAGCTTTTGGTGCTCCCGGTAAGTCAATGTACCATGTTGCCTCACAGTTGCGGAGTATCTCACTGCTCAGTGATTCAGCAACTGAAAGCGAGAAGGTCATTATTGCAATGTCTTTTCTCTGCCGAGATAAATTGTTGAATATCAGTGAGAGTCTCAACGGTTCGCATGGCCTGTGAGCCGCGGTTCAGCACAGACGAATGTGACACCTGCAGTTTATTTTCCCTCCCCACATTTACAGATATTGAGGCTGATTCTCTGCCCTTCCAACAGTTCATAGATCTGTATGCGGTTTATTTGCAGTGACAATCTGTATTGTTACCCCTTTAAGATGACAATACCTCGAAATGCGGCCTCTCCGGACAGCAAAAATCATTGGATGATATTTCAAGGAAAGATTCCTGCTCAGGAGGCTGCTCATCTCCTCAGAGCTGCAAATCAGTTTTCCCGTTCCGCTTTTCCCCTTTCTGTGTCCGACAGCTCCCTTACGCTGATGATAAACAGTAGAATCCCATCGTCTCGAATTAATTTCAATAGTTATTTTCTCATCTCACTGATTTATTTGAAAGACTGTTATTTCCGTAATATCACATTCAGCGCCCCTGATGTTCGATGCAGCTCCTGAGATACCCCATCTGCAAATAAACCTAAGACATATAATTCCATCGATTGCCCCACCGAGTTGCCGCGCTCACTTATACAACTGGTCGGTGCATCACCTGATACAAGCCTCGTGGTGGATGGTTTTAGCTCTCAAAGCTGCAGCACAGGGAATTACTGTATAGAATTGAATCATTTGTTTGGTTGCATTGATTTTATTCATTTATGTGATGTGGACATCGATGTCCTTTATTGTTCATTCCTCGTTGCCCTTAGGATGCGGGTGGTGAGCTGCCTTCCTGATCCGCTGCTGCCCAAGTTGTAAGTGCACCCACAGTGCTGGTAGAGAGAAAGAGAGTTCCAGGTTTTTCACACAACTACAGTGAAGGAACGGCGATACATGTTCAACTCAGTTTGGTCAGTGACTTTGGGAGAACATTAAGATGGTGGTGTTCCCATATATCTGCTGCCCTTGACTTTCGAGATGGTAGTGGTCGAGAGTTTTGTATAATGCTGCCTATGGTGACTGATGAGTTAGTGTAAATGCTGCACACGGCTGCCACTGCGCATCTGCGGTAGAGTTAGTGAACATATTGTGGACGCGTTAGCAATCCAACTGCCTGCTTCGCCCTGCATTGTCGAGAGCATCTTGAGTGTCTTTGGAGCTGCCCTCGTGCAGGAAAGTGGACTCCATGACTCCATCAACTTATAGATGGTGCACAGGGTTTGGGGAGATAAGAGGTCAGTTATTCACCGCAGGATTCCTCGCCTCTGACCTGCTCTTGTGGACACAGTATTTATTTGCTAAAATAAGCAAAATACAGTGGGTGCTGGAATCTGAAACAAAAGTAGGGAATGCTGGAAAAACACGGACTGTTTTCTCCCCCGACGGAAGCTGCCAACACGGCTGAGATTTTCTAAACTTTTTTTTTTCATATGGCTCGTCCAGTTCAGGTTGTGTTTATGGTTGATGCTAATAGTTGCGGACTCAGTGCTGGCATTGAATGTCAAGGGGAAATGGTCAGATTATGTGTTGTTGACGGCGGTCATTACCTCAAACTTGTGTGACACAGCCATTATTTGCCACTTGTCAGCCCAAACCTGGATGTTGTCCAGATCTTGCCACATTTGGACACGGGCTGCCTCAGTATCTGAAGATTCACGTGTGATACTATACATTGTGCAGTCATCAGTGAACATTCTCACTTCTGACCTTATAGTGAAAGAAAGGTCATTGATGAAGCAGCTGAAGATGTTTGAGCCTAGGGCACTCACTGAGGAAGTGACAAAATGTACAATTTATTGAGCAAACCGGAATTTCCTTTCTGAGGATTTTCCTTAGGTATGAGGTGTGACTTCGACTGAGGGTGAATGGAGTCACAGACCAGTGTGATTCTTACAGTAATTAAATCGGCATAGGTGCAAGGAAGCTGATCTCAGATCACCCGGTTTATTCAATTCTCTGAAATCATAATTGATCCCATTTGAGACTTCGGTGTTTTGTTGTCGATGGTGCTGAGGGGAACTTTCCATTAACATTCTGTGTCCTGAATCCGGCGACCCTCCCCTTAGCATGTCGAAAAGATTAGACTTAAATTACTGCAATGGGCACAGCATCGCAGGTGCCTAAATATTGAGTTTATAGTGATCTGTTTCAATGAATATATCACCTCTGCTCGCTTGTACAAAATAATGAGTCAATGTCAATAACTGAGCAAAAGTGCATCCAAACATTTCGCTATAGTATGCTTTGAGTGTTACCAGACTGTTTCCATTACCTGGCTCTTCTCCCTCGCTCTTACAGCGAATTTCGTGACCATCGTGATCCTCGCCAAAGGTAATTGCGGCCTTTCCAGATGTGTCTCTATCTACATGCTGGCCATGGCAACAGCAGATTTGTTCGTGATGCTCATCAATGTAATTTTGTATAACGTTCTGAGAAAACGTTTCCCAAATTCATTCCTCTCCTACACTGTTGTTTGCAAATTTATGATATACATGCTTTGTAATAACCTGTATATGTCAGTATGGTTTACAGTCTCATTCACGTTTGACCGATATATTGCTATATGTAGTCAGAAGTTTAAAACAATCTATTGCAAAGTGAGACCAGCGGCTGCAGTTTTAACAACAGCCACAGTCCTCACCTATTTACAGAACTTGTACCTTTGGTTTTCATATGAGCATAGAAGCAAAATAAATGGTGTTCAATGGGGTGTCCTCCCCAGCCAGCATTTTTATACTTCTCACACTGGTGTAGTATTCGACTGGTTACAAAGTATCTTATTGATCTGGATTCCCTTCATTTTGACATTACTATTTAATTTTTTGACAATCAGACGGATTTTGTTGTCCAGCAAAGCCCGTGCTGGCCTCCGGGGCCAAAGCAGCGAGAATCAGAATGATCCAGAGATACAGAACCGAAAGAAGTCTATTATTTTATTGTTCACTGTTTCTAGTAGCTTTCTATTGTTGTGGCTGACAAGAGTCGTTTGTTCTTTAGCCAGTGGGATGGTCGTTCATATCCGGCCGGATTATACATCTGCTAAATATATCGCCACTGAAACCGGAACAATGCTCATCCATTTGAGTTCTTGCACAAACACGTGCATTTATGCATCTACACAAACTAAATTCAGGGAAGAGCTGAAGAAGATCGTGAAATCTCCTTGGACAATGATTCTGATGTTGCAAAAATATGCAAAATTAAATCTCGTCTTCCTGTTCAGGCAATAGTGCAGTACAGGTTTGAATGCCGGACTTCCTGCCTCAAAAATATAATGCGTCTCTGTAAATAACGGACATCAGAAGCACTGTTCCACTCTTTGTTGTATCTTCTGTTGCCGACTGCTATTAGTCTTTAATTGTTGGTGTTTCCTTCTGTAGCGACTTACTCCCAATCAGTGTGCACAGAGAACATCAATGATGTATTTCTAACAGTGGAGTAAAATAGGTTTGCATCAGTCCTAACTGCCGTACAATGTATGTACTGTCTTATGCCGCATGTACCACGATAAATTGCAGGTACTGCCTTGCATCACATCTATTGCCTTACATTGTAGGTGCTATCTTACACCGCAGGAACCATCTCACACCTGAATACTGACTTAAACCGCAGGAACTGCGTTGCACCATAGTTACTGCCCATCCTGCAGGTACTGACGACACAGCAGGTCCAACATTACACAGCAGATACTGCGTACACCGCAGCTACTATCGTACACCACGGGTACCACCTTACACCACAGGCTCACCGCAGGTAATGTCTTAAACCACAGGTACTTTATTGCACCACAGGAACCGCCCTGCACTGCAGGCACTGCCTTGAACCACAGCGACTGCCTTATGCTGCGGCTTGTGCCTGACACCACAGGCACTGTCTTACACATTAAGTACTGCCTTACATCACAGGCAATGCCATACACCACAGTTTCTCCCTTAAACCGCAGTGGCTGCCTTGTACCAAATGCTGCCTTACACCACAAGTACCACCTTGCAGCGCAGGTATTGTCTTGAACCGCAGATGCTGCATTACACCACAAGTGCGGCCTTGCACCAAAGATGCTGTTTTATGCTTAAATTACTTGCTTACACTACAGATACACCGCAGGGAGCGGCTTACACGGCTGCTAGCACCAGAAATCTTAGATTCTGCTTTACATTGCAAGCACTGTCTTGCATCACAGGTTCTGCCTTACGCCACGGGTGATGCACCGCAACAAACCTCTCATTATCTTCCTTATGGAAGAGATATGCCTTACAATGGTTCTGCCATACATCACAGGTACTGCCTCACACCACAGTTTCTGGTTACAGCACAGTCTCTGCCTAACTCCGCAGCCAATGCCTCACACCACAGGTTCTCCTTGAAAACACAGTTGCTTTCTTACACCACAATACTAACTTGAACCACAGGTACTGCCTTCAACCACAGATACTGCATTGTACAACAGTTTTTACATTGAAGCTACTTCCTTGCAAATACGATATCACCTTACGCCACAGGTATTTTATTGCACTACAGGTTCTACCTTACACCGGAGCTACTGATTTACACTACAGATACTGCAGCTACTGCCTTATACCGCAGGTTCTGCCTGACACTGCAGGTACTGACTTACTCCAAAGGTACTAACTCACACTGCCTTAAAACCGCAGTGCCGATGCAAACCGCAGGTACTACCTGGAACTTCAGATGTTGCATAACACCACAGGAATTAAACTGAAGCTACTTTATAACGCCATAGGTACCAACTTGCACTGTAAGCACTGCCTTACACCGCAAGTACGTCTTTACACTGCCAGCACTGCGTTGCAGCAATGGCATGCCTTCCACCACAGGAACTGCCTTATACCACATGTACTGCGTTATACCGCATGTACTGCCTTCCAATGCGTGTATTGTCTTTACTGCAGGAACTGCATTACAGCGCAGTAACTACGTTACACCAAAGGTACTGCCTTACACTGTGGGGAAATAACTTCACCTCCGGTAATGTCTTAAACCACACAAACTGCCTTGTACTGCCATACATCAAATCCACTTATTTACACTGCAGGTCCTGCTTTAACGCCGCAGAGTCTGTCATAGACCAAAGGTAGTAACTTACGTCACAATTAATGTCTTGCACCACAGGTAATTCCGTACATGCTTGACACAGCAGGTACTGCCTTCACCATAACTAGTGCCTTCACTGCAGATACTACCTTGCAGCGCGGGGAGTGCCTTAGAGCGGAGGCACTGCCGTCGCTCGCAGATATTGTCTTGCAGAACAGGTAATGCCTTAGACCACAGCTGCTGCCTTCACCTCAGACGCTGCATTACACAAAGAACAAAGAACAGTACAGCACAGGAAACAGGCCCTTCGGCCCTCCAAGCCTGTGCCGCTCCTTGGACCAACTAGACCAATCGTTTGTATCCCTCCATTCCCAGGCTGCTCATGTGACTATCCAGGTAAGTCTTAAACGATGTCAGCGTGCCTGCCTCCACCACCCTACTTGGCAGCGCATTCCAGGCCCCCACCACCCTCTGTGTAAAAGACGTCCCTCTGATGTCTGAGTTATACTTCGCCCCTCTCAGCTTGAGCCCGTGACCCCTCGTGATCGTCACCTCCGACCTGGGAAAAAGCTTCCCACTGTTCACCCTATCTATACCCTTCATAATCTTGTTTACCTCTATTAGATCTCCCCTCATTCTCCGTCTTTCCAAGAAGAACAACCCCGTCTACCCAATCTCTCCTCATAGCTAAGACCCTCCATACCAGGCAACATCCTGGTAAACCTTCTCTGCACTCTCTCCAATGCCTCCACGTCCTTCTGGTAGTGCGGCGACCAACGGTACTGTCTTACGCCAATGGTACTGGGTGGCACAGCATCCAAGGCCTTACATTGAGGTACTGCCTTATTCTACAGCTGTCGCCTTTCACGACAATTAATGTCATACACGCAGGTACTTTCTTCACTGCAGGAACTGCCTTCACCACACGCAGCTGCCTTGCACCTCAGTTACTGCCTTACACCTCAGTTGCTGTTTTACACCGGGTGCTGTCTTACCACAGTTGATATTTTAAACCACAGTGTTGCCTTACACCACAGGTGTTGTCTTATACTGAATCTACTTCCTGACACGATAGGTACTGCCTTATAGCACAGGTATTGCCCTGCACTGCAAACACTGCATAGCCCCACAACTACTGCCTTACACCATAGATGATCCTTTACATCGCGGTTACTGTCTTACAACGCAGGTGGTACCTTAAACCTCAAATTCTGTGTTACACCAAAGATACCACTTTGCGCCAGATACTGCTTTGGACCTCAAGTAACGCTTGCACTGCAGAGGTGACGCTACTGTGCTTTAAGAAATGTATGATTAATTGTGTTTGCTGCAGTAATAAACAGGCATCGAGCCGCCTTACTAAACGTCATTTAATTGCTCCTCAAATTATTCAATTGTGTTTTGTTTATTTTTAAGCTGGGCCTAATGCACTCTCTTGGAATTTTTGGCAATTTTGGAATTGCTGGGGAACAAAGTTTCACAGGTCAGATGGAAGAGATTTATTTTCTTTATCCTCGCAAGAGTTATTTCACTTTTAGTTTTGGTTGCTGGTTAGTTAGAAGTTGCTTGCACTCGAGGCTGGATGCACTATTTTGCCTCTCTGTGGTATTACAAATTCTGCGAGCTGGTTGGAAATAGTCTTTCTTTCTACTTTTCTGGAGTGAACGTTTTGCTGCTGGTTGTTTAGGAAAGCTGTTGCACTATCTCCACTATCAGTTGATTAATAGCATCCTCCAGGAGATTGCCGTATCTTTACATTACTGAGCAGCACGTAATTTCTTATATAGTTTGGCAGCTGCAGCAATGAAAGGGGTAATGCAGGACAGATACCAGTCAAACATCTTGGACACCTCCATCTGGAATAGCTTGCCAGAAAATTAACGAATGCATCCGGTTCAATGTTGCCTACCGGCTGAGCTCCACAGACGCTGTGCGTATAGAATTACTGAGCTAGACATGAAGCAACCAACATGTAATTTGCATGACGATGCCCTAAACAACTGCTCAAAAATATGCTCAGTCATGTGGGCAACATCGCTGCGAGAAATCATTTATATCAGTAAGAGAGTGAGTACATGGATCAAATCCAACGGTTAGAGTCTCGTGCTATATACACACGAAGGTTCATTAAACAGACTAAGGGCAGCAGTTTTTATCCATTACTGGGATGGGGGCGCTGCTGGCCTCGACATAATTTACTGTTCATTTCATATCGTCCCTGAGAGAGCACTTAACAGTCAACTAGATTGCGATGGAATGGAGACCACAACAGGTGAGGATGACATGTTTCCTTCTCTAATGGGCATACGTGAACTGGAAGGCCATTTACGACAATCCATTCATGGTCATCATAGATTTTTTTGAAAAGTTATTGTTTCAAATTCCACAATATGAAGGTATTCTAACCCAGAATCCATACGATACGATCGGTTTCTGGATTGCTGTCTCTGGATTACAATGCCACAATTTCAACTGCAAACAGAACTAGCCTAAAACTTGGCAATAGTATGCTTATTGTTTTTTTTTTCTGTTTTGATATCCTTCTTCGTTCACCTTTTCAGACTAAGTAGCGAAGAGCAGTCACTTTAAATCATCAGTGAGCACGACGGATGGCATCAAGGGTCAGTGTCAGGATTAGCATGCAACCTATTTTAAAATATAGCATTCCATACTCATATCTGTCTTCCAAGATGGCGCCGGAGCGAGGCGACTTCTTGCAAGCTGTGCCCAGCATACCTTCTAATTCTATATTTTACTCTTCTTCTATGCTTCTAAAACTTCATTCTAAAACTTTTAAACTCTCTAATAATGCTTTAATGCAATTTCTTACTGATTTGGCGATTCTTAGGATCCTGGAGACACCCGACCTGGAATTGACCCGGAGCAGCTGGCCCACGCGTGAGCAGCAGCCGGCGCTGCAATCCCAGAGCCGGGGATTCCTCCAGAGCGGCTTCCAGAGACCAGGAAAACAGCCGAGAAGCCTGGGGCTACACTCGGAGGATTCCAAGAGCCTAGGAAAAGGCCGCGGGAGCCGGGACCCGCACTCGGCTGGTCCCCAACGAACAGACCTAAATCCCTCAGGCTGGAGCCCTCTTCCCCGCCACCACCCCCCGCCCCCCTCCCCCACCCCAACTCCCCAACCCATCTGAGCCGACAGCCGCGACCCCCTGCAGACTCCAATCATTCTCTCCCCTCCCCCACCCCTCTACACTCGCCGCACACTCCAAAAAATAAACTCTCACAATCACTAACACTGCTCTTTTAAGTTCAATTGCAGATCTAAAGAACCTACGACCTCTGAAGGAAGAGCCCAAATTGCAGTGAGCCAGTGGAACACGATACACGGACTCATCCGCCACTGCGACCCCAGGGACATCATCCACTTACCGGCCTTCAACCCATCTATGCCGGAGCGTGGTCTGGATACCCATCAACCGGCGAAGCCAAAACGCAGCCCAACAGTGACCTGGAACACCTTAGTGCACAGACCCATCTACCGACGCAGGAACTGCAAGCATGCAACCAATCCTCCATCCGCACGCCGACCAGAGTGAAGGACCTCATTGGACACAACCATACCCTTAACACCGCAAACCACTCTCACCATCTCCCAGGCTCGAAACGAAGTCGACATTCCAAGAAGAGTGGAAAACGTGCAGGCCTGCAGGTGAGATTGAAACAATGCGGCCCCAAAGCCCTGCTACCCAGTCTACTCCTTCCAAATGTTCAGTCTCAGGAAAACAAGCTAGACGAACTGAAGAGACAGACTCACTTTCCAAAGAGAACTGAGGGCTGCTGTGCACGCTGTTTCACAGAGACGTGGCTCACTCCTGCTTCACCGGACAGTGCGCGACAACCAGATGGCTTCGCAATCCATTGAATGGACCATACAGCGGCCTCAGGCAAGGCCAGCGGAGGTGGGGTCTGCTTCCTAATCAATACCCCCTGGTGCCTAGACGCAGCAACACTGGCAAAGTTCCGCTCCCCAGACCTAGAATATCAGGCGCTAAAATGCCGCCCCTACGACTTTCCACGGGAGTTCACCTCCGTTATCCTGATGGCAGTTTACATCCCATCCCATATGGATGTGAAGATCGCGCTGGACGAAACATACCCCACTACAAATAGCCTTGAGACGAAACATCCCGAGGACATCACAAAGCTGCGCTCCTGCTCCCAGCTTATCAGCAAAAACTGAAGCAGCATAATCCATCCAAAGGGAGTCGTGCAATGTTGGTCGGAGTTATCAGATGATCTCCTTCGGGACTGCTTGGCGTCAGTGGACTGGTCAGTATTTAAAAACTCTGCGGCCAGCCTCAACAACTACAGTAACGGACTTCATTCGTAAGTATGTAGAAGACTGTGTGCCAAAGAAGCAAATCTGTGTGTTCCCCAACAGGAAACCATTGATGAACAGGGATATCCACTGCTTGCTGAAGTCCAGATCTGTGGTGTTCAAGTCAGGCGACACTGACCTGTACAAGAAAGCCAGATACGATCTAAGGAGATACATCAAAGATGCCAAAAGACCATACCGAACCAAGCTAGAGTCCCGGGCTAGCTACGACAACCCCACCGACTATGGAAAAGTCTGCAAGAAATAACAGGCTACAAGATGAAGGCATGTAAAATCGCCAGCTCCAACGCGCCCCTCCCTGAAGAGCTCAATGCATTCTACGCCCGTTTTCAGCAAGAGTTCAGCAAGAGCATGCCCTCCACCCTGGAAGGCCTGGATTAACCTGTATTTGGGGTCAATATTGCAGATATCAGAGCAGCTTTCTTGAAGGTCAACCCACGGAAAGCACATGGCCCGTATAGGTACCCGGAAATGCACTCAGATCCTGCACGGATCAGCTGGCGGAGGTGTTCACAGACAACCTCAACCTCGCATTATAACAATCTGAGGTCCCTGTCTGCTTCAAAAAGATGACCATCATCTGGAACTTAAGAAAAACCAAGCATCGTGCCTTAATGACTATCGGCTCTGACATCCATTATTATGAAGTGCTTGGAAAGGTTAGTCATGGCACGAATCAATTCCATCCTCCCAGACTACCTCAATCCACTACAGTTTACCTACCGCCGCAACAGGCCCTCAGCAGAAGCCATTTCCCTGACCCTGCACTCAACCCTGGAACACCTAGACAACAAGGACACCTATGTCAGACTCCTACTTATTGACTGCAGCTCAGCATTCAACACTATTTTTCCCATGAAACACATCTCCAAACTCCGTGGCCTGGGCCTCGGTATTTTCTTCTGCGACTAGATCCTGAGCTTCCTAACTCACAGACCACAATCAGTAAGGATAGGCAACAACACCTCCTCCACGATCATCCTCAACACCGGTGCCCCCCACAAAGCTGTGTTCTCAGCCCCCTACCATACGCGCTATGCACCTATGACTGTGCGGCCAAATTCCCCTCCAATTCGATTTTCACGTTTGCTGACAACACCACAGTAGTGGGTCGGATCTCAAACAATGACGACACAGAGGACAGGAATGAGATAGAGAATCTGGTGAACTGCTGTGGCAACAATCTCTCCCTCAATGTCAACAAAACAAAGGAGATTGTCATCGACTTCAGGAAGCGTAAAGAAGAACATGACCCTGTCTACACCAATGGGGACGGAGTAGAAAGGGTCGAGAGCTTCAAGTTGTTAGGTGTCCAGATCACCACCAACCTGTCCTGTTCCCCCCATGCCGACACGATAGTTAAGAACGCCCACCAACGCCTCTACTTTCCCAGAAGACTAAGGAAATTTGACATGTCAGCTACGACTCTCACCAACTTATACAGATGCGCCATAGAAAGCATTCTTTCTGGTTGTATCACAGCTTGGTATGGCTCCTGCTCTGCCCAAGGCCGCAAGGAACTACAACAGGTCGTGAATGTAGCCCAATCCATCACGCAAATCAGCCTCCCATCCATTGGCTCTTTGAATGTTGAGTGTTGCTGTCAATAACATTTATGTTGCTGGATCTCATGTGTGCTGTCTATAAATTGAACAATCTGATAATTCACACTTTGCTCAGAGAACTGAGGGCTGCTGTGCACTCTGTTTCACGGAGACGTGGCACACACCTGCTTCACCGGACATTGCCCTACAACCAGAGGGCTTCTCAATCCATTGAGTGGACCATACAGCGGCCTCAGGCAAGGCTGCGGGAGGTGGGGTCTGCTTCCTAATCAACACCCCGTGGTGCATGTGAGAAATATCCGTTTCAAGCCTTCTTTGATGTTGCAATCTTCATCTATTCGAAATCCTCTTCCCTGTTCCATGATTATAAAATATTATAGTTCGGTTTTCTGGAGATAACGTACTCCTTAATGTTCTGACCAGTGAGTGAAATGTATAGATCGGAGTCAGTTTTCTGTGTCAGTCATCAGTTATGGAAAACTCACTCAATAAATATCTTTGAATTGCGTAATAAAAAAAGTCAGTTATCGCCGACGTGTGTTGTTATCTTTCCAAATCCTCTGAAATGTGCTAGTGTAATCACTTCATATTTTTGACAGGCCACGCGACGGAGAGGCATACGTGGGACATTTCAGTTCTGAACATGCGATCACATGGAACACTGTGAGACAGTCATTCTAATAATGGCATTCACAGTACGATCCATACATGGTCTCAACATCTGCTGTACTTGTCTTTGTACCTACTGTCAAACTTTGGTGTCTAGTGGTATTAGAAAGTGACTGTGGTGCTACCCATTTGTTCTGATAAGACATACATTTTTGTCTGTGGTGCAAAATCGCCCTAACTGTTTCTGAGACCTTGAACCACGATCTTCGAATTTAACCCAGGGTTCTTCACATTTCACCTCTGCAAGATTGAAAGGGGATATTTAATTTTAACTTCACTTCCCATGCTCCCAAGATATGAATAGCTGACTACTACAGCAGTCACGAACTTCCTGGCTTGCGCACCTGTCTTACCATTCTCACTGACACAAAGAACAAAGAACAATACAGCACAGGAACAGGCCCTTCGGCCCTCCAAGCCCGGACCGCTCCCTGGTCCAAACTAGACCATTCTTTTGTATCCCTCCATTCCCACTCCGTTTATATGGCTGTCTAGATCAGTCTTAAACGTTCCCAGTGTGTCCGCCTCCACCACCTTGCCTGGCAGCGCATTCCAGGCCCCCAACACCCTCTGTGTAAAATATGTCCTCCTGATATCTGTGTTAAACCTCCCTCCCTTCACCTTGAACCTATGACCCCTCGTGAACGTCACCACCGACCTGGGGAAAAGGTTCCCACCGTTCACCCTATCTATGCCTTTCATAATTTTATACACCTCTATTAAGTCTCCCCTCATCCTCCGTCTTTCCAGGGAGAACAACCCCAGTTTACCCAATCTCTCCTCATAACTAAGCCCCTCCATACCAGGTAACATCCTGGTAAACCTCCTCTGTACTCTCTCCAAAGCCTCCACGTCCCTCTGGTAGTGTGGCGACCAGAACTGGACGCAGTATTCCAGATGCGGCCGAACCAAAGTTGTATACATCTGCAACATCAGACCCCAACTTTTATACGCGATGCCCCGTCCTATAAAGGCAAGCATGCCATGTGCCTTCTTCACCACCTTCTCCACCTGTGACGTCACTTTCAAGGATCTGTGGACTTGCACACCCAGGTCCCTCTGCGTATCTACACCCTTTATGGTTCTGCCATTTATCATATAGCTCCTCCCTACATTATTTCGACCAAAATGCATCACTTCGCATTCATCAGGATTGAACTCCATCTGCCATTTCTTTGCCCAAATTTCCAGCCTATCTATATCCTTCTGTAGCTTCTGACAATGCTCCTCACTATCTGCAAGTCCTGCCAATTTTGTGTCGTCCGCAAACTTACTGATCACCCCAGTTACACCTTCTTCCAGATCATTTATATAAATCACAAACAGCAGAGGTCCCAATACAGAGCCCTGCGGAACACCACGAGTCACAGGCCTCCAGCCGGAAAAAGACCCTTCCACTATCACCCTCTGTCTTCTGTGACCAAGCCAGTTCTCCACCCATCTAGCCACCTCCCCCTTTATCCCATGAGATCCAACACACTCGGCAATTTTCGCTGGAATTTCATTGAATTCTCATAGAGTCATAGAATCTCTACAGTGCAGACAGAAGTTATGCCACCCATCGAGCTTGCACCGACAACAATCCGATCCAGGCCCTATCCCTGTAAAACCGCCTATTTATCCTCCTAATTTCCTTGACACAATTAAAAACAATTAACCTAATTTGGAAATCGTTGTCATCCACCTCATAAGTCAAATTCCCATGTAAATTTGAGTCATTCTATCCCTTCTATCTGCACCGATTTCTTATATCTAACAAGAATTAATCTGAATCGTGCACCCTTTTCTGTAATCGAATATCCCGCATTCTGGAACATCTCAGGCGTGGGCACACCCGAAGTGTAATGGGATCGCCATTTTGATTTCATTTTAAGAAATAAATTCAAATAGAAGCCATTAAATTGTCCCCACGAGGGGGCAAACAAGATCAAATCTGACAAGGCAAGACGTTGCAGCCCATCATGGACTCGATCAAACAAGATGCAAGTTGACAAGATGAGGCATTAAAAAAAGCTTCATCTTAGCCAACAGGCTGAGATGGCGTTAAAAGAATACATCCAGTAAAACCTCGGTATAACCGCATCAGCTTCCCTGATCATTTACTCGAAACTAGCCTAGGCGAACCGACATCACAGGTGTGATGTCGGTTCTTACTCTGCCCACCCCAATCCAACGCCGGCATCTCCACATCATGGCTACCGTAAAGTGCAGAAAGAGGTATCCAGCACCAACAATAATCCTTTCCTATGTTACATTAAAGCATCTGTAAAATTTTATAAAGTTAAACGGAAAAAATTGATTGCCAAAAATATCATGAAGCTTCCAAATCTCATAATGAAGCTATCTGTGCGTTCGTGTGTAA
Organism: Mustelus asterias; assembly: GCF_964213995.1. Classification (NCBI taxonomy): domain Eukaryota; kingdom Metazoa; phylum Chordata; class Chondrichthyes; order Carcharhiniformes; family Triakidae; genus Mustelus; species Mustelus asterias. The sequence continues at coordinate 92,037,324 of NC_135816.1, forward strand.
ATTATCTGGAAGAATTGATTCTGCTTTATTGGTTCTTTTTGAAAGGAACTGTTTTCATGGAAGAAAGTGCGGAGATATTTTGTTGCCCCAGTTAAGCTGCTGCCTTGATCGGTATTATATCGAAGAGGAAAGGATTCATCAACTCGAAGAAGTAATTTTTAACGTGCTTTGAATATCTCAGTGAATTTGATAAACTTATCAAAGAGCATTTCAAAAGTCGTCGGTGTTGTGCCTTAGGGAAGACCAACATTTTAGTGCTCAGAACCTATGCTAACTTCATCACTAGACTGGCTGAGCGGCTAATGAAATAAAAGATGTTAAAAACCATTCCATATTAGTTAATTCAACACGAGATATGAGTCGTGTATGACAAATTAACAATCCTTTTGAGCTATGTGGCCAACAACGCTGTGGCCGCGGGGTGATTTGTTTTCCAGCTCCAATCCCATATTTCTGACTGTCTGGAAGCAATGATTTTTGGAACTCATTGCAAATTGTGGTTTACACTTTGAAAATTCGTCGTGGTCAGAGCCTCGATCATGCCATGAATACGGGAGGAATCTATCCAGATCTAGACAAGACTGAACAATGCAAGCCCCTGTGAATTGTTCATCCCATGTTACAATCGCTTTTTGACTTGAATCTGCAACACTGCAGTAGAATCCAGTGCAACAGCTCTATATATTCTTTTGAATTGTTCAAATGATATATGCTTTTTTTCGGTTTCCATGCATCGGTGGAATATATTGCAATCAGTCTTGGAACAGGCAAATGTAAAACTTTTGACAAGAGTTTGGAATACCAGGTGGCCCGCTCGTGCATATGCTGTTTTGACTTTGAAAATGAACTTTGTTGATATAAAAGAAGCCTTTTCAGACAAATCCGCATCAAATTTTTTAAAAAGTGTGGAAGCTGAAGCAAACTTTGTAGCCGAGAAATTTGAAATGTATGATATTGCTGTTTTTAATGTTTTGTGGGACCATTTGCTTCAAAAAATTAATGCCACCAGAAAACCACTGCTGAACGTTGATGCAACTTTATTGAATGCTTCAAAATTGTTCGCATCAGTTAAAAGTTTTGCCATGAGTGTTCAAAATGACTACAGCTCTATGGAAGCAGAGGCACTAACATTCGCAAAAAATTCAGGACCCTCTGATGATAAAAAGCGTACAAGACGCAGGAACTCATTTTTTGATGAAGCGAGAAACAATGGGACCATTTTCAGAACGGAAATAAAAGTTCATCATTGAGATTATCAATGTTATTTGTGACCAAATAATGATGCAATTGCAGAATAGAAGTGAACCTCTGAAGAAAATTGTAGATTCATCTTTGTGCATTTCGACATATGTTTGGATAACAATACTAAAGGCTATTGTAGTAAGAAATTAATGCCAAAATATTGCTGCCAGTTGCATTAGTGAGATCATATTGATGGGAGCTACTGATAAAGTCATAGAGTCAGAGAGGCTAACAGCATGAAGACAGGCCCTTCAGCCCAAATTTTCCGTGCTGCCCTTTTTTTAAACCGCTAAATTATTTCCAATTCCCGCATTTGACACATATCCCACGATACCCGTCTTACCTTTGAATCATAGAAACCCTACAGTGCAGAAAGAGGCCATTCGGCCCATCGAGTCTGCACCAACCACAATCCCACCCAGGCCCTACCCCCATACATTTTACCCGCTAATCCCTCTAACCTACCTACCTCAGGACACTAAGGGGCAATTTTAGCATGGCCAATCAACCTAACCCACACATCTTTGGACTGTGGGAGGAAACCGGAGCACCCAGAGGAAACCCACGTAAACACGGGGAGAATGTGCAAACTCCACACAGACAGTGACCTGAGCCGGGAATCGAACACTGATCCCTGGAGCTGCGAAGCAGCAGTGCTCACCCCTGTGCTACCGTGCCGCCCCTTTCTCACTGTCGAAATGCTTTTTAAAAGACAAAATTGTGCCTGCCTCTAGTACTGCCTCTGGCAGCTTGTTTCAGACACTCACCACACTCTGTGTAAAAAAAATGGTCTTCTGGACCCTTTTATTTCTTTTCGCTCTCACCTCTAAACTATGCGCTCTAGTTTTATTCTCTCCTTTCTTTGGGAAAAAATGTTGACTCTCCAGCTGATCTATGCTCTCATTATTTTATAGACCTCTATAAGATCATCCCTAAGTCTCCTGCGCATCATGGAAAAAGTTCAAGTCTATCTGGCCTATCCTGATAACTCAAACCATCAAATCCAGGCAGCACCTTAGTAAATCTTTACTGCACTCTTTCTTGTTTAACAATTGGATCTGAACTCACTGGACAATCGACTTACGTGACGTCATGGCAGTAACATCCTTGATTTTTTGAGAGGAAGTAAAGAAGTTAACATTTGAAAGTTAATGAGACGTAAACATACGGAATGGCAGCACATGCATAATTTTGATTGGAGCATTTGCTCCTGCACTAGACTGGCTTATTCTGTAACGCATTATGCAGTGTTTCAGAGATGTAATTGACTGATTTTTCACTCACGTTGCTCATCAATAAGTTCCATGTAATGCTACTTCAAGGCACAGACCGCAATATTGTACATTCTTCCTGGCGTCCTCAGAACAGTTAAGTGTCGATTTCAATTCAGCAATTGCAGGCATGTTTTTTAGAAGTTAAAAAAAAACGCTAAAGCAGTTCAGCAGCGATGAACTTGAATACTTTTGTGAAGTGTGCTTTTCTGTTCTCTGGGGTGATGGTGGACGGGGCATGACATCATTGGAAACACGGGCATGATGCAATTGCGGCGGGGTGGGGGCTGTTTTGAAGTTGAGCAACCGTTTTGATTCAGTTATGGGATGGGGACGCTGCTGGCAGAAGTCATAATTTACTATTAATCTCAAATGGTTCTTCAGAGAGCAGTTAAGAGTCAAATAGGTGACTGTATGTCTGGACTGGCATGCAGACGACAACAGGTGAGGATGGCATGTTTCCTTCCCTATTCGGCACAGTGAAGCAGACAGGTATTTATGACAATCCATTCATGGTGATCACAGGATTTTTGAAAAAAATATTGATTTGTAATTCTGCAACCTGATGGCATTCACACCCAGAACTTCAGAATATACGTTTGGTGTCTGAATTGCTACTACTGGATTACAATTCCACTATGCCAGCTGCAAAAAAGAACTACTCTAAAACTTGCCAGTATTATGACTATTGTTTTTCGTCATTTTGTGTCATTTTCCATCGTTCACATTTTCCGACTAAATAGTGAAGAATAGTCATTTTAAATCAACAGAGTCAAGAGCGGACCCTGCATATGTGTCAGTTTCGGGATTAATATGCAATTTATTTAAAGATATAGCATTTGATGCTGACACATCAACTTCAGAAAGAGAAACATAATTGTTTGATAACTTTGCATGTCAGTGATATGTAAAGCACAATTTTAATTGACAGAAACGATAAAAGAGAAGAGCAATAATTAAAACACAACAATTGGTTGAATTACAATTATATTATTCAAAACTAAAAGTATCTTTCAAGCAACAAGTTGATGTGCTTGGCAGTCGGAATATAATAGACTGAGGCATATTTTCGATATTGGAAAACAGAATACAAATTGGTATTGTATGAAGTGAATATTAAGAAGCATATAATTATGTTATACAAAACTAGATGGAATTCGGCGAAGAATGAATGAGGGAGATGTGTTGAAATGAACTGTTCTGAATATTCAAATAGCCCTTAACATGCACTAGTTACGAAACCCGAAATAATAACCATGAAGTATGTCTGTAATAGATGCCTTGTAACCGTTTGCGTAAATTTCAAAGCAAGAAATGGATGGACAATTTTAAAAAATCACATCAATGCTCACGAAACGGAATGATGCACTCCTACTTGCATTTTCACTCTCGAATACAATCTGAATGTTTCAGTCTATTTAAAGTCCTAGGATTAAGGAGTTGTATTGAGTCGTGATGCTGAGCCTCTGACCAGCATCGTTTACTGTTTCCGCCTGAGAAAGGAATCCAACCCAAATTCAAAGCACATACATTGTAATCAGCACGATAAAACAGGGCTGCAGCACAGTGACCATTCTCAAATAGTGGATCCGGATTCACGGTACGTCCACTGGAATCAGCATTGGTGATGGGAATCAGCATTGGAATCAGCATCACTGTCACAAAATCAATCTGAGGGCTCAAATGTTGTCATATCTGCAGCACAGCTTGAATCCTTTATCATAATATAATTGTTGTTTTGACATCATTCATGTCATCTTCACTTTTTCCTGTTACGTCCAGAGTGTGACTTAGAACTTAAGTGATACTCATTTACGTTCGTGTTGTTAGACGTCAGATGTGGAGTCCAAAACCTGGACAATGCGATAACTCCCATTTCGCTCTACTACCTACGGGAAATGTTCATTTCTAGCCCTGTTTGATATGCCAATGTCGATCTCTTCGAAATTCTCTTCTCTGTTCCATGATTCTCGTATTTTTTGCTTGGTTTCCCAGAGATAACATAATCCTTACTGTTCTGAGCCGCGAAATAAATATATAGCTTCGAGTCAGTTTTTTTTGTAGCAGTCCTCAATGACGGGCAATTTACTCAATATATGTCTTTGAATTTTGTGCAAAGAGTCAATTGTCATCGAGGTGTTTTGATAATTTCCTCAAGTCCTCTGAAATGAGCCAATGTGATCACTCCATTTCTTTGACGGGCCATGAGCAGGGACATGCCTGGGCTGTTTTAGTTCTGAACATCAGTTCACACGCAACACAAGGTCATGATACCATGATACCAAAACTTGCTGTATGTGTCTTTGTACCTCATTGTCATTCTATGGCGCCCATCAGCCTTACAAATTTACAACGTAGTGGTGGAAAGGGTGCTTCCAATGAAGAGACAGTCGAGAAAGAGAGGTCTTACTTTTAGGATAAAGGGTAGCAAACTTCAAGCAAAGGTGAGGTGTAATTATTCTTCTCAAGGGATCGTGAATCTGTAGAAATCACTGCACAACAATGCGGTGGATGGCGGGACATCGAATAAATTTAAGCAGGAGACAGAGTTGTTTTTTATTAATAAAGTGTTGAAGGTTTATGGAGGACTGGCAGGAAAGTGGAGTTAAGACTGAGATGGGATAGGGGTCATTGTATTGAATGGCAGAGCATGTTCGAGGGGCTGAATTGTGTACTCCTGCTCCTGGTTCTTCTGCTCTAAAGAAATGGGAATCTACAGCGAAATGGAAATGGATTGCGCGAGTGGGAAAAGGGTTTTATATGTTGCCTGTCGTGGAAGCATGTAGACAAGAAAGATCATTCTGTAAATTTCTCTATTGTGCAACTCACAAAGTGCAAGAAAATTGCCCTCCTTATCAAAGGAAAACGCGAAAAATTTAGAAGCAGTTCAGAGAAGGTAAACTACTCTAATTGCATTTTGCGGTGTAAGGGGTGACAGGACAAAGCTTCATACCTCTGTCAGGAAACACGTTGTACTCTTCTTGGAGCAGTTCACGTGCACTCGAGAGTATGTGGCACTCATCTCTCACCTTAGATTCCAAGTAGCTGCTTACATTAAGTTTAAGCTATGTTTATTTATTAGTGTCACATGTAGGCTTACATTTACACTGCGATGAAGTGACTCTGAAAATTCCCTTGTCGCCATACTCCAGTGCCTATGCGGGTACTCTGAAGGAGTGGTTAGCATCGCCAAAGCAGCAAACCAGCACGTCCTTCTGAATGTGCGAGAAAGTCAGATAAGTCGGAGGAAACCCACGAAGAGAAGGGAAGAACACGCAGATCCCGCATATACAGTGACCCAAGCCGGGAATCCAACGCGGCTGCTTCGATAGCACAGTAAATTATTTCCGCGAGTGAGCTAAAACAGGTGAGGGTAGCTGATGTGCCGAGGTCGTCGATGAGTTTTGGCTAGCCTACCTGAGCGTGAGAAGTCTTTCTCACTGCGTGGGTTAACGACTAACAGATTCAGCAGAATGAAAGGCAGAATCAGCAAAACTGTTATGGAGCACGATGAGCAACACGAGACACAAGAAGATCACCCAGTGCGCCCGGCTTTCCCCCAGCCATCTGGACTCTGTGCTGCCACTGCTTGGCTGAAGGACTGGTCCAGAAGGGAGGGCTTCATATTCATGGATCACTGGGAAGTTTTCAAGAGAGAAGGGCACCTGTACAAGGACGGGTCACAACTAAATTGGAAGGGCACAAATATCCTGGCTGGGAGTTTTGCTAGTGCAGTTCGGATGGGTTTAAACTAATATGGCAGGGGGGTGGGGATCAAAAAATTAGGTCCACAAGTGTAGAGGCTGGGGACGTGCTTGGGGCCAGGACAAGGCTGGCAAAGAAGAAGAGCACTCTGTGGGAGGATGACCGCACTGGGCCTGGAGGTCTGGAGTGCATCTACTTCAATGCAAGCAACGTAGCAGGTAAGACAGACGAACTTAGGGCCTTAATGCTTACGAGGAATTTGGATGTGGTTGCGGTGACAGAGGCTTGGTTGAAAGAGGGACAGGACTGGCAGCTGAATATTCCGGGGTACAAGTGTTTTAGGCGAGACAGAGGAGGGGCCAAAAGAGGTGGGGGAGTAGCAGTATTAGTTAGAGAGCATATTACAGCGGTGCAGAGGGAGGACAATTCAGAGGGGTCGTGTAACGAGTCACTGTGGGTGGAGCTCAGAAATAGGAAGAGCGCAGTCACTATGTTGGGGGTATACTGCAGGCCCCCCAACAGCCCAAGGGAAGTGGAAGAACGGATATGTCAGGAGATACTGGATAGCTGCAGGAACAATAGGGTTGTTGTAGTGGGAGACTTCTATTTCCCTGGTATAGACTGGAAATCGCGTACGGCTGGAAGTCTGAATGGGGAGGCATTTGTAAAATGCGTACAGGAAGGTTCTTTGGAAGAATATGTAGATAGCCCGACGAGAGAGGGGGCTATACTGCACCTAGTACTGGGGAATGAGCCCGGTCAGGTCTTCAAAGTTTTGGTAGGGGAACATGTGGCAAATAGTGACCACAATTCTGTTAGCTTTAGGATAGTGATGGAAAAGGATGAGTGGTGTCCCAAGGGTAAGGTGTTGGATTGGGGGAAGGCTAACTTTAGTGGGATAAGGCAGAATTTGGCAGCTGTTGATTGGGAGAGGATGTTAGAGGGTAAATCCACATCTGACATGTGGGAGTCGTTTAAGGAACAGTTGTTAGGGCTGCAGGATAGGCATGTGCCTGTAAAAAAGAAGGATAAGAAGGGTAGGATTCGAGAACCGTGGAAATTGAGCGAATGGTAATCAACAAAAGAGTGGCGTTCATTAGGTCCAGGCAGCTAAAAATGGAGGGAGCTCTGGAGGAACACAAAGAAAGTAGAAAAGAAGGCAAACGAGGAATTAGAAGGGCAAAAAGGGTTCACGAAATGTCCTTGGCAGACAGGATTAAGGAGAATCCCAAGGCATTTTCTTCATACTTTAGGAGCAAAAGGGTTGTTAGGGAAAACATCGGACCTCTCAGGGACGAAAGTGGGGAATTATGCTTGGAGCCCAAAGAAGTAGGGAAGATCCTAAATGAATACTTTGCATCGGTATTCACAAAGGAGAGGGATGTGTTGAATGGGAGGGTCTCGGAGGGGAGTGTTGAACCGTTGGAGAAAATCTCCATTACAAGGGAGGAAGTGTTAGGTTTTTTAGGGAATATAAAGACTGACAAATCCCCAGAGCCTGACGGAATCTATTCCAGGCTGCTCAGGGAGACGAGAGATGAAATCGCTGGGCCTCTGATGCAAATCTTTGTCTCATCACTGGACACAGGTGAGGTCCCAGAGGATTGGAGGATAGCCAATGTGGTCCCGTTATTTAAGAAGGGTAGGAAGGATAACCCGGGCAATTATAGGCCGGTGAGCTTGACGTCCGTGGTGGTGAAGTTGTTGGAGAAGATTCTTAGAGATAGGATGTATGCGCATTTAGAAAGGAATAAACTCATTAACGATAGTCAGCATGGTTTTGTGAGAGGGAGGTCATGCCTCACTAACCTGGTGGAGTTTTTTGAAGAAGTGACTAGAATGGTTGACGAGGGAAGGGCCGTGGATGTCGTCTATATGGACTTTAGTAAAGCGTTTGACAAAGTCCCTCATGGTCGGTTGGTGCAAAAGGTTGGATCTCATGGGATAAAGGGAGAGGTGGCTAGATGGGTGGAGAACTGGCTTGGTCACAGAAGACAGAGGGTGGTAGTGGAAGGGTCTCTTTCCGGCTGGATGCCTGTGACGACTGGTGTTCCGCAGGGCTCTGTATTGGGACCTCTGCTGTTTGTGATTTATATAAACGATCTGGAAGAAGGTGTAACTGGGGTGATCAGTAAGTTTGCCGACGACACGATAATGGCTGGACTTTGAGATAGTGAGGAACATTGTCAGAGGCTACAGAAGGAAATAGATAGACTGGAAATTTGGGCAAAGAAATGGCAGATGGAGTTCAATCCAGATAAATGCGAAGTGATGCATTTTGGATAAATGGCAGAACCATAAAGGGTGTAGATACGCAGAGGGACCTGGATGTGCAAGTTCACAGATCCTTGAAGGTAACATCACAGGTGGAGAAGGTAGTGAAGACGGAATATGGCATGCTTGCCTTAATAAGACGGGGCATAGAGTATAAAAGTTGGGGTCTGATGTTGCAGTTGTATAGAACGTTGGTTCGGCCGCATTTGGAATACTGCGCCCAGTTCTGGTCGCCACACTGCCAACATCCTGGTGCAGAGGAGGTTTACCAGGATGTTGCCTGGTATGGAAGGGCTTAGTTATGAGGCGAGATTGGGTAAACTGGGGTTGTTCTCACTGGAAAGACGGAGGATGAGGGGTGACCTAGTAGCAGTGTATAAAATTATGAAAGGCATAGATAGGGTGAACGGTGGGAAGCTTTTTCCCAGGTCGGTGGTGACGTTCACGAGGGGTCATAGGTTAAAGGTGAGGGGGGGGTGGGGGCGGGGGGGAGGTTTAACACGGTTATCAGAAGGACGTTTTTTACACAGAGGGTGGTGGGGGCCTGGAATGCGCTGCCGGGCAAGGTGGTGGAGGCGGACACACCAGGAACGTTTAAGACTTATCTAGATAGCCACATGAACGGAGTGGGAATGGAGGGATACAAAAGAGTGGTCTCGTGTGGACCAGGGAGAAGCGCGGGCTTGGAGGGCCGAAGGGCCTGTTCCTGTGCTGTTTTGTTCTTTGTGCTTTGTTCTTTGCATACAGGAGTAGCGAGTGACGCAACTGCCCCTCACTTAAATTAAATTCACGCGCAAATCGTCACCATATTTCGATCATCCAAATCTCAAGTCCCGTGGAGTGAGGGACAAAGCAGCGCCAGTGATACACTGGTAGCTGCAGCTGTGAACTTGCATAGAGTTGGCTCAGGCCATGGTGTGATCTTTCACTGAAGCGAAGCAGCGTTGACAGCGTTGAGGAACTGAGCAGCTCTTTTCAAGACAGCACTGCTCAAAAACGTCGTCTGAGGTAGGAGCTAGGAAGGGTGCCCCAAAATTGCCTGAATTACAAAAACCGCGTTGGCGTACCTGCCACTTTAGCGGCAGCAATATCAAAAAGAGAACGAAAGCAAATGTGATAAATCTCACTTTTGGTGCAAGGAATGTACGTATTCTCTTGGACAGCGGCCAAGCTGATAGACCAGAACAGAAAACTGGCTTCCTGGGCAGAGATCCATCCCGATTCAAAGTTGTCATTACCGCACTGAGCAAAATGCGCCTGGCAGAGGAATTCCAATTCAGGGAAAGAGGGGTTACATGCACTTTATTCTGGAATTGTTCAACCAAAGAGGACAGGCCCGAGGCTTGTGTGGGTTTCGCATAAAAAACATGAACTGGTGAACAAGTTGACCAGCCTTCCAGAGAGTTTAAATGACTGTCTAATATCATGCAAGATCCCAATGGCTGGCAGGAAGCAAAAAATATATATCATCAGTGCTTTCACCCCCAGAGTGACCAATCCGGAAATCATCACACGCGGATTCTATGAAGACTCCACTCCCTTACTATAGCGACATCGACAAGCTGAACAAAAATTGATAACATTAATGCCAGAGTCAGCACAGATAACCAACTTGGGGAGGTGTGATCCTGAAAAACGCATTTGGCAAAAACAACAGCAATGGTCTGCTATGCTTGCAATTCAACGCTGACCATGAGCTTCTTCTCAACAGCGCAGTCTTCTGGCTCCCATGCCAAATTCAGACGTCCTGAAAGCGTCGACTCGAAAGCTGGCCATTGGAATCTCATGAACTACATAATTGTCAGGAAGGATGGAAGACAGGATGTAACGATGATTCAGACCATGTGTGGCACCGACTGTTGGATTGCGCACAACTGTGTTATCTCCAAAGCATGTCTGAAGAATCAGCTAAAACGACGCCCTCAATGGGATACGATCCCCGAACGACTGAAAGTCTCAAGCCGTATCGACCACATCCAACTGCAGCTCATTGATGACCTAAGGAGGCCAAGTGACCTTCAGAAACCCGAAGACAAGATCGAGGAACTTTGGGGTTTCTGACGGGATACTGTGTACGCCACAGCTGAACGGTTATTGGGTCGCACAAAGAGCGAGCACCAGGACTGTTTTGATGAAAATGGCCCTGAAATCCAGCATCCTTTTGAAGAAAAATACAAATTATACAGAGCGTGCCTAAATGAAAAATCCGGAGGCAAAACAACTGTTTATAATACCATTCGCAGCACTGTCCAAGGCAGACTACATGAGATGCAGGGCAAGAGGCTGAGACAAAATGCAGATGAAACACAAGCCTGTCTTGACAAAAATTACATGAGGCACCACTACGAATCTATCAGGATGTTCCCTGGGGCTCACCCAGCCAAGTGCTCTCAGCTATTCAGTGCTTCTGAGACGACACTACTCACAATGTAATTTCTGTTGCGAGAGACGGCCTTGGACGTCCAGTGATTTTGTGGTGCTTGTTGAGGCAGCAAAGGCAGAAGCGATTGAATTTCACTGTGTGTCAGTTGTAGCCGGTCCAGGTCTCATTCGCGCAGAGAAGAATGTAGAGTGTGGTTGTTCAGTCGACATTGAGCTCGGCCTCCACTTAGCCTCACCTCTCCACTTCCGGTTGTCTTTCAACAACGTCCTCAACTGACCATCCCATATTAATGATGAAGTTAGAAGTAAACTTCCCCAGGTCAATACCAGCCCTTGTCTCGGTACTCCACCGACACTTTTTGAAAGAGAGAAAGCTGTAGAGCAATTATCAAGTGGCAGAGCCCCTGGAGCTGATCAAACTCCAGCAGAAATCTATAAATATGGTGCATTACAGAGGCTCAGAAAGCACACCCAGCTCTTCAAGTACACATGGGAGCAAAGGGTCCTTCCACAATACTTCAATGACTGCTTCTTTGCTGGCATCTGCAAACATAAAGTCAACCTCCAGTCCTGTGACAAATACAACTGATTATATGACTATTTCTGGAAAGGACTTTGCCAGAATCCTTCTCAACCGACTCACCCGAGCAGGATTCTTTCCGGAGAGCCAGTGTGGGTCAGAAGAAAAGGAATTGAAACCATCGACGTGGCATTTGTTGCTCGCCAAATGCAGGAGAAGTGCCCAGAACAAAATGCTGACCAATGCACCAAATTCGTCGATTTGGCCAAGTCTTGGACATTGTCAGCAGCGAAGGGCTCTCGAAGATTTTGAGCAAGTTTGGGTTTCCAGACTAACTCAATCAGATGGTTCGACAGTTGCACAATGGCATGCAGGCCCGCCTCATTCTTGACAATGTGATTTGTGCCCCATTCGCTGTCATCAATGGAGTGTAGCAGTGCTGCGTACTGGCACTGGTCCTCTTCAGCATCATGTTCTTAGCCGTGCGCTCTGATGCCATCGATGCCAAGAATTAGGCATAGAAATCAGCGATGGAATAAACAGTCACATTTTCAATATGTGACGCCTCCAAGTCAAGGCCAAGTTCCTCGATGATAGACTACATGAATTTCAATTTGTTAGTGACTGTGCACTAAATACTTTCAGTGAGCAATGCATAATTGACCTGCTCCGTGCAATAAGTTCGGTCTCACCATCAGTACAACGAAGACAGAAGTCATGTTTCAACCTGTTCCAAGAAAAGCTCTATCAAGAGCTATCACTGAGAGTAAAGACCAGAGATTGCGACCTGTGGACATGTTCATCCACCTAGGCAGCACTTCCACACACCATGTTCAAATGGTTGACGAGACCAATGCCAGAATTGCCAAGACGTTGCGATTCATTACCGGAAGTGGAGAAGTGAGGCTAAGTGGAGGCCGAGCTCAAAGTCGACTGAACAACCACACTCTACATTCTTCTCTGCGCGAATGAGACCTGGACCGGCTACAACTGACACACAGTGAAATTCAATCGCTTCTGCCTTTGCTGCCTCAACAAACACCACAAAATCAAGACGCAGGACAAATTACCAGACATAGAGGTCCTCGGAAGACCCGGCATGGTCAGGATTTTCACAATGTTATGAGAAAAATTTCTCTGATGAGTTGAACCAGTCGCCAGAATTCCAGACAACTGATTCCCTAAGCAAATCTTCAATGCTGAACTGAAGGATAGAGTAAGCTTCGGTGGCGCACAGAACAAACGCTTCAAGGATACCTTGCAAACTATCACTCAGGACTTTAAAATTGACAGTGCATCATGAATACATTTCCCCAGGACCCCTGAGCCTGGAAGAGTGTAATTGCCAAAATCCTGCATCAGCATTCGAAAGGTAATGGATAGTGTCAAGCACAAGGCACGTAAAAACCATAAGAATAGTGCCGCTGACGACCGCTGCCGCATTGTCCTGTCCTCACTACACTGGAACCTGCGAAGTTCGTGCTCATTAGAGACCTCCACCTACGGTCAGCACAACGTCTGGATGACAAAGGAAGATGATCTTCTTCAATGCTGAAGGAATGAACTTCGACTACACGAATTCTAGGAATGATTGGCTTGTTCTATGATGGAAGATTGGAGAATTTAACTTTGTATCCACTAGAATTGATATGATTAATGGATGACCTGATAAAAACCTTTCACATCCTGAGGGCATTAATCAGTGAAGGTGGAGAGGATATTTTTTCTTGTAAGAAAATCTGGAACGAGGAGTGCAAGCTTAAAATGAGTGGTCGCTGACTGAAGGCTGAGATGAGATTTTTTTTCTCTCTCTCCCATTTGGTCGTGAGCCTCTCGTAGTCTCTTCCTCCAAATCCAAGGAGAGTCTTTGAATGATTTTCAAGCAGAGCGAGATATTTTCTTGAGTATCAAGGGGGTGAAAGGTAATCAGGGGTTGGGAGGAATGTGGGGTTGTAGTTACAACCAGATCAGCCTGAAACTTATTAAATGGTCGAGCAGAATTGAGGGGCCGACTCCGGATCCCAATTCGTTTGTTCGTATGGATCCACAAAGTAGAGTTAAATATAACTGGTATTATTCTTCACAAGAGCAACTTGTCTTTGAAGCGCCATTAATGTAACAAACTTTCCAGCTTTCTTGCTAAGACAGTTATCAATAGAAAACATGGCAAAAACACTGATTCTGACCACGGAAGGAGACATCAGCTCTCGCGACAAAGCCTTGTTCAAAGATGAAGGGTTACTATAGATTCTTAAGGGGGAACAGAAAATCGTGATTCGGAATTTTAGGCCAATTCAGTTGAAATCCCGGATGTCAAATTCGAGCAAAGTCCAAAATACCAGGATAAGAGAATCGTAAAGCTGAGCAACTTTTTGGGTGAAAGTCATGATAGAGATGTGCAGCATGAGGGATTTGAATTTCAGGATCAGGAGTTTAAAATGGAGGCATTGCTCGTCCAGGGGCAAAAAACATTTGGTCAAATTAAATACTGGCCAAGTGGTCAGGGAAGACTCCTGCAAAAACAGTTTCAATGGATGAAATATCGTGTCCACACGGCAAGGAACTATTTTCATCGCCTGTTCATTGACTGAAATCTCAAATAGGTAAGGTACCAGGTCAATAAAATACTTCAAAGCACTCTGAAATTTTCTTGGAAGCTTGGCTGCACTGAGATCAATCGCCAGCAGTAGCTTGCTGCCACTCGTTCAGAGTGGTGCAGCGTGTCCATCAAGCTGTGTCAAGCCCTGGGCCTCAAATTCTTACTGGTACCTCAGAGGGATGGCAAACAATGAGACCAAACCTAATCTATATTTCACGGGTTGGCACGGGACACTCTGAAATAGTATCACCTCAAGTAATGATTCAGTAGGTCACACATATTTAAGTTCAGTTAGCATTGATAATGATAGATTAACACTAATGGTAAATTTGTAGTATAGTTCCGACAATTCAGATTGTAGTAAAGACGCAGGAATGTAAGATTACTGTCACAAATCAAAACGGCTATTCATCACAATGCACATCAAATGAAAAGTTATGGAAATAGGAGCGAAATACATGTAAGCTGTGCATTAGATGCGTGCGTTTAAATAAGTGCATGATGAAGCTGTCAGAATCAAACATTGTATCAATGGGGATGTTCCATTCTGTCTTCCGAGAACCAGCGCAGAACACATGTGCTCCGGGATTCCGTTCTGATCACTCTTGTTAATTGACGGAGCTTCATGGACTGACAGTGTGTCGATTGGCCAACCCGGATTCCCTCCAGAGGAAAGGGATCTTTGCGTTAACTTGCTGAAACTGATGCAATTAGTGCGTAGCCTGATTTTTTTCCCCCCAGGGAACGTGTTACAGTACAAAAGGGGGGAATTTACGAATCTTACATACAACGGTGCATCTCGTGAAACGCTTGCATTCGTCAAGAAATCACAATGGCCCGCCCATTGATTCTACAGATCAAGGATCTTTTCTATCCAGTGCTGGCAGCTTTTGGTGCTCCCGGTAAGTCAATGTACCATGTTGCCTCACAGTTGCGGAGTATCTCACTGCTCAGTGATTCAGCAACTGAAAGCGAGAAGGTCATGATTGCAATGTCTTTTCTCTGCCGAGATAAATTGCTGAATATCAGTGAGAGTCTCAACGGTTCGCATGGCCTGTGAGTGAGCCGCGGTTCAGCTCAGACGAATGTGACACCTGGAGTTTATTTTCCCTCCCCACATTTACAGATATTGAGGCTGATTCTCTGCCCTTCCAAAAGTTCATAGATCTGTATGCGGTTTATTTGCAGTGACAATCTGTATTGTTACCCCTTTAAGATGACAATACCTCGAAATGCGGCCTCTCCGGACAGCAAAAATCATTGGATGATATTTCAAGGACAAATTCCTGCTCAGGAGGCTGCTCATCTCCTCAGAGCTGCAAATCAGTTTTCCCGTTCCGCTTTTCCCCTTTCTGTGCCCGACAGCTCCCTTACGCTGATGATAAACAGTAGAATCCCACCGTCTCGAATTAATTTCAATAGTTATTTTCTCATCTCACTGATTTATTTGAAAGACTATTATTTCCGTAACATCAAATTAAGCGCCCCTGACGTTGGATGCAGCTCCAGAGATACCCCATCTGCAAATAAACCTAAGACATTAAATTCAATCGATTGCCCCACCGTGCCGCCGCGCTCACTTATACAATTGGTCGGTGCATCACCTGATACAAACCTCGTGGTGGATGGTTTTAGCTGTCAAAGCTGCAGCACAGGGAATTACTGTATAGAAATGAATCATTTGTTTGGTTGCATTGATTTTATTCATTTATGTGATGTGGACATCGATGTCCTTTATTGTTCATTCCTCGTTGCCCTTAGGATGCGGGTGGTGAGCTGCCTTCCTGATCCGCTGCTGTCCAAGTTTTAAGTGCACCCATAGTGCTGGTAGAGAGAAAGAGAGTTCCAGGATTAACAGTGAGGGAACGGCGATAAAATTTTCAACTCAGTTTGGTCAGTGACTTTGGGAGAACATTAAGATAGTGGTGTTCCCATATATCTGCTGCCCTTGAATTTCTGGATGGTAGTGGTCGAGAGTTTTGTATAATGCTGCCTAAGGTAACTGATGAGTTCGTGTAAATGCTGCACACGGCTGCCACTGCGCGTCTGCGGTAGAGTTAGTTAACATAGGTGGACGCGTTAGCAATCCAACTGCCTGCTTCGCCCTGCATTGTCGAGAGCATCTTGAGTGTCTTTGGAGCTGCCCTCGTGCAGGAAAGTGGAGAGTATTCCATGACTCCGTCAACTTATAGATGGTGCACAGGGTTTGGGGAGACAAGAGGTCAGTTATTCACCGCAGGATTCCTAGCCTCTGACCTGCTCTTGTGGACACAGTATTTATTTGCTAAAATAAGCAAAATACAGAGGGTGCTGGAATCTGAAACAAAAGTAGGGAATGCTGGAAAAACGCGGACTGTTTTCTCCCCCGACGGAAGCTGCCAACCCGGCTGAGATTTTCTAAACTTTATTTTTTTTTCATATGGCTCGTCCAGTTCAGGTTGTGTTTATGGTTGATGCTAATAGTTGCGGTCTCAGTGATGGCATTGAATGTCAAGGGGAAATGGTCAGATTATGTGTTGTTGACGGCGGTCATTACCTCAAACTTGTGTGACACAGCCATTATTTGCCACTTGTCAGCCCAAACCTGGATGTTGTCCAGATCTTGCCACATTTGGACACGGGCTGCCTCAGTATCTGAAGATTCACGTGTGATACTATACATTGTGCAGTCATCAGTGAACATTCTCACTTCTGACATTATAGTGAAAGAAAGATCATTGATGAAGCAGCTGAAGATGTTTGAGCCTCGGGCACTCACTGAGGAAGTGATAAAATGTACAATTTATTGAGCAAACCGGAATTTCCTTTCTGAGGATTTTCCTTAGGCCACGCGATATGAGGTGTGATTTCGACTGAGGGTGAATGGAGTCACAGACCAGTGTGATTCTTACAGTAATTAAATCGGCATAGGTGCAAGGAAGCTGATCTCAGATCACCCGGTTTATTCAATTCTCCGAAATCATAATTGATCCCATTTGAGACTTCGGTGTTTTGTTGTCGATGGTGCTGAGGGGAACTTTCCATTAACATTCTGTGTCCTGAATCCGGCGACCCTCCCCTTAGCATGTCGAAAAGATTAGACTTAAATTACTGCAATGGGGACAGCATCGCAGGTGCCTAAATATTGAGTTTATAGAGATCTGTTTCAATGAATATATCACCTCTGCTCGCTTGTACAAAATAATGAGTCCATGTCAATAACTGAGCAAAAGTGCATCCAAACATTTCGCTATAGTATGCTTTGTGTGTTACCAGACTGTTTCCATTACCTGGCTCTTCTCCCTCGCTCTTACAGCGAATTTCGTGACCATCGTGATCCTCGCCAAAGGAAATTGCGGCCTTTCCAGATGTGTCTCTATCTACATGGTGGCCATGGCAACAGCAGATTTGTTGGTGATGCTCATCAATGTAATTTTGTATAACGTTCTGAGAAAACGTTTCCCAAATTCATTCCTCTCCTACACTGTTGTTTGCAAATTTATGATATACATGCTTTGTAATAACCTGTATATGTCAGTATGGTTTACAGTCTCATTCACGTTTGACCGATATATTGCTATATGTAGTCAGAAGTTTAAAACAATCTATTGCAAAGTGAGACCAGCGGCTGCAGTTTTAACAACAGCCACAGTCCTCACCTATTTACAGAACATGTACCTTTGGTTTTCATATGAACATAGAAGCACAATAAATGGTGTTCAATGGGGTGTCCTCCCCAGCCAGCATTTTTATACTTCTCACACTGGTGTAGTATTCGAATGGTTACAAAGTATCTTATTGATCTGGATTCCCTTCATTTTGACATTACTATTTAATTTTTTGACAATCAGACGGATTTTGTTGTCCAGCAAAGCCCGTGCGCTCATCCGGGGTCAAAGCAGCGAGAATCAGAATGATCCAGAGATACAGAACCGAAGGAAGTCTATTATTTTATTGTTCACTGTTTCTAGTAGCTTTCTATTGTTGTGGCTGACAAGAGTCGTTTGTTCTTTAGCCAGTGGGATGGTCGTTCATATCGGGCCGGATTATACATCTGCTAAATATATCGCCACTGAAACCGGAACAATGCTCATCCATTTAAGTTCTTGCACAAACACGTGCATTTATGCAGCTACACAAACTAAATTCAGGGAAGAGCTGAAGAAGATCGTGAAATCTCCTTGGACAATGATTCTGATGTTGCAAAAATATGCAAAATTAACTCTCGTCTTCCTGTTCAGGCAAAAGTGAAGTACAGGTTTGAATACCGGCCTTCCTGCCTCAAAAATATAATGCGCCTCTTTAAATAACGGACATCAGAAGCACTGTTCCACTCTTTGTTGTATCTTCTGTTGCCTACTGCTATTAGTCTTTAATGGTTGGTGTTTCCTTCTGTAGCGACTTACTCCCAATCAGTGTGCACAGAGAACATCAATGATGTCTTTCTAACAGTGGAGTAAAATAGGTTTGCATCAGTCCTAACTGCCGTACAATGTATGTGCTGTCTTATGCCGCATGTACCACGATAAATCGCAGGTACTGCCTTGCATCACATCCATTGCCTTACATTGTAGGTGCTATCTTACACCGCAGGAACCATCTCACACCTGAATACTGACTTAAACCGCAGGAACTGCGTTGCACCATAGTTACTGCCCATACCGCAGCAGATACTGCGTACGCCGCAGCTACTATCGCATACCACGGGTACCCGCTTACACCACAGGCTTACCGCAGGTAATGTCTTAAACCACAGGTACTTTATCGCACCACAGGAAACGCCCTGCACTGCAGGCACTGCCTTGAACCACAGCGACTGCCTTATGCTGCGGCTTGTGCCTGACACCACAGGCACTGCCTTACACATTAAGTACTGCCTTACATCGCAGGCAATGCCATACACCACAGTTTCTCCCTTAAACCGCAGTGGCTGCCTTGTACCACATGCTGCCTTACACCACAGGTACCACCTTGCAGCGCAGGTATTGTCTTGAACCGCGGATGCTGCATTACACCACAAGTGCGGCCTTGCACCAAAGATGCTCTTTTATGCTTAAATTACTTGCTTACACTACAGATACACCGCAGGGAGCGGCTTACACGGCTGCTAGCCCCAAAACCCTTAGATTCTGCTTTACATTGCAAGCACTGTCTTGCACCACAGGTTCTGCCTTACGCCGCAGGTGATGCACCGCAACAAACCTCTCATTTTCTTCCTTATGGAAGAGATATGCCTTACAATGGTTCTGCCATACATGATGTGGAGATGCCGGCGTTGGACTGGGGTAAACACAGTAAGAAGTTTAACAACACCAGGTTAAAGTCCAACAGGTTTATTTGGTAGCAAAAGCCACACAAGCTTTCGAGGCTCTAAGCCCCTTCTTCAGGTGAGTGGGAATTCTGTTCACAAACAGAACTTATAAAGACACAGACTCAATTTACATGAATAATGGTTGGAATGCTAATACTTACAACTAATCCAGTCTTTAAGACACAAAACAATGGGAGTGGAGAGAGCATCAAGACAGGCTAAATAGATGTGTATTGTCTCCAGACAAGACAGCCAGTGAAACTCTGCAGGTCCACGCAACTGTGGGAGTTACAAATAGTGTGACATGAACCCAATATCCCGGTTGAGGCCGTCCTTGTGTGTGCGGAACTTGGCTATCAGTTTCTGCTCAGCGACTCTGTGCTGTCGTGTGTCGCGAAGGCCGCCTTGGAGAACGCTTACCCGACTATCAGAGGCCGAATGCCCGTGACCGCTGAAGTGCTCCCCAACAGGAAGAGAACAGTCTTGCCTGGTAATTGTCGAGCGGTGTTCATTCATCCGTTGTCGCAGCGTCTGCATAGTTTCCCCAATGTACCATGCCTCGGGACATCCTTTCTTGCAGCGTATCAGGTAGACAACGTTGGCCGAGTTGCAAGAGTATGTACCGTGTACCTGGTGGATGGTGTTCTCACATGAGATGATGGCATCTGTGTCGATGATCCGGCACGTCTTGCAGAGGTTGCTGTGGCAGGGTTGTGTGGTGTCTTGGTCACTGTTCTCCTGAAGGCTGGGTAGTTTGCTGCGGACAATGGTCTGTTTGAGGTTGTGCGGTTGTTTGAAGGCAAGAAGTGGGGGTGTGGGGATGGCCTTGGCGAGATGTTCGTCTTCATCAATGACATGTTGAAGGCTCCGGAGGAGATGCCGTAGCTTCTCCGCTCCGGGGAAGTACTGGACAACGAAGGGTACTCTGTCCACTGTGTCCCGTGTTTGTCTTCTGAGGAAAATCAGACCACAAGGCTGCGCTCCTGCTCCCAGCTTATCAGCAAAAACTGAAGCAGGATAATCCACCAAAGGGAGTCGTGCAATGTTGGCCGGAGGAATCGGATGATCTCCTTCAGAACTGCTTGGCGTCAGTGGACTGGTCAGTATTTAAAAACTCTGCGGCCAGCCTCAACAACTACAGTAACTGACTTCATTAGTAAGTATGTAGAAGACTGTGTGCCAAAGAAGCAAATCTGTGTGTTCCCCAACAGGAAACCATTGATAAACAGGGATATCCACTGCTTGCTGAAGTCCAGGTCTGTGGTGTTCAAGTCAGGCGACAGTGACCTGTACAAGAAAGCCAGATACGGTCTAAGGAGATACATCAAAGATGCCAAAAGACCAAACCGGACTAAGCTAGAGTCCTAGGCTAGCTACACCGACCCCACCGACTATGGCAAGGTCTGCAAGAAATAATAGGCTACAAGATGAAGGCATGTAAAATCGCCAGCTCCAACGCGCCCCTCCCTGAAGAGCTCAATGCATTCTACGCCCGTTTTCAGCAAGAGTTCAGCTAGAGCATGCCCTCCACCCTGGAAGGCCTGGATTAACCTGTATTTGGGGTCACTATTGCAGATATCAGAGCAGCTTTCTTGAAGGTCAACCCACGAAAAGCAAATGGCCCGTATAGGTACCCGGAAGTGCACTCAGATCCTGCACGGATCAGCTGGCAGAGGTATTCACAGACAACCTCAACCTCTCTTTATAACAACCTGAGGTCCCTGTCTGCTTCAAGAAGATAACCATCATCTGGAACTTAAGAAAAACCAAGCATCGTGCCTTAATGACTCTCGGCCGATGGCTCTGACATCCATTATTATGAAGTGCTTGGAAAGGTTAGTCATGGCACGAATCAATTCCAGCCTCCCAGACTACCTCGATCCACTGCAGTTTACCTACTTCCGCAACAGGCCCTCAGCAGAAGCCATTTCCCTGACCCTGCACTCAACCCTGGAACACCTAGACAACAAGGACACCTATGTCAGACTCCTACTTATTGACTGCAGTTCAGCATTCAACACTATTATTCCCATGAAACACATCTCCAAACTCCGTGGCCTGGGCCTCGGCACTTTCTTCTGCGACTAGATCCTGAGCTTCCTAACTCACAGACCACAATCAGTAAGGATAGGCAACAACACCTCCTCCACGATCATCCTCAACACCGGTGCCCCCCACAAAGCTGTGTTCTCAGCCCCCTACTATACGCGCTATGCACCTATGACTGTGCGGCCAAATTCCCCTCCAATTCGATTTTCACGTTTGCTGACAACACGACACTAGTGGGTCGGATCTCAAACAATGACGAGACAG
Source organism: Mustelus asterias (assembly GCF_964213995.1). Lineage (NCBI taxonomy): Eukaryota > Metazoa > Chordata > Chondrichthyes > Carcharhiniformes > Triakidae > Mustelus > Mustelus asterias. Next base: position 92,058,920 of record NC_135816.1, read on the forward strand.
AGTACAGGAATGAGGTAGAGAATCTGGTGAACTGCTGTGGCAACAATCTCTCCCTCAATGTCAACAAAACAAAGGAGATTGTCATCGACCTCAGGAAGCGTAAAGAGGAACATGCCCCTGTCTACATCAATGGGGACGGAGTAGAAAGGGTCGAGAGCTTCAAGTTGTTAGGTGTCCAGATCACCAACAATCTGTCCTGGTCCCCCCATGTCGGCACTGTAGTTAAGAACACCCACCAACGCCTCTACTTTCTCAGAAGACGAAGGAAATTTGGCATGTCAGCTACGACTCTCACCAACTTATACAGATGCGCCATAGAAAGCATTCGTTCTGGTTGTATCACAGCTTGGTATGGCTCCTGCTCTGCCCAAGACCGCAAGGAACTACAACAGGTCGTGAATGTAGCCCAATTCATCACGCAAATCAGCCTCCAATCCATTGGCTCTTTGAATGTTGAGTGTTGTTGTCAATAACATTTATGTTGCTGGATCTCATGTGTGCTGTCTATAAATTGGACAATCTGATAATTCACACTTTGCTCAGAGAACTGAGGGCTGCTGTGCACTCTGTTTCACGGAGACATGGCACACTCCTGCTTCACCGGACAGTGCCCTACAACCAGAGGGCTTCTCAATCCATTGAGTGGACCACACAGCGGCCTCAGGCAAGGCTGCGGGAGGTGGGGTCTGCTTCCTAATCAACACCCCGTGGTGCATGTGAGAAATATCCGTTTCAAGCCTTCTTTGATGTTGCAATCTTCATCTATTCGAAATCCTCTTCCCTGTTCCATGATTATAATATATTATAGTTCGGTTTTCTGGAGATAACGTACTCCTTAATGTTCTGACCAGTGAGTGAAATGTATAGATCGGAGTCAGTTTTCTGTGTCAGTCATCAGTTATGGAAAACTTACTCAATAAATATCTTTGAATTGCGTAATAAAAAAAAGTCAGTTATCGCCGACGTGTGTTGTTATCTTTCCAAATCCTCTGAAATGTGCTAGTGTAGTCACTTCATATTTTTGACAGGCCACGCGACGGAGAGGCATACGTGGGACATTTCAGTTCTGAACATGCGATCACATGGAACACTGTGAGACAGTCATTCTAATAATGGCATTCACAGTACGATCCATACACGGTCTCAACATCTGCTGTACTTGTCTTTGTACCTACTGTCAAACTTTGGTGCTTAGTGGTATTAGAAGGTGACTGTGGTGCTACCCATTTGTTCTGATAAGACATACATTTTTGTCTGTGGTGCAAAATCGCCCTAACTGTTTCTGAGACCTTGAACCACTATCTTCGAATTTAACCCAGGGTTCTTCAAATTTCACCTCTGCAAGATTGAAAGGGGATATTTAATTTTAACATCACTTCTCATGCTCCCAAGATATGAATAGCTGACTACTACAGCAATCACGAACTTCCTGGCTTGCGCACCTGTCTTACCATTCTCACTGACACACTCGGCAATTTTCGCTGGAATTTCATTGAATTCTCATAGAGTCATAGAACCTCTACAGTGCAGACAGAAGTTATGCCACCCATCGAGCTTGCACCGACAACAATCCGATCCAGGCCCTATCCCTGTAAAACCACCTATTTACCCTGCTAATTCCCTTGACACTGCGGAACAATTGAAAACAATTAACCTAATTTGGAAATCGTTGTCATCCACCTCATAAGTCAAATTCCCATGTAAATATGGGCCATTATATCCCTTCTGTCTGCACCGATTTCTTATATCTAACAAGAATTAATCTGAATCGTGCATCCTTTTCTGTAGTCTAATATCCCGCATTCGGGAACATCTCAGGCGTGAGCACACGCGAAGTGCAATGGGATCGCCATTTTGATTTCATTTTAAGAAATAAATTCAAATAGAAGCCATTAAATTGTCCCCACGAGGGGGCAAACAAGATCAAATCTGACAAGGCAAGACGTTGCACCCCATCATGGACTCGATCAAACAAGATGCAAGTTGACAAGATGAGGCATTAAAAAAAGCTTCATCTTAGCCAACAGGCGTTAAAAGAATACATCCAGTAAAACCTCGGTATAACCGCATCAGCTACCCTGATCATTTACTCGAAACTAGCCTAGGCGAACCGACATCACAGGTGTCAGCACACCCCAAGTGCAATGGGCTAGCCTCGACACCTCCCTGATCATTGAGGGTGTTTTTTTCGATCTTACATGATCATGTCCAGGAACACGATGCTGATGTGTTTGGTCTAAAGAGTGGTGATTAATTTTAAACAGACATTTCGTGCGCAGCTGCGGGGCTTAACCCAATAGACGTAAAGTGATGGAAAAGGCAAATGAGCCTGACGAGATTGCTCCACGGAGAACCGAAAAGTCTGCTGGACATTCGCTGCACGTCGGCTTTGGCAAGTAGATTCTTGGTAAGCTAATGTGACCGAAATTGTAAACAATACTCCAGCTGCGGTCACATCAAGACTCTGAACAACTGCAGCAACATTTCTTTATTCCTGTTCAAATCCTCTTGCAATAAAGAACACAATGCAATTCATCTCTCTATTTATTTATTTTAAATTGCATGTTAGATTTAAGTGGATCACGAATGATGTGACCGAGATCCCTTTGAATGTCGACACCTCCCAATCTCCAGCGTTTACGAAATATTCTGAACTTATTTTTGCCTGCCAACCTGAGTACCTTTATATTTTTCAAGTTAGAATCCAGCTGTTATGTTCTTGCTCATTCTTACCTCAATTTCTTTTAATACTCATCGATTCGTAGAATCCCTAAAGCGCACAATAAGAAGTTTCACAACACCACGTTAAAGTCCAACAGGTTTATTTGGAATCATGAGCCTTCGGAGCGCTGCTCCGTCATTGGGTGAGTCACCTGATGAAGCAGCAACGCTCTGAAAGCTCGAGATTGCCACTAAAGCTGTTGGACTTTAACCTGGTGTTGTAAGACTTCTTACTCTGCCCACCCCAGTCCAACGCCGGCATCTCCACATCATGGCTACCGTAAAGTGCAGAAAGAGGTATCCAGCACCAACAATAATCCTTTCCCATGTTAAACTAAAGCATCGGTAAAATTTTATAAAGTTAAACGGAAAAAATTGATTCCCAAAAATATAATAAATATTAAACGTTGATATCATCTTAATATTATATAAACGATTAGCTTTAGCAGCTCCAGTACGATATTTCGTTTCATTGCCTCATCGTTTCAAAATTTATTGCAATATTTTTTTTTATTTACCACAACAATCATTTTTTTTTCCATTAACACAATGGTTCCGCTGTCCTTCTGTAAATAAGGAAATAGAAACATAGAAACATGGAAGGTAGGTGCAGGAAGAGGCCATTTGGCACTTTGAGCCTGCTCGCCATCCATCACGATCATGGCTGATCATCAAACTCAATAGCCTAATCCTGCTTTCTCCCCATAACCTTGGATCCCATTTGCCCCAAGTGCTATATCAATATTTTGGCATCAACTACTTCCTGTGGTAATTAATTCCACAGGCCCATTCCTCTATGCAGAAGAAATGACGCCTCATCTCCATCCTAAGTGGTCTACCCGAATCCTCAGACTGTGACCCTTGGTTCTGGGCTCCCCCGCCATTGGGAAAATCCTCCCTACATCTATCCTGTCTAGACCTGTTAGAATTTTATAAGTCTTTATGAGATCCCCCCCTCATTCGCCTGAACTCCAGCGAAAACAATCCTAACCCAGTCAATCTCGCCTCATACATCTGTCCCGCCAACCCCAGAATCAGCCTAGTAAATCTTCGCTGCACTCCCTCGAGACCAAGAAAATTCTTCCTCAGAAAAGGGGTCCAAAACTGCACACAATATTCCAGGTGTGGCGTCACCAAGGCCCTATTAAATTCCAATGACAAATCCCTGCTCCTGTACTCGAAACCTCTCGCAATGAAGGCCAACATACTATTTGTCTTCTTTACCGCCTGCTGCGCCCGCATACTTACCTTCAGCGACTGGTGCACAAGGACACACAAGTCCTACAACACCCTCTCATCACCCAATTTAGAACCATTCAGGTAGTAATTTGCCTTCTTGCTTCAGCTTCCTAAGTGAATAACCTCACATTTATCCAAATTATACGGCATCAGCCATTGATTTGCCCACTCACCCAACCTGTCCAGATCATGGTGAAAAACTCTGCATCCTCGTCACAGTTCACTCTCCCACACAACTTGGTGTCATTTGCAAACTTTGAGATGTTACATTTTGATCCCTCATCCTCATCATGAATATATATTGTGATTAGGTGGCTTTCCAGCACCGATCCCTGTGGCACGCCACTAGTTATTGGCTGCCAATTTGAAAAGGACACATTAATTCCAACTCTTTGCTTCCTCTCTGCCAGACAGTTTTCTACCCTCTCAATACACTTCCCCCATTCCATCCGCTTTAATCTTGCATGATAATCTCTTATGTGTAATTTTGTCAAATGCTATCTGAAAGTTCAAATATACCACATCGACTGACTCTCCCTTGTCAATTCTACCAGTTGCATCTTCAAAGAATTCCAACAGATTTGTCAAGCATGATTACCCCTTCATAAATCCATGCTGACTCTGATCCTGATGTGGAGATGCCGGCGTTGGACTGGGGTAAGCACAGTAAGAAGTCTCACAACACCAGGTTAAAGTCCAACAGGTTTATTTGGTAGCAAATACCATAAGCTTTCGGAGCGTGCTGCTCCTTCGTCAGATGGAGTCTGACGAAGGAGCAGCACGCTCCGAAAGCTTATGGTATTTGCTACCAAATAAACCTGTTGGACTTTAACCTGGTGTTGTGAGACTTCTTAATGGACTCTGATCCTGCCATTGCTTTCTAAATGCTCCGCCAAAAATCCTTGAAAATGGATTCGAGAATTTTCAGCACTACCGATATTAGCTTACTGTTCTAAAATTCCCTGTTTTCTTTTTACTTTGCTTTTTGAATGTTGGAGTTTGCTCCCCTCTAATCTACAGGTACTGTTCAAGACTTTATAGAATCCTGCAAGATGACCACCAATGCATCCAATATTTCTCGAGCCAGTTCCTTAAGTATTCTGGGATGTAGATTAAAAGGCACTCGGGTTTTATCCACCTTGAATCCCATCTATTCTCCCAACGCCCTTTCTCTACTAATATTGCTCACCTCCAGTTCTCCCCGCCCAATAAACCTTGCATTCGCCAACGTTTCTGGTATCTGATTTGTGTCCTCTTTTGTGAAAACAGAGCCAAAGTATGTATTCAGTTGCTCAGCTATTTCTTGTCCCTTATACATTCCCCCCGTTTCTGTCTGGAGGGACCTGCATTTGTCTTCACTATTTTCTTTCTCTTCGCGTAACTCTTAGTGTCAATCTTTATGTTCCCTGCATGGTACTGTATTTTCCCCTTTTGAATTAATTCCTTTGTCCTTATTTTCTGAATCCTAAAACTGCTCGCAATCCTCAGACTCATTATTTTTCTTGGCCAATCTGTATGTTTTATCTTGGGTCAGATACTATCTCTAATTTCGTTTGTAAGCCATGGATTGACCCTCTTAGCCACATGGATTTGTGCCAGACGTAAATAAACAGTGGTTGCAGTTCCCCCGTGCGTTCCTTGAATGTTTGCCATTGCCGATCCACTGTCATCCCTTTAAGTAACTCTCCCCAATCTATCAAGGCCAACTCACGCCTCATAGCTTCATAGTTTCCTTTCTTAAGATTCAGCACACGAGTCTCTGAATGAACTACTTCACTTTCCACCTTGATAAATGGAGCATGTGCCGGGGTGGTGCAAGCATTAAATCCTAACTATTGGACCACCAAGGGATGATGAGGGAAACTTAAGTGAACACTATAAATGAAATGAACTGGCAAGAAGTGATTTAGATATACTTCTGATTTTGCGTGACGAATGTAAATTAATTTCGTGCCTTCGTTACTTTCATATTGATTTAACAGTGGCTCTATTGCTCTTTCCTTTCTTCGGCTGGATCTGATTTCATTTGAAGAGTTTTGCTTTTTCTGTATATGTATTTCTCTTTTATGTTTCAGTATTCCTAAAAACACAAAAATATTGAGAAATAACATATAGGCGCATCCTTGCAGAATAATACATTAATACATCCACAATCTGTTTGAAAGTATCACAACCAGCATGAAGGTTAATGTATTACGAGAGGAATTGAAGATAAAAGTAAGTATGTTATGCTTCAGTTACACAGCGCAGTGGCAAGACCATATCTCCAATATTGTGTGTGGTATCTCCTTATTTAAGACCGATGCTTTCTTTAAGAAACGACATAAGAGTCCTTTTGGACCTTTAACCTCGGAAAAATAATTACGTTTGAGGTGGTAAAACAGGCTAATATATTATTGTGACCCAAAGATTCGTTCCTGGATTACATGAAAACATTGAGTAAAATGAGTGTGTACACATTGGCATTTAGAATAATGAGTAATGGGGACACATTTCTTCACTCAGAGGTTCGTGAGTCATTTAATTTCTCTACCCCAGAGGGTAGGGAGTGCTCAATATACTAAAAGCTGAGATCAAGGGATTTCTGAATGCTGAGGAGATAACAGAATATGGGAACATTCCTTGAGTAATTCACCAGCCCGATTGCAAGATTATTTTATTATACAGCGAGCAAGGAGAGGGAAACAGAGAGTCAAACAGACAGACATCAAAGTGTCAGATGTAGAGTACAAGTCAGAGATCTGGGTCACAATTCTATCTCATCATTAGTTGAAAGTGACAAAGAAGAAAAATACCAAGAAACAAGGATCCACACAAAAAAAATAGTTCAGGCAGTTACAATCTTCTGACGATATGATGACTTACATCGAAGTCAGACGTCTTATACATCAGGTCATGCGACCAAGGAACGCTAACTCTGATGCCACGAAAGAGTAAGTAAACATCATGACTGTCTTTACTTTTACTTCCGCACTGCTCTAATGAACAGCTTTGTGTCAGAAAGTGATGGGAAATCGTTTCCAATTCCTCGCTCTCTCTGCTCAGCAATATTTCAGGGGTTTTTTGTCTTCTGAAAATCGCTTTAACTCCTGAACTCTATCCAAAGACTCCTCAATTCAGCAAATTAAAACAAAGCTCAGTCACAGCAATAGACTCACTGATGTTCTTCCTTGTGATTGAAGGAGTTATTTGATCCAGGTTTTGAATTGTTAAGAAGCATATCAGAACACACGGGGTCACAGGGGCATAACATAAGAGGCGGAGTAAACCCTTCTGCAACTCGAGCCTAGCTTACCGTTCAAGAAGACCTTGGCTGATCTGCTGCAGCTGAATCTTACCAGGTATTTCCGATTGATCCACAGCAATAGTGACCAGGCCAAAGTCCTGCAATGGGGGCAGTTGGAAATCGAGAGCAATCGTAGAGTCTCTACAGTACAGGAGGAGGCCATTCGGCCCATCAATCCTGCACTGACAAAAATCCCACCCATGTCTACCCCATATCCCCACGTATTTACCCTGTTAATTCCCTGACACTAAGGGTCAATTTAGCATAGCCAATCAACCTAACCCGCACACCTTTGGACTGTTGGAGGAAACAGGAGCACCCGGAGGAAGCCCACACAGACTTGGGGAGGATGGGGAAACTCCAAACAGACAGTCACCCGAGGATGGAATTGAATCCAGATCCCTGGCGTTGTGAGTCAGCAGTGCTAACCACTGTGCCACCGTGCCACCCACAATAAAATGCCCGAGTCTACCACAATTTCCAGAAGAAATCTTTCTCTTTGAAAATTAAAGGAGCGTTGCCGTTTCAGCCAGGCGCTTTCAAATGCTCAACAGACGTTGCTTTATTGAGGTATTTCGGATGCAGCAAAGAGAAGCAGCGCCAACACAGGGACTTGAACCTCAGACCAAAAGTCTGATATGCTTTCTGCTGAGCAACTTGAACTCAAACGCTAAATGATAGAGTTCTCATAGTTGTATCCAATTCACTAATGAATTAAAAGATGCAAAATACCATTCCATATTAGTTAATTCAACACCACATCTGCGTGATGAGAATAAATTAACATTAGTTTTAAGGTATGTGACCAACAGCGGTGCAGTTGTAGATCGATTTTTGTTTCCAGCTACAATCCTATATTTCTAATGTCTGGGGCAATGACTTTGGAACTCATTGCATATTTGGGTTTGGACATTGAAAAGTTGTCATGGTCAGATCTTCGATCATGCCGCAAGTATGGCAAGAAAATATTGAGGTCCACAGACTGAAAAATTCATGCCCCTGTGTAATACTCATCCCATTTTCCAATCGCTTCTTGACCTGAATCTGCAACACTGCAACGGAATCCTGTCCAGTAGCTGTATATATTGTTTTCACTTGTTCAAAACGTGTATGCTGTTTTCGATTTTCATGCATTGGTGAAATATATTGGAATCACTCTTGCAGCAGGCAAATTGAAAACATTTGATAGTCAAAAGAGCTTGGTCCGCTCGTGCAGACGCCGTTTTGACTTCGAAAATGAACTTTGTTGATATACAAGAAGCCATCTCAGACATATCAGCATCAAATTCAGAAAAACACGTGTGAAAGCAGAAGCAAAATCTTTAGCAGAGAATTGTGAAATGTATGATATTGCTGTTTTTACTGTTTTGTGGAACCATTTGCTTCAAAACCTAATGCCACTAGAAAGCCACTGCTAAACATTGATACAACTTTATTGAATGCTTCACAATTATTAGCATCAGTAAAATGTTTTGCCATGGATGATCGAAATGACTGCAGCTCAATGGAAGCAAGGACACTAACATTAGCAAAGAATACAGCTCCCACTGAAGTTGAAAGTGCACAATACGCAGGAAGTTATTTCTTGATGAAACTAGAGATAATGGCATCATTTTCAGAACGGAAAGAAAAGATCATAATTGACACTATTAGTGTCACCTGAGACTAAATGATGTTCCAATTGCAGAATGGAAGTGGATCTCAGAAGAAAACCGTTGGCTTATTTTTTGTGCATTTCGGCAGATGTTTGGATGAGAACTAAAGGCTACTGAAGTAAGAAATTAATCCCAAAATATTGCTGCCAGTTACGCTAGTGAGATCTTATTGATTGGTGCCACTCATATTGGATTTGGATTCACTGGACACTCTACTTATGTGACTTTACGCAAAAAACATCCTTGATTTTTTTTCAGAGGAAATAAAGAAATTAACTTTTCAAACTGAATGAGACTTAAATGGCAGCGTTTGCATCATGTTGATTGGAGTATTTTGTCCTGCAGTGGACTGCCTTATTCTGTACAGCACTGGCCAGTGCTCCAGTGAAGTAATTGACTGATTTTTCCCTCTCGATGCTCATCAGCAAGTTCCATGTTTGCTCACTTCAAGACGCAGATCGCAATATTGATAATCCTTCCCAGCGCTCTCACAGGAGGTAAGCTTGGATTGCATTCAGCAATTACATGCAAGTGTTTCAGAAGTTAAAAAGCACTAAAGCAGTTCAGCGGTGATCAAATTGCATACTTTTGAGGCCTGTGCTTTTCTGTTCTGTGGGGCGATTTTGGACGGAAGATGGGCACGACGGTCATTGCGACGTGGGGTCGGGTGGGTGGGGCGGGGGGGACAGATTTGAAGGTCAGCACGGGGCCCCACAAAGTGTATGTCAGCCACTCTGAGGTGCGATGTGTTAGTCAAAACCTTCAAGATCTGGCGGGTTATTAAAAGAGTGGATGTGGAGAGGCTATTTCTCGTCAGAGAATCTGGAACTTGAGACATCAGCTTAAATACCTCGTCGCTGATTGAAGATTGAGATGGGGAGGTTTTCTTTTCCCTAAGTGGGTCGTGAGTCTGTGGAAGACAATTCCTCCCAATCCAATGGAAATGGCGCTTTTGAATACTTCTAAAGCAGAACGAGATAAATACGTGATTAACAAGGTAGGTGAAGGGCAATCCGAGGTATCGAGGAATGTAGGGTTACAATCGGTTTAGCCTGGATCTTATTGAATGGCGCAGCAGGCTTGAGGGCCCGAGTGGCCTACTCCTGAATCAAATTCGTTTGTCCGCATGGAACCATTAAGTGGAGCTAATTTAACTGGTATCAATCTTCAAAAGAGCAACTTCCCTTTGAAGCACCTTTAAAGTAACAAGCTATCCAAATTTCTTACTAAGAGTGTTTGTAATCCAAAACATTGCAAAAGTTCTGACTCGGACCCACGGAAGGAGTTCTCGCAACAAAGCCTTGGTCAAAGTTAAAGTTTTAAAGTAGGACCTTAAGGAGGGATAGAGAACTTGAGATGAGAGATTTTAGGCCAATTCAGCTGACATACCGAGTGTCAACGTCCTAGAGATTAAAACCCAAAATATCCAGGATAGGCGAATAGTAGAGCTCAGCAAGTTCATTGGGTGGGAAGCATTATAGAGAAGTGCAGTAGCGACGCCATGGGGGAATTTGAATTTAAGGATGAGGAGGCTAAAATGAAGGCATTGCTAGTCCATTGTCAACCAACATGGGATAAATGGAAAACTGGCCAAGCGACCAGGCAAGACTCCTGTAAAATCAGTTTCAATTTATGGGACATGCCGGGAATCTAACATTGTGTCAATGGGGAGGTCTTCAGGAAACCAGCGCAGGACACATTCTCTCCGTGATCCCTTTCTGATCATTAATGTTAATTGGCAGAGCTTCATGGACTGATACCGTCTCCATTGGCCAAGCCAGAGCCTCTTAAGAAGTAAGGTACCTCTCTGTGCATTACGTGGTTGCAACTAGCGCAATTATTGTGCAGCGTGATTTTTTTCCAGGGAACGAATTAAAGTACAAAAGGGAAGACTTTACGAATCTTAGAGTCAACATTAGATTTAGCGGAACTCTCGCATTCTTCTAAAAATCACAATGGTCCGCCCACTAACTCGACAGATCAAGGATATTTACTATCCAGTTCTGGCAGCTTTTGGTGCTCCCGGTAAGTCAGTGCATTCTGTTGTCTAATATCTGTTGAGTATCTCACTGCTCAATGATTTTGTAACAGAATACGGGAATGTCCTAATTGCAGAGTCAGGTCTCTACCAGTGATTCTGCTCAACAGATTGAGACAATTGGAGTTTAACTTCCTTCCCCACACTTATGGAGGCCAGGACTGATTCTCTGCCCTTCCAACAGTTCATAGATCAGAATGTGGTTTGTTTTCTGAGGCAATGTTTATTCTTGCCCCTTGCCCATTTTAAGGTGACAATTCCTCGAAATGCGGCCTCTGCGGACAGCCAAACGCCTTGGATGATATTTCAAGGAATAATTCCTGTTCAGGCGGCTGCTCAAATCAATTTTCTCTTTTCGTCAGTTCCCATTCTGTGCTCCGGGATCTCCCTCACGCTGAAGGTAAACAGTAGAATCCCACCGTCTCGAATTAATTTCAATACGTGTTTCCTCAACTGAATGTTTTATTTGATAGATAATCCTTTCTGCCGTGTGGGGATATTATGTTGAACGCCCCGATGTCGGATGCCGCTCCCGAGATCCCTCCTCTGCAAATAAACTGAAGGCACTAAATTCAATTGATTTTCCCAGGAGGCCGCCGTGTTAACTTGCACAATGGGTCGGGACATCACCTGATGCAAGCGTCTTGGCGGTTGGTTTTACCTGTCAGCGCTGAGGCGTAGTATATTTCTGCATGTCTAAATGAATCATTTTTAAATTGATTTTTAAAATTAATTTATGAGATTTGGGCATCGATGTCCTTTCTTGTCATTCCTCATTCCCTTTGAGGAGGAGGTGGTGCTATCCAAGTGGAACGTACGCCCACAATGCTGGTAGAGAGAGTTCCAGGATTGCGATACGGCTACAGAGAAGGAATGGTGATATATTTCCAACTCGGATTGGTGAGTGACTTAGGGAGATCATTCAGAGATCGCAGATGTTAGTGCTCGTGGGTTTGGATAGTGCTGTCTGAGAAACCTTGGTGATTTACTGCAGTGCTTCGTGTAGAAGGTACAGACGGCTGCTACTGAGTGTCTGCGGTGGAGGGTTTTTCTGGAAGGGTCAGCAACTTAGTCGGCTCCTTTGTTCTGGGTTGTCTGGAGCATCTTGAGTGTTCTTGGATTTGCACTCATGCAGGCATTTGGAGAGCATTCGATCACAATACCTATTTATAGACGGTGGTCAGGCTTTGGGGAGCCAGTAGATGTGTTATTCACAGGTTTCCTAGCCTCCGACCTGCTCTTACTGACAAAATATTTATTTGGCTAAAATAAGTGAAACAAAATAGAGAATGCTGAAAAAATACCGAGAAAGCTTTCTATCCCTACAAATGCTGCCACCCTGCTAAGATTTTCCACCTTTTAAAAAATGTATATAGCTAGTTCAGTTCAAGCTGTGTCGATAGTTGATACTGATAGTGGGGTATTCAGTGAGGGAATTAATTGTCATGCGGCAATGATTAGATTAAGTGTTGTTGGAGGCAGTCATTGCCTGTTACTCATGTGGCGCCATCGTTACTTGCCACTTGTCAAAACAAGACTGGACACTTTTGTGTTGCTGCATTTGGACACGGGTTGCTTCAGCATCTGAGGAGTCGCATGTGACACTGAATATTGTTAAGTCAATAGTGAACATTCCCACCTCTGACCTTATTATGGAGTAAAGGTCATTGGTGAAACAGCTGAAGATGCTTGAGCCTTGGGTACTCCCTGAAGAAGTGACAAAATTTACAATTTATTGAGTAAAACGGAATTTTCCTTCCGAGGGGTTTCCCTTCTGCGCACAGTGCTCGCGTTGACTTCGACTTGGAGTCACAGACCAGTGTGTGGAGGGGTGGGGACTTCAGTGATGTAATCAGCGGAGATGAAGGGAGGCTGATACCAGTTCACCCGGTTTATATAATTCTCCGAAATCATAATTGATCCCTTTTGAGTCCTCAGTGTTTGGATGTCGATGGTGGGCAGGGTAACTCTCCACTACCATCCAGCCGACTGAATCACAGCCACTCTCCCATCAACATGTTGAAAACGTCGGATTGAAATTATTGAATGAGGACAGAATCCCAGTACGTAAATATTGTGTGCATGTTGATCTATTTCAGTAAAACTGTCATCTCTGCTCGCTTTGTACTATGAAATGAATCCGTGCACGTTACTGAGCAAAAAAATGCATCGAAGCCTTTCATCAAAATATGCTTTGAGTGCTCTTCTCCCTCGTTCTTGCAGCGAACCTAGTGACCATCGTGATCCTCGCCCAAAGGAAATTGCGGCCTTTCCAGATGTGTCTCTATCTACATGGTGGCCACGGCGACAGCAGTTATATTGGTGATGCTCATCAATGTAATTTTGAATAACGCTCTGCAAACGAACTTTCCAAATTCATTCCTCGCTGGCACATTTGTTTGTAAATTAATGATATACATGCTTTGCAACAACCTGTATATGTCAGTGTGGTTTTCAGTCTCATTCACGTTTGACCGATATATTGCTATATGTAGTCAGAAGTTTAAAACAACCTATTGCACAGCGAGAACTGCATTTGCGGTTTCAACAACAGCCACTGTCCTTACCAATTTGCAGAACGTATACATTTGGTTTGCATATGGACATAGAAGAACAATTAATAGTGTTCAATGGGATGTCCTCCCCAGCCAGGACTTTTATACCTCTCCGTTTGGTGTAGCATCTTCCTTAATAAATAGTATCCTATTGACATGGATTCCTTTGCTGTGATGTTACTATTTAGTTTTTTTGATAGTCAGTCAGATTTTGGCGTCCAGCAGAGCCCGTGCAGGGCTCCGAGGACAAAGCAGCGAGAAGCAGAATAATCCAGGGACACAGAACAGAAGGAAATCCATTATTTTACTGTTCACTGTTTCTGATAGTTTTGTATTGTTGTGGCTGACAAGAGTCGTTCGTAATTTAATCAGTGGTACGGTTATTCATGTCCGGCCAGATTATAAATCTCCTGAATATATCGCCACTGAAACTGGAACAGTGCTCATCCATTTAAGTTCATGCACAAACATGTGCATTTATGCAGCTACAGAAACTAAATTCGGGAAGAGCTGAAGAAGATAGCGAAATCTCCTTGGACAATAATTCTGACATTGCAAAGATGTGCAGAATGAAATCCAGTCTTCGTGATCTGACTATACCGAAATTCCAGTTTGAATACCGGCCTTCGTGCTACAAAAAATGTATCACTTTTCCTTAAGTAACAAACATCAGAAACACTGTTCCAGAAGTTGTTGCATATTTTTGTTTCCACCTGTCTTTCACCAGTAATTGTTGTTTCCTTCTGAAGCGGCGCACTCCCAATCGGCGGCCACAGAGAACAGGCATGATGTATTTTGACAGTGGAGTAAGATAGACGTATATTAGTGTTAACTGCCTTACCGTGCAGTTACTATCTTACACTACAAGTACCACCATAAAACTGTGGTAATGGCTTGCATCTCATCCACTGCCTTATATTGCAGTAAATGCTTCACATTGCAGTTCCTATCTTATACCACATTACACCGCAAGTACCCTGTTAAACCACAGGAACTGTATTACACCATAGAAACAGATACACAGCAGGCACTGCCTACACCGATGGTGCTGACTACACCACAGGTACGACCTTGCACAACAGATGGTGCCTACACCGCAGGTACTATCTTACTCCACAGGTATCGTGTGACACCACAGATATTGCCTGTCACCGCAGGCATGGCCTTACACCAGATGTAACACCATATCCCACAGATATTTCCTTGCACCAGAAGTATCGCTCCCCACTGCAGGCACTGCCTTGCAACACGGCTACTGACTTTCACCGCAGGCAGTGCCTTATACCACATGTACTGCATTCCATCACGGGCAGTCCTTACACCACAGGTTTCTTCCTTAAATTGCAGCTATTGCCTGACATCACAGGTGTTGTCTTACAGCACAGGTGTTGTCTTACACTTAAGCTACTTCTTTACTCCATACCTACTGCTTCAAACCATAAGTCTTGCCCTGCACTGCAAGCACTGCCTTACACCACAGGTACTCCTTTACTTCGTAGTTACTGTCTTACACTGCAGGTGCTATCTTAAACCATAGGTCCTGCGTTACGCCACAGATACCACTTTGCACGACATGCTTCCGTACAACTTAGATTTGTCGTTACACGGCATGTGCAATGCTACTGTGCCTTTAAGAAATTTATTTTTAACCATGTTCTCTGCAGTTTTAGGCAGGCACCGAGCCTCCTGACTAGATGTCCTTTTATTGCTTCTTAAAGGACTTAATTGGCTTTTCTTGATTTTTAACCTGGGCCTATTGCATTGTGGTACATGTACCACAATTTTGGATTTGCTCGGGGAAGAATGCTTGACAGGTCAGATGGGAAAGTTTATTTTTCGTCACAAGAGTTCTTTTACTTTCAGTTTTAGTTGCTGGCTAGTTAGAAGGTGTTTTGACTCCGGTATGGATGCGGTGTTATGTCTATTCCTCGTTTTACAAAATTCGGCTGTCTAGTTAGAATCAGTATTTCTTACCTTTCTGACGTGACAATTTCGATGTTGGTGTTTTGCTAGCTAGAGGCAAGCAGTGGCAATATCTCCACCTCGAGATGCTGGGACTTCCAGAATGGAGAATCCAGTTCTTCAATTCTCCGTCCAAAGGACTAAGTCACAGCAGGCATTGCAAAGCTGAAAAATCACGTGAGCATTCGTATTGTCTGTGCTAAACCGAAACTGGAGGTACATCTTGGTCTGATTGTTGTGTTGGAATAGTATATTGAGCTTTAAGATTTATATAATGTCATTTTTTTATTGTTTGTAATTGTTAGGACTGATTGCAAATTTTCTTTCTACGTGTTACCTATATTCTTAGATAAACTTTGTTTGATAAAAGCTTAAATAGTCCCTGGAGTGAAACATCTTATGCATACCCACGCCAAATTCAAAGTGCAAAATTTATGGTGTAGGCTGACTGCACACAACATCTTGGCGTTTCTGTCCTGCATTCAATCACATGTCTCACCTGAAACCACAAGATCGGGCTTTCACGACAGTTGCTTTCTTATACCACAATTGCTGTCTTAACCTGAAGCTACTTCCTTGCACAACAAGTACTGACTTATGCTACTGGAGCTTCTTTACACCTCAGGTACTGATTGCACCAATAGTATTGGTGCAATCAGCTTACACGCCATGTACTGCCTTACAACGCATGCACTATCATCACTGCAGGAATTGCCTTACAGCGCAGTAGCTATGTTACACCAAACAAACTGGCTTACACCGCGGGGGCTGACTTCACCTTATATAATGCATTACATTGCAGGTAATGCCTTCACCACAGCAACTGCCTTCACTGAAGAAAGTGCCTTAAATTACTGGTGCTGCCTTATACCAGAGGTTATGGCTTATGTATCAGGTGCCGCCTTACACAATGTTTGCTGGCTTATGCCGCATTACACTGCTGGAAATGCCTAACATGGCAGGTACTGCTTTGCACTACAGAGACTGCCTTACATCACAAGTGCTGCCTAACACCACAGGTACTGCCTTGTACCACAGCTACTGCCTTACACCACACGTTCTGTTTGGCACTGCAATTGTCCTCTTATACTGCTGTCTCCACCTTAAATTACAGGTACTGCCTTACACCGCAGGTTATGTCTTACTCCACAGCTATTACATTACATCGTAGGTAGTAACTTACACTTCGGTTTCCTCTTAAACTGCAAGAGTTGCCTTACACCACAGATGCTGCCCTATGTCGGCGGTGCCAACTTACATCACAGTTGCTGTGTGACTCAGCAGGTCGTGCCTTACACCACAACTGTTCCATTCCACCGCAGGTAGCTTCACACCGCAGATACTGGCGGATATGGCAGGTATCACCTGATGCTTCAGGTGGTGTAATGTAACTTCCTAGTTTAATGCCAAATGAAAGAGTTCCAAATGCCTTTGATCTTTCCATCTCTGAACGTTATTCTCGATTCGGCAAATTCATCGAAGTAATGTGCATTTCCCTAACCAGTTCCCCTTCTTCTACTCTGAAATCATCTCGTCACAATTCGGCAAAGTGCATGAACTATATATCTATTCAGAATCCAGTGAATGTCAAAAAGTGCAGTTAAGCCAGTTGCTTAATAGCTTCCTCGAGGGGGATAGCTGCATCATTACATTTACTGAAGAGAGGAGATTTTTTTATAGATTACCAATGCAGCAATCACAGGTATAATTCAGGATAGATAACAGTCAAATATCTGGGACCCCAGCATCTGGAATAGCTCGCCAGAAAATATATGCCTTCTGTTAAATGTTGCATACCGCGTGAACTTCACAGTGTGTGTGTGTGTGTAGAATTACTGAGCTACACATGAAGCAACTAACATGTGATGTTCATGATGATGTCCCAAACAACTGCTCAAAAACATGTTCAGTCATGTGGGCAGCATCACGGCAAGAAATCATTAATATCGGTAAGCGAGTGAGTACATACGTCAAACCCAACGGGAAAAGTCACGTGTTATATAGAGAGGAAGGTTCATTAAATGTACTAAGGGCAACCGTTTTATCCACTAACGGGATGGGGGCGCTGCTGGCCTAGTCATAATTTACTGTTCATCTCAAATCGATCCTGAGAGAGCATTTAACAGTCAACTAGATTGCTATCGGTCTGGAGTGGAATGGAGACCACAACAGGCGAGGGTGGCATGTGTCCTTCCCTATTGGGCATACGTGAATGAGACGGGTATTTTCGACAATCCATTCATGGTCTTCAGAGAGTTTTGATAAAATATTGATTTCAAATTCCACATCCTGAAAGTATTCGAACCCAGAACCCACATTATACGATCGGTTTTTGGATTGCTATTACTGGTTTACAATCCCACAATGCCAATTGCAAATAGAAATGTCCTAAAACTTGCCAATATTATGCCTATTGTTTTTCTTCATTTTGTGGTATTCTTCTTCGTTCAACTTTCCAGACTTAGTAGCGTTGAATAGTCACTTTAAATCAGCACTGACTGGGGCAGACACTGCATCAAGGGTCAGTGTCAGGATTAACAAGCAATTCATTTCAAGATATACTCATATATAGAATTCAAAAAGAGAAACATAATTTTTGATCATTTCTGCAAAATAGGTGATTTGTAAAACACAATTTTAATTCGCAGCAAATATAAAGGAGAATAGCGTGATTTATAATGCAAAAATTGGCTGAATTCCAATTATATTAAACAAAACTGAAAATATTTTTCAAGCAACAAGTTAACCCGTTTGGGAAACTGAAATATAATAGGCTGTTCACTGAAGCAATTATTTTATATTTTAAAAGAGATCATAAATTGGCATTATATGCAGTGAATTTTAAGAATTATATAATTATGTGATACTAAAATATGTGGAAGTCGGCGAATCATGAATGAGGGACATGTGTCGCAATGAACTGTTCATAATATGTCAATTGATCTTAACATGCACCAGTTCCGAAACCCCAAACAATTACTGTGTGGTATTTCTGTAATCGATGTCTTGTAACTGTATGTTTAAGTTTCAAAGCAAGAAATGGATAAACAATAAAACACATCAATGTTCACGAAGTGGACTGAAACACCCTTGCATTTTCTCCCTCCAACATAATCTAAATGGTTCTGTCTATTTAAAATGATAAAATTAATGATTTGTTTTGATTCGATTCATGATACAGAGCCTATGATCATTATCCTTTTCTGTTTCAGCCTAAGAAAGGAATCTAATCAAGATTCACAGCACATGCAATGCAATCAGCACTGGAAGATAGAGAATTGCGGCACTGTCGCAAAATCAAAGCACCCAGATTTTTTTCATATCTCCAACATAGGCTGAATCCGGTCTGACAATAAAATTGCTGTTTTAACGTAAAATTGTCATCGTCACTTTTTTTCTTCCTGTTACGTTCGGAGTACGGCTGCAAACGTAAGTGATACTCTGAAAGGAACGACCATTACTGCTTAAAAAATTGTTTAACTAATCAACGTTGTAATATCATGAAAAGTTTTACTTCATTAATGCTTTACCTGAGAAAATTCAGGGGGAAAGCATCCTGTAGTCCCGGAGGTAGAAAGTCGTCATGGGCGCTAGCAAAACACACACAATGACTGTTGCTGCCCATTAACATTCATGTTGCTGTATGTCAGGTCTGCTGCTATAAACTGCACAATGTGATGACTCCCACTTCGCTCTTCTGCAGGAGAGAAATGTTTGCTTGTAGCCCTCTTTGATGTTCGAATAGCCATCTCTTCGAAATGCTCTCCTCTGTTCCCTGATGATAGTATATTTTAACTCGGTTCTCTGGAGATAGGCGGCACGGTAGCACAGTGGTTAGCACTGCACTGCCTCACAGCTCCAGGGACCCGGGTTCAATTCCCGGGTTGAGTCACTGTTTGTGTGGAGTTTGCGCATTCTCCCCGTGTCTGTGTGGGTTTCCGCTGAGTGCTCCGGTTTCCTCCCACAGTCCAAAGATGTGCGGGTTAGGTGGATTGGTCATGCTAAATTGCCATTAGTGTCCTGGGATGTGTAGATGAGAGGGATTAGTCGGGTAAATGTGTGGGGTTGTGGGGGGTAGGGCCTGGGTGGGATTGTTGTTGAAGCAGACTCGATAGGCCGAATGGCCTCCTTCAGCACTGTAGGGCTTCTACGTTCTATAACATACTCCTTAATGTTCTGACCGGTGAACTAAATATATAGATTGGAATCAGTTTTCTGTATCAGTCCTCAATTATGGGAATCTTACTCAATAAATATCTTTGAATTTCGTGCAGTTAGAAAGTCAATTATCGTCGAGGTGGTTTGTTCCCTTCCCAATCCTCTAATAATGAGCCAATGTCATCACTTTATTGTTTGACGGCCCATGAAACGTAGGGACATGCCTGGGACATTTTAGTTCTGAATCTGCGGTCACAGGGTACACTGTGACACTGTTATTATAAAAATGGCATTCACGGTGTGATCCATACACGGTCTCAACATCTGCTGTACTTGTCTCTGAACCTGACTCATCCTTTGGTGCCTTTCAGCATTACAAAGTGACTGCGGTGTTACCATTTGTTCGGATAAGATGTATTGTTTTTTCTGTGGTGCAAAATCGCCCTTAGTGTTTCAGAGACCTTGAACTATTATCTTCGAAGGCAGCCGGAATTGATCGAATGCAGGTTTCTTCAAACTTACTTCTGCAAGATTAAAAGGGAATATTCAATTGAACTTTGCGCCCCATACTCTACAAAGATATGAAGAGCGGACTACTGCGGCAATCATGAACTTCCTGGCGAGCTCACCTGTCATAACATTCTCACTGGCACAGTAGTCGATTTTAACTGGAATTTCATTGAATCCTCACAGAACCATAGAATCTCTGCAGTGCAGAAAGGGGTCATGCCAGCCATAGAGCCCCCACCGACCACAATCCGAACCGGCCCTATCCCCTAACCCAACCTACCTACACTCCGAAGTTCCTGACACGAAGGGACAATTAAAAGGAATTAACCTCATCGGGAAATCGTTGCCATCCTCCTCACAAGTCGAATTCCCACCTAGCTTTAAGTCATTCAACCCCTTCTATCTGTACCGATTTCTTATATACAACAAAAAAATAATTTGCATAGTCCTCCTTTCTTTTTCTGCAATCGAATATCCCTCATTCGGGGACATTGCAGGTGTCAGTACACCCGAAGTGCAATGGACTCGCGTCGTCTGGGGTGGAACATCTTCTTCATCATTTTGATTCAATTCAAAAAATTAAATTCAAATTGAAGCCATTCAATCCTCCCCCGAAAGGTACTAACCAGATGAACTCTGATAAGGCAAGACATTGCAGCCCATCTTGAGCTCGATCAAACAAGATCCAAGCTGACAAGATGCGGCATTACACCCTATCCCGGGCTTGATCAAATGCTTGATCTTCGCCGAAAGGCCGAGATGTTTTGAAAAAACTGCATCGTGTAAAATCTCGACACAATCCCACCAGCTACCCTGATGATTTACTTCACTCTAGCCTGTGCGAACCACCATCATAGGTGTCAGCACACCCTAAGTGCAATGGGCTCGCGTCGTCTGGGATGGAACACCTTTTTCATCATTTTGATTCAATTCAAAAAACTAAATTGAAATTGAAACCATTTAATCAAGGGCTAGCCTCGTCATATGCTTGATCATTGAGGGTGTTTTTATTTCGATCCTGAATGCGAACGGCAACGACGACGACATTTACGTGTTTGGTCTAAAGAGCAGTGATTAATTTCAAACATAAATTGCGTGGGCAGGTGAAGGGCTTAAACCAACAGGCCTACAATTATGGAGTCTAGAAGTGGGCCTGACTGGATTGCTCAACGGAGAATAGAACAGTCTGTTTGACATTCACTCCACTCCGTCGATGGCAAGAATAACCTTCTTAAGCTAATGTGACTGAAATTGTAAACTGTACTCCAGCTGCGGTCACATCTAGGCGCTGAATAACTGCAGCAACAATTCTTTATTCATGTAATCATATCCTCTTCCAATAAAGGCCAAAATGCAATTTCCCTTCATAATTGTTTGTTGAATCTGCATGTTAGATTTAAGTGAATCATGAATGATGCGGCCGAGGTTCCATTAGACATCAACAACTCCCAATCTCTAACATAAAAGCAAAATTATGTTTTGCGAACGCTGAAATCTGAAACAAGAACTGAAAATGTTGCAAAATCTCAGCAAGTCTGACAGCATCTGTGGGGAGAGAATAAAGCCCCCCTTCCTTCAGTGCAACTACCACAGTGCTCAGGCAGTACTTTTAAAATATGTATCTGTATTCTGCCATTCTCGTATTCTGTTCACACAATGGATACGTTTAGCACCTTCCCGGCCTTCTGTCTCCTCATTTATATCCGCTTTGCCCAATTCCACATTCCCTCTCTCCGCCCCCCCCCCCCACCCCAATAGTATAAAGCCCTGCTGATTCCCTTTGCTCTCAGCTCTGACGGAGGGTTATCCAGACTTGACAGGTTGGCTCTATTCTCTCCCCACAGATGTTGTCAGACGTGCCGCGATTTTCCAGCATTTTTTGTTG
This sequence comes from Mustelus asterias, assembly GCF_964213995.1. Taxonomy (NCBI): domain Eukaryota; kingdom Metazoa; phylum Chordata; class Chondrichthyes; order Carcharhiniformes; family Triakidae; genus Mustelus; species Mustelus asterias. The sequence goes on from NC_135816.1 coordinate 92,080,929, forward strand.
TTGTTACCTCCCAATCTCTCACCGTTTATGAAATACTCTGAACTTACTTTTGCCCACTGAGTCAGGTAACTTTATATTTTGCAGGTTATAATCCAGCTGCCATGTTCTTGCCCATTCTTACCTCAATTTCATTGAATCCTTATAGAATCATAGAATCCTTACAGTGCACAAAAAGGTTTTGCAAACTATCGAGACTGCAATGTCAACAATCCTATCCTATGTTTCTACAAGGCATCTGTAGAATTTTATGAAATTAAATGGAGAACATTTATTACCAAAAATGCAATAAATATTAAACGTTGATACCAACTTAAATTTTAAATAAACATTTAGCTTTAGCAGCTTCAGTATGACATTTTGTTTATTTCCCTCGTCTTTTCAAAACGGATCACAAGAAAATGTTTTTTGTTTCATTTACAACAATCAATATTTTTTTCCTTTAACATAACATTCGACGATCCTTCTGTAAATAAGGGGATAAAGGATGGAGGGATGTAGGAGGGCAAAGGATGGAGAAGGAATGGGAAAGGAAGGGAGGTAACGTACGGGGAGGGGAAAACAGAGAAGGGCATATTTCAAATTTGCTTTAAGTATTTTACAAAAAAATTAACCGACCTGTCTGTTGCCTCGAGTCGCTGCAGCTGGAGCAGAAAAAAGTGTGCGAATAGGCGTAAATACTCACCTATCGACCGGTGATCACCTTCAGTAAGTGAAGTTAGCGCTATCCTGTCACTTTTCTTTCAGGCACTTCAGCACAACGCTCCAATCCTGAGAGCTCTTGAAAAAAAGCTACCAGGAGGTTTGAACTTGGCGTGCTTTCAGCGCGCATGTCCATGCATTGGGACTTCAACATTGACCTGCCGCGCATGTGGGACGCACAAACTCCCTCTGGCGGGATTCTGTACGGAAGGTATGACCTAATAAATTGCTATTTTATTCTAGTTTCCTGAATTCAGGAGCAGCGCCCACGCAGTGATTGGAACCTTGTAACCTCTGATTAAAATCTTACGCTCTACCGACCCGGCTACTATTGAGCACCATGGCTGCCTTCAGTGTCTGACTGAAGGCATGACACCCTCTTTCATTTTCGCATTTCATTCTTTGGCAAAACATCCTCTGCAGCGCACTTCCCTCAGGGACTGACCGGCAGCCTCCCTTTGAAATCATTTCACGGATCTTCCAACTTGCTCCTTGCCAGTAGCGTGTGCAGTGACATTTGCTGTTGCCCAGTGTCTGCACCGGATCTCCACAACTCTTGAACTTTGCATTTATTTCGGGGCCATATTGCTGATGTGTTAAAGGACAGGGGTGGTTTACAAGTGTCGGTCAAGGGTTTTATTTGGTGTTTAATCTGGTAGAGTGTGAACGCAAGAAAACTCATTTGGTAAAGTTCTAAATTGTGAGAATTACAAAGTGTATGGATGTAAATAGATCGGTCAGTCCAAGGTTTACATCAAAAAAGTGTTTCCATTTTTTTCTTCCCGGGTCTTTCCTGTCTAACATGCAATGACATAAACCATTCCATCCTTGCTCACAGTTATCTTTGCAGATTCAAAATGCTCCTTCTGTATTTCCAAAGTTAAATCCAATCCTGCAATCCAAGCAAAATTCTACAGAGCTGGACATCTGCAATGAAAACAGAAAATGTTGTTTTGGGTGGGTGGGGTGGGGGGGGGGGGGGGGGCGGGGCGGCGGATCTGAGCACGTTTGAAGGTTATCTGTGGATCGAGAAACAGAGTTAACGTTTCGAGTCCGCATTTCTCTTCTGCAGCCTTAAAGGAGGGAGAAATGCAGTGGAATATATGCTGTTTAAGAGAATGTGGAGTAGGTGGGTAAAATAGATGTTCAGCGATAGACATGAGCATAGAAAGATTTGACAAATATATCATGGAACACAAGGAAATGTGAGTTGTGAGGGTAGTATTCAAGACTAAAGTTGATATCAGCTACATAAATGCAATAGAATGTGCGAATAGCAGAACAAAGCTCAGTGCTCTGTGAAAGCCAAACTTAAGAACAAGGAACCAGATGTTCCTGTGGAGAACGGGCCGTGTTGGGACCAATTGAATTCAAAAGTATCCACTTCAAAACTGACCATCTTCAAACCTCCAGTTATTTTATGCCACAGTCCCGGTTTTTCCCAAGGTCGCTGGTTTGATTTCAAGCCAATGCCTACTTTCTCAGAAGACTAAGGAAATTTGGGATGTCAGCTATGACACTCATAGCTGAAAGAAATGTCAGAGGTAATAGGAGATGCGTTAGTGGTTATTTATCAAAATTTGTTGGATTCTGGGGTAGTGCCGGCGGATTGGAAAACAGCTAATGTTACGCCGCTGTTTAAAAAAGGAAATAGACAAAAGGCGGGCAACTACAGGCCAGTTAGCTTAACGTCTGTAGTTGGGAAAATGCTGGAATCCATCATTAAAGAAGAAATAGCAGGCCATCTGGATAAGAATGGTTCGATTAAGCAGACGCAGCATAGATTCATGAGGGGAAAGTTAGCTTGACGAACTCGTTGGATTTTTATGAAGATGTGACTCGTGCGGTTGACGGAGGGGAACCGGTGGATGCGGTGTTTTTGGATTTCCAAAAGGCGTTTGATAACGTGCCTCACAAAAGGTTGCTGAAGAAGATTGGGTCACACGGAGTTGGGGGTAGGGTGTTAGCATGGATTGGGGGTTGGCTATCCAACAGGAAGCAGAGAGTCGGAATAAATGGGTGATTTTCTGGTTGGTGGATGGTAACTAGTGGCATGCCGCAGGGATCGGTACTGGGGCCTCAACTACTTACCATTTATATAGACGACCTGGAGGAGGGGACTGAGTGTAGGGTAACAAAGTTTGCAGACGACACAAAGATAAGTGGAAAAGTGAATCGTGTGGAGGGCGTAGAAGGTCTGCAGAGAGATTTGGACAGGCTGAGTGAGTGGGCGAGGATCTGGCAGATGGAGTATAACGTTGACAAATATGAGGTTATTCACTTTGGAGGAAATAATAGCAAATTGGATTATTATCTAAATGGAAAAAAATTACAACATGCTACTGCGCAAAGTGACCTGGGGGTCCTTGTGCATGAGACGCAAAACCCAGTCTGCAGGTGCAACAGGTAATCAAGAAGGCAAATGGGATGTTGGCCTATATCGCAAGGGGGATAGAATATAAAAGCAAAGATGTCTTGCTGCATCTGTACAGGGCATTGGTGAGGCCGCAGCTGGAATACTGTGTGCAGTATTGGCCCCCTTATTTGCGGAAGGATATATTGGCCTTGGATGGAGTGCAGAGAAGGTTCACCAGGTTGATACCAGAGATGAGGGGTGTTGATTATGAGGAGAGACTGAGCAGATTGGGTTTGTACTCGTTGGAATTTAGAAGGCTGAGGGGGGGGGATCTGATAGAGACCTATAAGATAATGAAGGGGCTGGATCGGGTAGAGGTGGAGAGATTCTTTCCACTTAGAAAGGAAGCTAGAACTAGAGGGCACAGCCTCAAAATAAAGGGGGGTCAGTTTAGGACAGAGTTGAGGAGGAACGTCTTCTCTCAGAGGTTGGTGAATCTCTGGAATTCTCTGCCCACTGAAGCGGTGGAGGCTACCTCGTTGAATATGTTTAAATCACGGATAGATGAATTTCTGATCGGTAAGGGAATTAGGGGTTATTGGGATCAGGCGGGTAAGTGGAACTGATCCACTTCAGATCAGCCATGATCATATTGAATGGTGGGGCAGGCTCGAGGGGCTAGATGGCCTACTCCTGCTCCTATTTCTTATGTTCCTATGTTCTTATGTTCTCACCAACCTTTACAGATGCACCATAGAAAACATTCCTTCTGGCTGTATCACAGCTTGGTACGGCTCCGGCTCTGCCCAAGAGCGCAGGAAACTACAAAAGGTCGTGAATGTAGCCCAATCCATCACGCAATCCAGCCTCCCATCCATTGACTCTGTCCACAATACCCGCTGTCTCTGCAAAGCAGCGAGCATGATTAAGGACGCCGCGCACCCTGGACATTCTGTCTTTCATCTTCTTCCGTCGGGAGAAAGATACAAAAGTCTGAGATTGCGTATCAACCGACTTAAGAACAGCTTCTTCCCTGCTGCCATCAGACTTTTGAATGGATGTACTTTTCATTGTGATCTTTCTCTATACCCTAGCCATGACTGTAACACTACATTCTGCAATCTCTCGTTTCCTTCTCTATGAACCGTATGCTTTGTCTGTATTGCACGCAAGAAACAATACTTTTCACTGTATGCTAATACATGCAACAATAATAAATCAAACCAAATCGAATAAATTCATGCTGCCATTGAGATTGGAACTCAGGATTTAACCTGCTTACTGGACAGGTGTTTTAACCAACTAAACCACGGAGACAACTTGGAAGTGCACATCATAAATTTTGGAATGCTTTGAATGTGGATTTATTTCTGGAATTTATTAAATTGCAGAAATTTCAATGAGAAGGATAAAAGAGTCAGAGACTGGTTTTGTGAATTAGGAAATGATTGGCTGTGATGTTTGTCGTGTTAAAGTGCGATCCCATCCCATCAAAAACAAGAAGACTCGCTTGTACAAAAGTTTAAATTGTATGAATCGCAAATATCAATAGCGTAAATAGATCTATCATTAAAATGCTTCCCCATTTATCCCTCGCCACTCTTTCATGTGTAATGCTTAGTAACACCAATCAGCCAAACCCTTAACCAAAGAACAAATGCTGGAAGATATCAGCAGGCCTGTCGAAGGGTCATCCTGACTCGTAACGTTGGCTCTGTTTTCTCTGCACGGATGCTGTCAGACCTGCTGAAATTTTCCAGCATTTTCTGTTTTTGTTCCAGATTCCAGAATGCACAGTGTTTTGCTTTATTAGCCAACTCCTTCACTTCTTCTCAGTGATTGGCGGCAATGATTCAATGCGCTTCTGTAAGCATTAATCTCCAAAGGTTATAATGATCCACTCTGGATTCGTAACAGTGGAATGTCAATCCAGAGTTATTAGTCGGTCTTTGATGGTTTGATTTAAACTTCAAAGCGTCTGTCTCCATGTTGTTTCTTGCTGGTTTTACGCATTTCGGTTTTCGACACGTTTCTTTCTTTGTTTCTTCATGTTACGTTGAGACAGTTGCTATGCAACCATTCACAACCTCACCTGGACACATCTTTTCTTTCTTTACGATAACCATTGCAACTCTCTTTGGATTTTGCATCATGGAACATTTCCTCTAATTCCCTCCTCCCTCATAGAGCTCCACTTTTGTACATCCTGTCCCATCCAGCAATCCACTGATTTAAAACTTGTTCTATTCCTATCTTTATTCACTTTTCAGGAAAAGCCATCGGCCTCAACTGGTCACTCAGTTTGTCGACACGGATGCATCCTGACCTGCCGAGCATTTCCAACTTCCCCACTATATTACTTTTCTGTCTTAAAGCGTGAAGTTTTGTAATAATTTTCAATATGGATTGAAAGAGAACATGGGAAGCTTGATTATTGAACAGCCTTTTTCTCATAGCAAGTCCAGATTAGATGCCACCTCCATGACTAAAATGATGATCTTCCGAACAAAGAAAAAATGGAGCCAACGCAGAAAACAGCTTGAAAAGTGAATTCAACCAAAGATGCACAGATACCTTCCGAATGTAAATGAATGAAGAAAGAAAGAAGGTGACAAACAAACCATCAAAAATCAGAAAGGAACAACATGGAGGCAAATATTCTGATCTGATATTATTGAACTCAGATTGAGACCAGAAGGCTATATCTTACCCACTTGGACAATGAGGGGCTGATCTTGGAGCTTTGCTGTGTTGAAGCCATTTCTGGACCCTGGAGACCATTCTGTAACACTATGAGTTTGTTGTTGATAGGCGAATATTTCCACACTCGTTTTTTTCTCAAATCCCTTAATGACCTAATTTATGAAAACTCTTTTAATGTCAGATTTAAACCAAATGATGGCTTACACATGAATGGCAGAGTACAGAATTCCGAACAACCTCCACGGGGACCATTACTTTATGATTCCAATGGCGAAATCTCTGGCTTCAATTGATTAACTGTGACTTTTGGTCCTCGATTCCCAGTCAGTGGAAATACATTTTGGTTGATCTTATCTGTTTACAATAACATTACAAAATACGAATCAAATCCCTTATGTAATCACAAGGAAACATTTCAGTAAAGAGACTGTCGGTGGATTCAATGTAGGAAGCGAGCTGTGGTTTACTATCTGGAAGTGAGGAGCGTTAGTGAGAGATCAGGACACAGAGTTTCAGAGGAAGAAAAACGAAAGATCAGCGAGGAGAAAGAGCTAGAGATATTAATGAAGCTCTGCGTCGTTCATATTTTACTCAACAAGAGGCCCTCATGAACATTTTTTACAGCTTGGTGGTGACCTAAAGCTTTGAACTTGCAAAAACTGGTTCTCACCTTCCAACTTGTGTGCGATCGGTCAGCAAAGAAGAATGTTGAATTCTAAGCTCATTTAATTTGTAAAGTACTTAACTACTGTGGGAAAGTTTGAAACATAACATCAGACGTTGGAAAAACTCGGGAGGTCTGGCAGCAACTCTGAAGGAGATTCATAAGCACTGGAATTGTAAAATTTGCTTTTCTCTCCAGTATTTTCTGTTTTTATTTCAGATTTCCAGCATCCGCAGTATTCTGCTTTCCCATTCGTAAATCTGCAAAACTGTGAACTTGATGGTAAATGAAATATGTCCCTGGACCGTGGGATCAGAGTGGTATTGAATAGTTTTGCTGCTCAAGCCAGTCATAGATTTGTAGAGCCTCATAACACATATCGGCCTATCATGTCTCCACCAACCATCAAGCACCGATGTATCCTAATTCCATTTTCAACACTTGGTCCATATGTTTGTATGCTATGCCGTGTTAAGTACTTACGTAAACTCTTCTTAAATGTAGTAAGGGTTCCCGCCCTTCCATGCAATGAGTTCCAGATTCTCATCACTCTCCAAGTGAAAAGTTTTTTTTCCACAAATCCACTCTAAATGCCGTGCTCCTTACCTTGAAACTACTCCCCTTGCTTATTGTTCCTTCGAGTAAGATGAGCAGTTTCTTCTTATCTGTCCTATCTATCTCCCTGTGGAACTGATGAGTCGTCTGTGTTTCTGGGAATCATAATTTAACTACTATGTGTGAAAAGGAGCTGCCTGCATTGCTCTTTGTATATCAGTTGGAGGGCGGAAAAAAAGGACAAAATGAAAAGTCTGTGACTGGGTAGAGGATAGGGGGGATTCAATTGGATAAGTGACAAATATGCAGCGGTGAAAGAACCGAATCCTCACCACTCGACCTCCAGGGAACGATACTGGATGGTTAGCGAGTATTGTACTGATCCGCTCAGAAAGGAGTACAGGAAGGAAGACACATCATAATAACTCTAATAATAACGTGTGTGATTTCAATGACATGCGACCAAGGACTTAGAACAATATACTGAGCCGCTCTGACATTCTGTGTGTCTGCCCGCGCTCGGGGAGTACCAACATGTAGCCGCCTGTCCAGCGTTGTCCAGTAGGGTTCGCTGTCTGAGAGGGTGGTGGCCCTCTGCTCAGTTTCATTGTATTTGCAATGCTCGCTGTAGCTGCTCGACCGCTGCCTGGTTGTCTATTTGTTTAGTTTTGATGCTATTTCCGCCACGGCCTGTGCTTGATTCCCGATCAGGTAAGTGAATTGTATAACTGATCGTTTGTCGGTGAAGGTCAGTTGCGTTTGCATTGCGAATAGTCGCAGTAAATGAAGCAATTATTTATCAAGTGACCATGCGAAGCTGATAACCTGAAAACATTGGAAACTACTCGGCCGCAGGTCAAAAAAAGTGTTAAGGAAGACGTTGAAATTCTGAATCCTCCGCATTCAATTCAACAAACAGCTTATTTTTTCTAGTATGTTTTGTCCCAAACTTTCATTATTCCTTCATATTAGACTTGCATGCAGCCATTGGTAACCTCATCTAGACACAAATTATGTTCAGACGCAAGCTGATTGCATATTGGCCTTTATTGCAAGAGGAGCACCAGCATAAAGAAGATTTGTGCAAATCTAAAAGCAAAATGCTGTTAAAGTTAAAGTTTATTTATTAGTCACAAGTAGGCTTACACTAATACTGCAATTAAGTTACAGTGAAAATCTGCGGATACTGTGGAATCTGAAACAAAACCAGAAAATGCTAGAAAATCTCAGCAGGTCTGACAGCATCTATCAGAGCTTTGACGAAGGATCATCTCGAATCAAACGTTGGCTCTATTCTCTCCCCACAGATGCTGTCAGACCTGCTGAGATGTTCCAGTATTTTTCTGTTTTTGTGTCAAGAAGAGTTGTTTCGGGTTGAGAGTTTCAGTAAAATGGAGCAACATTCCTGTTCTTCCTCGTGTTGGTGACATACGGTTAGAAAGTCATAGAATGCCTACAGTGCAGATGGAGGCAATTCGGCCCATCGAGACTGCACTGACCATAATCCCGCCCAGGTCCTATCCCCGTACCCCACATATTTACCCTGCTATCCCTTGACACTAAGGGGCAGTTTAACATAGCCAATCAACCTCATCCACACATCTTTGGACTGTGGGAGGAAACAGGAGCATCCGGAGGAAACCCGCACAGATGTGGGGAGAATGTGCAAACTTCACACAGATGGTGCTCCGAGGTTCCTGGCGCTGTGAGGCAGCAGTGGCAACTACTGTGCCGCCCTTAAATAGCAGATTTTCTTACCTGTGATCCAGATGTTTTTTTTTAATGAGTAGTGTTCAACAATTACATATTTTATTTAGTTGCGTTTGAATTCCGCCATTTCCTCTCATGGGATTTGAAGCCAGGTCACAGGAGCCTCTGGATTTCTGGTCCAGTGAAACTACCACCATGCCACCATCTCCCCTTAGATTCTATCCTGAAACACTCGTGTACAGATTTAAATTGAATGCACAAGTTCCCACTGTCGACATTTCTTTCACTGATGTAACACCAGAGAAATAATTTACTAACATAAAACAAAAGACAAACTGTCGGTTAGGGTGGATGCTGATTTATTTAGAAATTTCTGAAAACATTCTGCACGTCCAGAAAGTTATGAGTAGGGACAAATTCAGGAAGAATGTTTCAGGTTGGGGAGATCCTGTCAGAACTGATGCCCCAAGTCCAGTTACAAAATGTTGTTAACTCCCTTTAAATCATATTAGCGTGTTCAGATTCAGAAGCAAAAATCCATCCCTTCCTTGCAGATAATTATATAGAAGTGATGAAACTGAGCGCAGTCTCAAAAATACATTGGAAGTTTGATGCCACCCGACATTAGGATCCTGGTTGATCGGCACCATCGCCATCACTGCGAACATTCACTGCCTCCACCACCATATGACAGTGGCAGCATCATACGCCATCTGCAAGGCACGCTGCAACAACTCACCAAAGCTCCTTTGACAGACCACGAACTCTATGTAACTACCAAGTGATTTTTGAATTATTAAAGAGGGACACACATTGCTCCCTCTGGAATTGAAAGCACTGACGCCTTGCTGGGCTAATTTAAATCGTATGAAGAACGTGCAGAGGAGTCAGTGAGATGCGAATTCAGAATCTCTGGTTGCATTACATAGGCGCTTTCACCAACTAAGTGAGGGCGCTAGCATTTCAACGGTGCATACTTTTGAATGATACGACACTATTTCACCGCAAATTCATCTGTTACGGGACTGTGGAACACTGCGGATTTAGAAATTACAGGAAGATGCAGCTGAGCCGGATGTTCAGACAGGAAGTTGTTTTTTTTGAGAAGCCAGCCGCGAAATGCAAGATCCACCTGCTGCTATTTCTCATATATTTACAGACGAAGAGCGAATATCAGAGTTAGTTTGACGTTAGAGTGTGTTCAGTGCTGATTCGCCAGCATGGTTCTGCAGTTCCATTAAGACGTTAAAGAACAAAGAACAATACAGCACAGGAACAGGCCCTTCCGCCCTCCAAGCCCGCGCCGCTCCCAGGTCCAAACTAGACCTTTCTTTTGTATCCCGCCATTCTCACTCCGTTCATGTGGCTATCTCGATAAGTCTTAAATGTTCCCAGTGTGTCCGCCTCCACCACCTTGCCCGGCAGCGCATTCCAGGCCCCCACCACCCTCTGTGGAAAATACGTCCTTCTGATATCCGTGTTAAACCTCCCTCCTCCCCCCCCCCCCCTCACCTTGAACCTATGACCCCTCGTGAATGTCACCACCGATCTGGGAAAAGCTTCCCACCGTTCACCCTATCTATGCCTTTCATGATTTTATACACCTCTATTAGGTCACCCCCTCATCCTCCGTCTTTCCAGTGAGAACAACCCCAGTTTACCCAATCTCTCCTCATAACTAAGCCCTTCCATATAAGGCAACATCCTGGTAAACCCTCCTCTGCACTCTCTCTAAAGCCTCCACGTCCTTCCGGTAGTGAATGCACAAGTTCCCTTTATCCCATGAGATCCAACCTTTTGCACCAACCTACCATGAGGGACTTTGTCAAACGCTTTACTAAACTCCATATAGACGACATCCACGGCCCTTCCCTCGTCAACCATTCTAGTCACTTCTTCAAAAAACTCCACCAGGTTAGTGAGGCATGACCTCCCTCTCACAAAACCATGCTGACTATCGTTAATGAGTTTATTCCTTTCTAAATGCGCATACATCCTATCTCTAAGAATCCTCTCCAACAACTTCCCGACCATGGACATCAAGCTCACCGGCCTATAATTTCCCTTCTTAAATAATGGGACCACATTAGCTATCCTCCAGTCCTCTGGGACCTCACCTGTGTCCAGTGACGAGACAAAGATTTGCATCAGAGGCCCAGCGATTTCATCTCTCGTCTCATAGAGTAGGCATAACAGAGAAGGAGGCCATTTGGCCAATCGTTTCTGTTCTGGCCCGTAGAAAGTGAAATTCACCATGTGTCAATCTCCCGCCTTCCCCCTTATCCCCACACATTTTCTTTTTTCTTTCAGCAATTCTTCCTTTTTCTAGTTTCTTCACTACAGAAGAATGAAGAGTCATCTGACCGATGTTTGTATCCTGTTTAAATTATTTTTTACGTTGAAACCGAGCAATAAGAAGAGGCAAGAATGAGGTTAAACCTAACCAGATATTTTCCACTGATCAACAGTGATTGTGACCAGGTAGAGTCGGGGAGCACTTTTCACACTGATAGCGTTGGAAATCTGGAAAGAAATGCACGAGCCTACTACAAAAATATTTTCTTTTAAATCCAAGCAATATCATTGTTGCTTCTAGTCGCTTTCAGAAGTTCAGCAAATATTACTTTACATTTCGGGTGGAGCGAAGGGAAGCAGCGCCTAAACAGGAACTGTGGACCATCAGCTTAAAAGATTGATTCTCTACCGACTGAGGTACCTGGGCTTAAAGCCTATGAGGCCACTTTCTCATAGTTGCATTCACTCTCTTACAGGAGGCATCACCAGCCCTTTTCATTTCCTTCTTTGGTAATTCACCCTCTTCAGTCCATGTCACTCACAGACAGACCAGCAGCCTCCATTTGGCTTCATTTTACAAATTGTCAACCTTACATCAAGTATTCGCTCCTTACCAGTGGCATGCGATGAGACAACAGTTGCTACCTGGCCTTCAAATCATTGAAGATTGCATTTATTTCATGGAGATATTCGGGTGCAGTGTTTGGAATAGGAAATTGCAAAGACCCAGACATCGATTTCACGATTGAGCAATTGGTAATCCCTTGCTCAAAATGGATTGTAAGGATAGGCCCAGTCATTCTGGATAATTCAGGTTAACATCAGTTGCAAGCAACCTTCTAGAAACAACCATATGGAATAGAATTAGTACTCACATAGAAAACTGTAGATTGATCAGGGAGAGCCAGCATGGATTTCTAAACAGAAAGTAATGTTTAACTAACTTGCTGGAGTGAGGAGCTAACAGGCAGAGTGGATAAGAGTAATGCTGTGGTATACTTGGGCACTCCGAATGCATTCGGTACAGTACCAATCAACAGGCATGCGTGAAAATTTATATTGCATTTCCAGGTTTTCCAAAAAGCTTCAAGCCATGGAACCCCTAGTGACCTCTCAAAAGCATCAGGAAACCCCAAACATTCCCATAATGTTAATGCCCCCTTTTTGCCACAAACAGGTATGAACACAAATCAAATATCATTTGCCTAGCAGGTGATTTAACTCTAATGCAAATCTATCCTCTTCCATTCATTTCCCCTTTTAAAAACTGCATATAAAACGGTGATAACATGTAATTGCAGTATAAATAGCATTGACTTAAGATTATCGAACTCTTCATTCATCACAATCCACCCTGTAGTTAATTCTTCCTTAGTATTATTTCTCCCTAGCCTAAATCCTTTTACTTTCACTTTAAGATGGCCTGAATGTCATTTTTTCTATGGAGTATATGTCAGTGTCTTGAACGGTTAAAGTATCTCCTCATTCTTCAGGCTATATAAACCATTTCAATTTGTCAAGTAGTTAAGCAAGCCCTATTCTTCAGTGCAGCTGCACCATGCACTCTCATATGTTATTTGACAAGGTACAAATCACTTCTCCACTCTCAAATCGGTTTTCCAATTCCTTCTTTAATTCTCCGTTGGAATCTCACAATTCCTAAGTCACGTTCACATTTTTCCCTATCTGTTAGATGGAATCCTTCGTGTTTTTAAACCAGACTTTCTATTCAGACAGTGTTCATTTCTCAGATTTGGTGGCATCCTCTGCCCTTTCTCACCTGTTTTGCATTTAAGGAAGGTTCATCAGGTCTATAGGGATAACGTTGTGAATTTTACCAATCAATTTCATCATCAGAGCCAACTGCCACATTCCTCCTGTTGTCCTCTGACATCTCTACCTTTGATCTGCCATTCAATCATTCCAATCGGATACAGTTTAGAAATCCGACTTTCTGAGCATGAAGAGAAATGGGATGGCAGAAATTAGGTACAGGTTTTTTTTTTTCCCGAAATACCTAAGGCGGTCTACTATTGTCTTTGCAAATTATTCCCTGACACTAAAAAAGAGAAACAAGAATTCATCGACGAGTATTATAATTGGAGAAGTGTCGGAAGAGATCTTGCTGATCATGAAACTTCAGAAAATCATATTAAAGCTATGTGTGCGTGCATGGAACATGTAATTGATCTGCAAGAATTGATTCTGTGCTCCTGGTTCTGTTTGAAAAGCAGTCTCACGGGAAGTAAGAGCTGAGACATGTTGTTGCCACAGTCAAACTGCTATTCAGGACTACATCGAAGAGGATATGACAAATCATCAGCCTCAAGAAGTCTTTTTTTAACCTGCCTTGAATATCTCAGTGAACTTGATGAGCTTCTTGAAGAATATTTGAAAAGTTAACGGCATTGTGGCTCAGGGAAGGCCAACATTTTAAAGTACAGAACCTATGACTACTTCATCGTTATACTGACAGAGCCGCTCAAAAACTAATTCACGAATGAAGTAAAAGGTGGCAAATACTATTCCATAATAGTTAATTCAACACCAGATGTGAGTCATGTGGACCAATTAACATTGATTTTAAGTTATGTGACCAAGCATTGTGAAGCTATAGAGCGATTTCTTAGATGTTTCCAGCTGGAATCCTATATTCCTGAGTCGCTGGAGACAATTATTTTGGAAATCATTGCAAATTTAGGTTGGGACATTGAAACTTTATCGTGGGCAGAGCTTCGATCATGCCACAAATATGTCAGGGAAATATTCAGATCTATAAGCAAGACTGAACAATGAAAGCCCCTGTGCATTATTCATCCCGTCTTCTTGACTTGAATCTCCAGCGCTGCAGCAGAATCCTGTGCAGCAGCTGTATATATTATTTTGACTTGTTCAAAACATGTTGTTTTTTCTGCTTCCATGCATCAGTGCAATAAATTGGAATCTCTCTTGCAGCAGGCAAACTGAAAACATTTGACATTCAAAGAAGGTGCAAATGTCGTTTTGACTTCGAAAATGAACTTTGCTGATATAAAAGAAACCTTCTCAGACATAATCGCATCAAATTCAAAAGAATGGCATGTGTGAAAGCTGAAGCAAAATCGTTAGCTGAGAAGTTTGAGAAGTAGAATATTGCTGTTTTTACTGTTTTGTGGAACATTTTGCTTCAAAGAATTAATACCATCAGAAAATCACTGCAAAACGTTAATACAACGATATTGAATGTTTCACAATTATTAGCCTCAGTTTAAAATTTTGTCCTGGAAGTTCAAAATTACTGTAGCTCAGTGGAAGCGGAGGCACTAACATTAGCAAAAAAATACAGGTCCCTCTGACGATGGAAATCGTACAAGACGTTGGAAGTTATTTTTTGATGAAACTAGCGACAATGGCCTCATTTTTAAAACAGAAAGAGAAGATCATCATTCGGATGTCAATGTTATTTGTGACCAAATAATGATGCAATTGCCGAGTAGAAGTGAGTCTCTGAAGAAAACTGTTGATTTTTTTGTGCATTACGACAGATGTTTGTATGAGACTGCTAAAGGCTACTGAAGTAAGAAATTAATGCCAAACTATTGCTGCCATTCATAGTAGTGGGATCTTACTGATGGGAGACACTAATATTGAATTTGGACTCACTGGACACTCCACTTAGGTAGCTTTACGGCAATAACATCCTTGACTTTTTGAGAGGAAGTAAAGAAGTTAACTTCTGAAACTGAAAGAGAGTTAAATACACTGAATGGCAGCATATGCACCATGTTGATTGGAGCATTTGCTTCTGCACTGAACTGGTCCATTCCGTCCTGCATTGGTCTGTGCTGCAGTTGGATAGTCAGAAGCTTTTCCCCAGGGTGGAAGAGTCAATAACTGCGGGGCAAGGTTTAAAGGAGATGTACGAGGCAAGTTGTTTACACAGAGGGTGGTGGTTGCCTGGAACTCGCAGCCAGGGGAGATAGTGGAAGCAGATACAATAGTGACTTTTAAGGGGCGTCTTGACAAAGACATGAATAGGATGGGAATAGAGGGATACGGTCCCAGGAAGGGGAGGGGGCCTTAGTTCAGTTGGGCAGCATAGTCGGTGCAGGCTTGGAGGGTCGTAGGATCTGCTCCTGTGCTGTAATTTTCTTTGTTCTTTGATGATGACTGATTTTTACATCTCGTTGCTCATCAGTAAGTTCCATGTTTGCTCACTTCAAGACACACAAATCACAATATTGATCATCCTTCCTGGCGTTCTGACAAGGAGTAAGTTTGGATTTCAATTCAGCAATTAAGGCATGTGCTCGAAGTTAAAAAAAAACACAAAAGCAGTTCAGCTGTACTCAACTTGCAGATTTTTGTGGCTTGCACTTTTCTGTTCTGTGCGGCGATCGTGGACGGGTCATGGCATCATTAGGAAGAAAAGCATGGTGTCGTCATTGCGGCTGGCTGGGTGGGGAGGGCGGGTGGTCGGGGTGGGGGGGGGGGGGCGTGGGGGGAGGAGCGGATTTTGAAGGTGAACACAGGGCACCACAAAGTGTAAGTCTGCCACTCTGTGGTGCATCTCAGTCAATAACCCCTCATCCTTGAGCCAAACAAAATTCAGCAGAGGGCTCAAAGAGTTCAATTTAGATACTTTGAAAGCTATTTGCCTGGCTTGATGATTCTGCACATGCTAAAAAACCGTATAGTTACAATATCATAAATCAGCTCGCCAAGGGAATCCCTCAATATTTATTGTCAGCATCAGTGTGTGTAAAGATTCTGGAATTTACCAGACTATGTCAGTAATTACAGGAATGAAAGGCAGTGCACAGTTTAACACAGCTCAAATTCTGACAGTTTTTAGAGGAGAGTGAGAAAGTTAATACAGCTTTTCAGCAGCATTATGAGTGTGCATTCTGATAACCCCCGTTCTTTTTCAGATTGTAAAGGCGTCTGTGGGAGTTAGTGTAGCATCAGGGAATGCAGGCAGCGGAGAGTCCATTTTTGCATTCTATTTCCTGAGTATACCCAGATAGCTTATTTCCCCACGTGAGTACATATGGGTGACTACCTTTAGGAACGTCGGGAAAAGAGTCAGCCACTCGGTCCATTAAGTCTGCTCTGCCATTCAATTTGAATTAGACCATGGCGAATTGTCTAACTCAACGTCACTTGCACACGTTATCTCTATATCCATAGATGTCACTACTCTCCAGACATCTCTCAATTTCTGTCTTGAACATTCTCAATGATTGAACTTCGATAGCCACCTGGGGTAGGGAATTCCAAAGACACACTACCCTCTGAGTAAAGAAATTTCGCCTCCTCAGTAATATTTGGCCTACCCCTTATTCAGAGATTATGTCTCCTGGTTTTAGACTCAACAGCCAAGTTAAACATCTGATCTAACTCGAATTGGTGATACCCTGTAAGAAATTTATAAATTTCAGTGAGAACTCATTCTTTCTCATTCTTTGAAACCTTAGAGAATACAGGCCGAGTTTCCTCAATGTCACCTCATAACGCAATTCTGCCAAGCCAGGGATTAGTGTGGTGAACCTTCGGTGCATTCTTTCTGTGGTAAGTACATCGTATCCTACATTGGGAGATGAAAACTGTGTACAAAACTCCTGGTGCAGTCTCACCAAGTCCCTCGAGATTGTTGCAATGCATCCTTACTTGTGCACTTAACTTATTTACACAGAAGGCCAACATACAATTTGCCTCGTAATTGCTTGCTGCATAAGCACACGAGCTTTCAGTGACTCAGGAACCATCAGAACCCATTGGACTTCAACACTTCCCAGCCTCTCACCATTTAAACATTATTCTGTCTGCCTGTTTTTCTACCAGAATGGACAATTACACACGCATACCCATTATATTCCATCTGCCATGTTCTGACCCGTTCACTTAGCCTGTCCAAGTCCACTTGAAGCCTCCTTACATCCTCCTCGCAATTTAAATTCCCATCTAGTTCTGTGTCATCAGCAAATTTGCATATATTGCAATCTAAATCATTTATATAGCTGTGACCCTAGCACTGATGGTTATGGTGCCACATTAGGAACAACTTGCTATTCTGAGGATCACACATTTAATCCTCCTTTCTGCTTTCTGTCCATTAACCAATTGTCAATCCAAAACGAGAATATTATCCCAACACCAGGTGCTCTCATTTTGTTTACTAACCTCCTATGTGGGAGTTTATCAAAGTCTTCTAAAAATCCAAGTACACCAAATCCTCTCGAGCTTGCTTATCTATGCTAAAAGTAACAAGCCCCAAAAAACTGACAGTTTTGTCAAGCATGATATCCCTTTCATAAATCAATAATGAATCTGTCTGAATTTAGTCGTATTTCTAAGTGTCCAGTTATCAAATGTTTTAAAATTGATTTCGCACAGCAAGGATATTCAAACCAAAAGCTTTGATTTCTCCTCTCAATACCCTTCCATAAACTGAAAGGCATTATTTGATTTTTTTTTTACTTTCCTCTTGATAAGTGGTGGGTGTATTTTCTACAACCCCCCTCTTGATAAAAATGGTGGTGTATTTTTCACAACCCATAATTTTGGTGTGTCCCAGTCTGCTACAAATATCTTGCACAGCAACCCAGAGATAAGATGAAAGACTAGGATTTGTACAACACACACATGCAAACGCCCATGCGCACGCGCATGCGCACACATGGGCACACATGCGCACACACACACGGTGTGTGGGAAAGGGGCTTGACAATGTCTGTTCCATTTGCACTCACAATAAAAGAGGGATAAGGAAAAGAAAGGGATAGAGAGCCAGACCACCATAAAAATACGCAGCATGAGTCCAAAATCCAGAATCAAAAGTCTAGTGGAATGTTTCTCCAGAAGGTAGATTGGTTTATTTTCACAGGATGATCCATCTTTCCAGAAGTGAGGAGTTCTACGAATGGGAAGGCACGCTGAGTTGAATTAGTCTTGAAGGCACCAGTTCCAAAGTTCCAGTAGCTCCCAATGTTGCTTAGGACCAGAGGAATATGCCTGGACAGAGCTCCTTCTTCTGTGGCCTGCTGGGTAGTAAGATGATAGCCAGACACAAGTCAGTGCCTGGAATTCTGTTCTCTGCGAAGGTCAAAAAGGTACTGAAGATAAGATACAAAAGCTTATTACTTTAAGAATTCAGACATTTTAATCTGTAATGTGACAATATTTGTGGATGCTTGAGGCTGATAGTGTTTGAAAGCAGGTAATGGTCAGGGCATTAAAATCATATTGGATGTTCGAAGTCACAATCAGTTACCCTTGTCCTGGGAGA
The DNA here is from genome assembly GCF_964213995.1 of Mustelus asterias. Taxonomy (NCBI): domain Eukaryota; kingdom Metazoa; phylum Chordata; class Chondrichthyes; order Carcharhiniformes; family Triakidae; genus Mustelus; species Mustelus asterias. Next base: position 92,099,178 of record NC_135816.1, read on the forward strand.
TACAGGGTCTCTGGTCGACATAATTCTTAATTAGAAGTGGAAAGAAGCTTTGTGCCACTCAAGGAATGGGCATTTTCCCCAAAATAAATGATAATGAGATTGATGGTTTGTTGGAGTTCAAAGTTTACTTTGGTATGAGTCGTGGCGAGCCAGGGCAAAGCCTTCCACATTTAAAACATAAAAATCATAATTTAACAGCATAGCCCAGTTGACGTAGAAATGTATGTAAGGGACTGAGGAAAATTTGTGGGGAAGACATTTACCAGTGTTCTTTGTCCCTTGTGGGTTTCAGTGTCCTGTTTGCCGGGCGGGTGCTGTGAACAGGATGCTGTTGGTTGAGTGATGTGGGCTGGGCCAATGGGATTGCTCTGGGGGCGGGAAGAAAGAAAAGGCGCCAGGAAGTGAAGCAGCTGCAGAGCTGAGGAGGGAGTGTGCAGAAGAGGGACAGCCACGTTTTTGAAGAGAAGCTTTTGAAGAAAAGGCAGTTTGAAGTGAATCTTTCTCAGGTAGAACTGCTTGGTTTTTCATGACTGCCGAGGAGGACAGCCTTCAGCGCACGGGATCTGCGTTACTACACAGATAGCTCGTGGCACCTCTGCCTCGTGTGCTTGCTCCATCATCTTCCCTCTCGTAGACCCGTCTGGACTGTGTGTGTGTCGGGGTTAAGTGAGTACTATCAGACAGGAACGGTAACAGAATGTGGTTTTCTTCAGATGTGCACCAACGGATGGGCCCCAACGTTTAAAATTCAAAGTGCGTGGTGATATTCTGAACATTTCTCAGATTGAAACTGTTAATTGGAAAATCTTCAGTTGGGATTCTTTACTTGTTTATATCTGCTAATTATATTTGTTAATAAATTTTTTTGTTATTCTGTTTACCTTGTTGTTCCAAACCTTTTCTCATTATAAAGTTTATCTCAATAACATTTTTGGAGGCACCGCGCTAAACATACTCAAATCCTTTCCATGTAAGCCTGTACTGGCATTTATGGGTAAACAGGAAATTTAGCCAGCTCACCATCAACTGCTAGGAATTCAGGATCCTGTGAATCGAACAGTTAAATAGTAGCCCCATATCGTGATCAGCAGGGGGTTACATTTTTGGAGGCACTGCTGAGATCATTCCTGTTCACCAGACAGGTCAAATAATTTTTTTTTCCCCGTCAGTCAGTAACAGTTAACCCAGTAATTACAACAGGAAAAGTTTTTACAGTGTTAGTAGCTCACTTAAGACAATGGATTTCTCTCAGGCTGCTGACTGGAGCCGCCAAACGAATATCAGTCTTTCTCGTGGCATATTACTGAGCAATGTGCCAATAGATAATAGTGAGGAGACTATTGCTAGGGTCTTAAACACAGTGAAAGTCTTTGGTCGCACCAAGATTTGTGGTCACCGTGGGGATTCTACTGGCACACAGTTGTTCATACTAGTGGAGACTAGCATTGATTTAACCCCTGACACTGTACCTCCAGATGTAGGTATTGAAGGAGAAGCTGGGCCATGGGCTGTGCATACGCTAGGAAGCTTGGACACACAGGATGCTGTTCCTGAAGAGGATGCTTTCCATACAAAGCTGTTGTTATTACTACAACAGGAAGGCAAGTCAATGGAGGATTTTCAGGCCATAGTATCAGAAAATCAAGCTCCCAAAGTGGATGTGAACATGGATTTCGTGACTGCTATTGGCAAACTGGTGGACAAGTGCAACCAAGTGTCTACCAATGGGCCTAGCTACAGAAAGCTGAGACTGTTTTCGGGACTGAAACCTGTACCCCCAGGTGAGGAAGAATATGAAGCCTGGATGGAGCAGGCTACCCAGATGATCAGTAAGTGGCAATGCACTGACGCCGCCAAGAGACAGCGTATAGTGGAGAGTTTAAAAGGGCCTGCTGCTGACATCGTCCGATTTTTGAAAGTTAGCACTCCCACTGCTACGGCCACCAATTATTTATCTGCTCTGGACACAGCTTATGGCACCACAGAGAGTGGAGCCGACATCTTGGCCAAGTTCAGACGCACATACCAGGATGAAGGAGAAAAACGCTCTGCTTTTCTATATCGCCTTGCCAAACTTCTCCATCGTGCTCTTCTTAAGGGAGGAATTACGGCTGCAGACATGAATCGAGCTCGGATGGAACAGCTAGTCAAGGGTGCACTCACTCGAGACATGGTTGCTCTGCGTGTAAGGATGAGCCACACCCTGGACAAACCCCCTTCCTTCTTCCAGCTGATGTGGGAGATAAGAGAGGAAGAAAATTGGATTAGCGCCAGAGAAGGGGTGAAAGCTACTGCCACCGCAGCCACCGCCAGTGTACCGCAGTCCTCAGTTACGTCTGAGTTGAACAGCCTACGAAATGAGGTAAGGGAACTGACTTCTCAGGTGGCCAGACTGTTGAGCGCCGTTCCAGTTACCCCTACATCTGAAAGTACAACAGCAAGGACTGGGTCCATACAGCAAGCGCCAGAAGCTGCTGTTCGGGACGCGTCGCCCTGAGTGAAAATGTCCAAACCACTGCCGGCAGGAATCTTTTGCGACAGGTGTGGGCAAGATGGGCATACAAGGAGTGGGTGCAAAGAACTCGAGGATCTGAGGAAAGTGAATCAGAAGCTGATCAAAGCAAGCAGACAGCAGGGAAACTTCTCAGGAGCCAGGTGAAGGAACGGTGCTTGGTTCCGTGTGAAATACGTTCCACCCACTGTCCACCCCCAGCGAAGCAAGGCTCAAAACAGTTACCTGCAGGATTAGTGGGGCCCATCTCTGGTGTACCTATGCAAATAGAAGGAGTTTATGCAAGAGCTTTGCTTGACAGTGGCTCCCAAGTAACCATTTTGTATCGCAACTTCTACGACACCTACCTGAAACACTTACCTCTCCAGCCACTTGAATACCTGGAAATATGGGGTTTAAGCTCTCACCAATAGCCGTATGATGGCTACCTGTCCATACAACTCAAATTCACTGCCGCTGTAACCGGAGTGCCGCAGACAGTTGACACTTTGGCCTTAGTATGTCCTGACCCTGTGAAAGATGACAACATTGCCGTGTTGTTGGGGACAAATACCCGGCTGGTGAGAGAGTTGGTGGAGTCCTGTAAAGAACAGGCAGGAGAACGCTTCTTGGGTACTTTGACCATGCACCCTGTCCTCCAAGAAGCTTATGAGACACTCACCCAGTCTGAAACAACAGAAGGGATAGACAAGCATGGTACTGTGTGGTTTACCCAGCACAAGCCAATCACCTTGCAACCAGGACAAGTGTTTAAAGTCACTGGCCTCCCAAAGTTTCCTGGTGATTTCACAGACCAGCTAGCACTGATAGATCAGCCTATTGACACTTTTTCCCCTGAAGAGTTGTGGGTGAGGCCTGAGGTTCATCCTGCATCAGTTGTTTCCAGCAGACGCATTACTGTGACTGTGAAGAACCTGTCATCCAGAGAAATCTCCTTGAAACGTGGGACTCCAGTAGCCCATATTTTTCCCATAGCCCCTGTTCCTCTGCCGAGGGCACAGTGTGCGGATAAAGCTGCAATCGAACTGACCCCTTCCTCTTTTGATTTTGGAGCCTCTCCTATGCCAGCGGAGGCAAGGAGGCGTCTCTGTGAGAGAATGATAAAGAGGAAAGAGGTTTTCTCTCAGCATGAGTGGGATGTACGTTGTTCTAAAAGCACCAAACATGAAATAAGACTGAAGGATGCACGGCCCTTCCGAGAGAGGTCACGTCGCTTGTCGCCTGCTGACTTTGAGGATGTGCGCCAGCACCTACAGGAACTACAAAGCCATGGCATCATCTCTGAATCTCATAATCCCTACGCATCGCCAATAGTAGTCGTACGCAAGAAGTCAGGGAAGGTACGAATGTGTGTGGCCTACCGAACCCTTAACCTTCGAACAGTACCAGCCAGTACACTGTCCCAAGGATAGAAGACGCTCTTCACTGCTTGTCTGGGAGTAAATGGTTCACAGTCCTCGACCTGAGGAGCGGGTCTATCAAATACCCATGAGTGAGGCTGACAAGGAGAAGACCGCTTTTATCTGTCCGTTGGATTTTTATCAGTTCGAACGCATGCCTCAGGGAATTTCAGGAGCACCGGCCACTTTTCAGAGAGTCATGGAACATACAGTCGGCGACATGAACTTTCTGGAGGTGTTGGTGTACCTGGATGATCTCATTGTGTTTGGACGAACCCTCGAAGAACACGAGGAGCGGTTGCTCAAAGTGCTTGACCGGCTCCAAGAAGAAGGTCTGAAGCTGTCGCTTGACAAGTGCCAGTTCTGTCACCTACATTGGACATGTAGTGTCGCAGGACGGAATAGCGATGGACCCATCCAAGGTAGAGGCTGTTGTCTCCTGGCCAAGACCCCAAACAGTGACAGAGCTCAGATCCTTCCTTGGATTTTGTGGCTACTATCGCCGCTTTGTCAAGGACTTCTCCAAACTCTGCCGTCCCCTCAACGGACTCCTTCAAGGATATCCTCCCCGTCCCCACTCCAAGGGGAGTCAGACTGCAAACTCACCTGACAAGACTTACTTCAAGCCTTCTGAACCCTTTGGCTCTCGGTGGAGTGAGCAATGCGAACATGCTTTCCAAGGACTCAAGACCCGGCTCACCAAAGCACCTGTATTGGCGTTCGCAGATCCACAGAAGCCTTACATTCTGCACGTGGATGCTAGCCTGGACGGACCAGGTCAAGAGGATGATGATGGTCTACGCCCAGTTGTATTCGTCAGCAGAAGTCTCTCGCCATCTGAGAAAAACTATCCAGCACACAAACTGGAGTTTTTAGCTCTCAAGTGGGCTATTGCGGATAAGCTACATGACTATCTTTACGGAGCTACTGTACAAGTCAGGACGGACAACAATCCCCTGACATACGTCACAACGTCAGCTAAACTGGATGCCACTGGTCATCGCTGGCTCTCAGCACTGTCCACCTACAACTTTAGCCTTATGTATAGACCAGGCTGGCATAACCTTGATGCAGACTCGTTGTCTCGACGTCCACATGACAGCATGACACCAGATGATGAATGGCAAGAAATCCCAGTTCCAGGAGTGCGGGCTCTCTGTCAGACTGTGTCGAGTAGCACACGAGCAGGACACTCCTATCCGTGTGTGATCGAACAAATAGGAGCTCATGTGTCGGCAGTTCCCAAGGCTTTCTGTCATACCGTTACAGTAGTAGCTGATCAGCTGCCCACTTTCAGTCCAGCAGAGCTTCAAGCTGCTCAGAAAAGCGACCCGTCTATAGGAGAAATATGGCTAGCTGTCAATCAGAAGGCACCGGCAAGTCAAATACAGACAAACCATCCTGATCTTACACTTCTGAAACGAGAGTGGGGGAAGTGGTCAATCGAGCAGGGACTGCTTTACAGGACAGTCAAACAGTCTGACCTACGCTTACAGCGACAGCTTGTGCTCCCCAAGAAGTTCCACCATATGATTCTGAAGTCACTGCATGACAACAGTGGACATCTGGGATTTGACAAGACCTATGCACTCGTCTGTGACAGATTCTTCTGGCACCGCATGAAGCTAGACGTAGAGACATACTGCAAGACATGTGAACGCTGCATTAAGAGAAAGACTCTGCCACAGAGAGCAGCACCACTTTCCCACATCCAAAGTTCAGGCCCTATGGATCTTGTATGCATTGACTTTCTCTCCATAGAACCTGATTCCCGCAATGTGTGCAATGTGTTGGTAGTCACTGACCACTTCACTCGGTATGCACAAGCATTCCCAACCAAGGATCAGAGATCCATAACGGTTGTGAGAACTCTATGGGAGAAATACTTCATTCACTACTTCATTCATTCACTGTCTGAGAGACAGAACTAATCTGCACTTGGAAAGGCAGGGATTAATCAAGAACAGTCAGCATAATTTTGTTAAGGGGAGGACATGCCTTACCAACTTGATCAAATTATTTGAAGAGGTGATCAGTCGTGTCGAAAAGATTAATGCATTTTACGTGGTATACGTGGATTTCAATAAGGTTTTTGATACCGTCCCACATGGGAGACTGATAGCAAGGAAATTTAGCAAATTCGATCCAGAATAGGCTGAGTGGCAGGAAGGAGAGGTTGAGGGATGGTTTTTTTCTGACTGGAAGCCTGTGTGAAGTGGAGTCCAGCAGGGATCAATGTTGGATTCCTTGCTGTTTGTGGTTATACAAATGATTTAGACTTGAATGTAGGAGGCTTGATCACTAAGTTTGCAAATTATATGAAAATTGGTTGGGTGGCAAATAGTGAGAAGGATAGCTTTAGATTAGATTTAAGATAGAGACAGGCTGGTCAGCTGGGCTGATTCCTTGCAAGAGGAATTCAATCTGGAAAAGTGTGAGATGATGCACTTGAGGCACTTGGGCAGGACAAACAAGGCAAGGCAACACAGAATCATAGAAATTTGCAGCATGGAAACAGGCCCTTCAGCCCAACTTCCCATGCCACCCAGCTTTTACCTTAAAGCTAGTCCAATTGCCTGAATTTTGCCCATATCCCTCCAGACCCATCTTATCAATGTAACTTTATTAATGTTTTTTAGAAGACAGAATTGTACCCGACTCTACTACTGCATCTGGCATCTCTTTCCATATACTCACCACCCTCTGAGTGAAAGAAAAGGCCCTCTTGACCCTTTTGTATCTCTCCCCTGTCACCTTAAACCTATGCCCTCTAGTTTTAGACTCCCTTATCTTTGGGAAAAATGTTGACTATCTACCTTATCTATGCCCTTCATTATTTCATAGACCTCGTTAAGATCACCCCTAAGCCTTCTGTGCTCCAGGGAAAAAAAGTCCTAGTCTATTCAACCTCTCCTTATAACTCAAACCATCAAGTCCCAGTAGCGTCCCAGTAAATCTTTTCTGCACTTTTTCTAGTTTAATAATATCCATTCAATAATAGGGAGACCAGAACTGTACACAGTAATCCAAGTGTGGCCTTACTAATGTCTTGTACAACTTCAACATGTATTCAATGTTCTGACCAATGAAACCAAGCATGTTGAGTGCCTTCTTCACCAACATGCCCACCTGTGACTCCACTTTGAAGGAGCTATGAACCTGTACTCCTAAATCTCTTTGTTGTATAACTCTCCCCAACACCTCACCATTAACTGAATAGACCCTGCCCCTGCTTGATCTGCCAAAATGCATCACCTCACATTTAGTTAAATAAAACTTAATCTGCCATTCATTCGCCCACTGGCTCAGTGGATCAAGATCCTGTTGCAATCCTAGATCTTTCTTCACTGCCCACTATGCCACCAATCTTTATGTCATCTGCAAACTTACTAACTATGCTTCCTAAATTCTCATCCAAACAATTAAAATCAATGACAACTAACAGTGGACCCAGCACCGATTCCTGAGGCATACTGCTGGTCACAGGCCTCTCGTTTGAAAAACAACCCACGACAACCACCATCTGTCTTCTGTTGTCAAGCCAATTTTGTATCCATTTGACTATCTCACCCTGGATCCCATGAGATTTAACATATGCAACAAATTACCATGCGATATATTGTCAAAGGCCTTGCTAAAGTTCAATTAGACAACGTCAACTGCACTGCCCTTATTTACCTTCTTGGTTACCCCTTCAAAAATTCAATCAGATTCGTGAGACATGACTATCCACTCACAAAGACTGTCCATAATCTGTCCTTGCCTCTCTAAATGCCTGTAGATCCTGTCTCTCAGAATACCTTCTAACAACTTACCCACTTCAGACGTTAGGCTCACCCGTTTGTAGTTCCCAGGCTTTCCCTTGCAGCCCTTCTTAAACAAAGGCACAACATTTGCTACCCTCCCATCTTCAGGCACCTCACCTATGGCTGTCGATGATTCAAGTATCTCTTCTTGGGGATCCGCAATTTCCTCCCTAGCCTCCCACACGTCCTGGGTACATTTCATCAGGTCATGGGATTTATCAATTTGATGCGCTTTAAGGCTTCCAGCATGTACTTCTCTGTAATTTGTACACTCCTGAGGACATCACCAATTATTTCCCCACGTTCCCTAATATCCCTGCCTTTATCAACAGTAAAAACCGATGAGAAATATTTATTTAGGATCTCACCCAACTTTTTTGGATCCGTACATAGATGACCTTGTTGAACCTGAAGAGGCCCTACTCTCTCCCTAGTTATTCTTTTGCCCTTTATATATTTGTAGAAGCTCTTTGGATTCTCCTTTGCCTTATCTGCCAAAGCAATATCATGTCCCGTTTTACACTCCTGATTTCTCTCTTAACTCTACTTTGACCGCATCTACACTCTTCAGCGCAACCATTTGATCCCAGCTGCCTATGCATGTCAGATGCCTCCTTCTTCTTTTTGACCAGTGCCTCAATATCCGAGTCCTCCCATGTTCCCTACTTCTACAAGCCTTGCCTTTCACTGTAAAGGGAACGTGCTTACCCTGAACACTGATCAACACACTTTTGAAAACCTCCCACTTACCAGCCATTCCTTTGCCTGCCAATAGACGCCCCGGATCAACTTTTGAAAGTTCCTGTCTAATACCATCAAAATTGGCCTTGCCACAATTTAGAATTTTAATGTTTGGGCCAGGCCTATTATTCTCCATTGCTATCTTAAAACTAACAGAATTATAGTCACTCGTCCCAAAGTGATCCCTCACTAACACTTATGCCACCTGCTTTTCCCAAAAGGAGGTCAGGTTTTGCCCCCTCTCTAGACGAGCCATCCACATACTGAATGATAAATTCCTCTGGAATACACTCAACAAATTTCGCTCCATCCAAACTGCTAATGCTATGGCTGTCCCAGTCAATGTTCGGAAAATTAAAGTCCCCTACTATTGCCACTTCATTTTTCTTGCAGTTATCTGTAATCTACTTAAATATTTGCTCCTCAATTTCCCACTATTTGGGGGCCTGTAGCACAATCCTATCAAAGTGCTCTCGACCTTCTTATTTTTCAGTTCGACCCATATGGAGTCAGTGGGCGAACCCTCAGATATATCCCCTCCCAATACTGCCATGATGTTCTCCCTGATCAAAAATGCCTCTCTTACCGCCTGTTGTTTCTTTCCCATAGCATCTGTACCCTGGAACATTGAACTGCCAGTCCTGCACCTCCCTTAGCCATGATTCAGTAATAGCTATAATACCCCAGTCCCATGTACCCATCTGTGGTCTGAGTCATCGGCCTTGCCCGTCAGGATTCTTGCTTTGAAATAAATGCAGTTTAATCCAGAATTTCCTTTGTTCTCTGCACTGCTTTCTCAGATGTGGAGATGCCAGCGGTGGACTGGGGTAAGCACAGTAAGAAGTCTCACAACACCAGATTAAAGTCCAACAGGTTTATTTGGTAACAAGATTTTGGAGTGTTGCTCCTTCTTCAGGTGAGTGAAGAGTTGTGTTCACAAACAGGGCATACATAAACACAGACTCAATTTACAAGATAATGGTTGGAATGCGAGTCTTTACAGGTAATCTTTACATGTACAGACAATGTGAGTGGAAAGAGGGTTAAGCACAGGTTAAAGAAATGTGAATTGTCTCCAGCCAGTACAATTCATGAGATTTTGCAAGCCCAGACAAGGCATGGAGGTTACAGATAGTGTGGCATGAACCCAAGATCTCGGTTGAGGCCGTCCTCATATGTGCGGAACTTGGCTATCAGTTTTTGATAGCCAACTGATAGCCAAAACTGATAGCCAAGTTCCGCACACATGAGGACAGCCTCAACCAGGATCTTGGGTTCATGTCACACTATCTTTAACCCACATGCCTTGCCTGGGTTTGCAAAATCTCACTAACTGTCCTGGCTGGAGACAATTCACACCTCTTAACCTGTGCTTAACCCTCTCTCCACTCACATTGTATGTAACTGTAAAGACTTGATTACCTGTAAAGACTCGCATTCCAACCATTATCTTGTAAATTGAGTCTGTGTCTATGTATGCCCTGTTTGTGAACACATCTTTTCACTCACCTGAAGAAGGAGCAACACTCCGAAAGCTTGTGCTACCAAATAAACCTGTTGGACTTTAACCTTGTGTTGTGAGACTTCTTACTCTGCTTTCTCAGACCATCTGTCCAGTCATGTTTTGTACACTCTCCCTTTATTTTATTTTTCTTAGCCTTACTGGACCCATTCACTGAGTTCTCCACTGGCTCTGTACTCTGTACTATGGCCGTTTTTAATTTTTGACTTTGGTTTCTCTGCCTTTCACATTTCCCCTTGTTGCCTTTTGTTACTGTCCCCGCTTTACTTCCCTCTGACTTCCTGCATCAATTCCCATCCCCTGCCACATTAGTTTAAACTCTCCCCAACAGCACCAGCAAACACTCCCCCTGGGACATTAGTTCCAGTCCTGTCCAGGTGCAGACCACCCCCTTTGTACTGGTCCCACCTTCGCCAGAAATGGTTCCAATGTCCTAGGAATTTGAATCCTTCCCTCTTGTAATACTCTCAAGCCACATATTCACCTTAGCTATCCTGACATTCCTACTCTGACTAGCACATGGCACTGGTAGCAATCCTCAGAGTACTATCTTTGAGGTCCTACATTTTAGTTTAACTCCTAACTCCCTAAATTGAGCTTGTAGGACCTCATCCTTTTTTTATCTATATAGTTGGTGCCTATATGCACGACAGCTGGCTGCTCACCCCTCCCCACCTCCAGAATGTCCTGCAGCTGCTCCGAGATATCCTTGACCCTTGCACCAAGGAGGCAACTTACCATCCTGGAGTCTCGTTTGTGTCCACTGAAACGCCTATCTATTCCGCTTACAATTGAGTCCGCTCTCACTATTGCTCTGCCACTGTTTTTCCTGCCCTACTGCGCAGCAGAGCCAGCAACGGTGGCCTGAACCTGGCTGCTACCACCTTCCTGATGAGCCATCTGCCCCAACAATATCAAAAATTGCATATCTGTTTTGGAGGGAGATGCCCGCAGGGGACCCCTGCACTGCCTTCCTACTCTTCCTCTCTCTGGTGGTCACCCATTCCCTATTTCCCTCAGTAATTTTTATTTGCGGTGTGACCAACTCACTGAACGTACTATGCTTCCTCAGCATCATGGATGCTCCAAAGTGAATCCATCCACAGCTCCAGAGCTGACAAGTGGTCTAACAGGTGCTGCAGTTGGGCACACTTTGTGCACGTGAAGGAACCAGGGATACCAGAAAGGTCCCTGAATTTCCACATTGCAAAAGAGGAGCATGACACGGATCTGGGATCTCCTGCCATAACTTAACCCTTAAGTTAACTGACAACAGCTACAATGCCAATATAAAAAAAGTTTTTTAAAATACTTACCAGTCACCAGCCAATCACTTACCTGTTGGCTGTGACATCACGGTTCGATTTCTTTCTGCCTCATATTTGCCCTTGAATCTCCCTCGAAGGTCCACCTCTCCACTCCACTTGAAGATGAGCATCTCTTTCCCCTCAGCACTAAATTCCCACTCCGCGCCAAATTCCCGATACCTCCACTCAGGCTGAAATCTCACTACGGCTGACTGGTCCTGCGCAAGCTCAACGTGATGAACAGAAGGACCCTGGAAAGCACCAAGGATCAGAGGGACTTAGGTGTGCATGTACACCGGTCCTTTAAGAGCAGGATAGGTGGTTGAAGTGATTAAGAAAGAATATTATATACTTGAGTTTATTAGCTGAGACATAGAGTTTAAGGTCAGGATGGAAGCATATAAAATGTTGGTTAGGCCGCAGCTTGTGTCTTGTATGCCGTTCTGCAATCCACATTAGAGGAGGGATGTGATAGGACTGGCAAGTGTGCAGAGGAGATTTACCAGGTTGTTGCCTGGGCTGGAGAGTTTTAGTGCTGAAGGGAGATTACATAGACTGGTTTGTTTCCCTTGGAGCAAAGAAGATTGAGGGGCCACATGTTCGTGATATAAAGTTATGAATGTCATAGATAAAGTTAGGGTGGCATGGCGGCAAAGTGGCAAGCATTGCTGCTGCACAGCACTGGAGGCCCGGGATCAGTACCAGACTTGGGTGTTGACTATCTGTGTGGAGTTTGCACATTCTCCCTATGTCTGCATGGGTTTCCTTTGGGTGCTTCAATTTCCTCTCACAGTCCAAAGATGTGCATGGTGGTAGATTAGCCTTGGTAAATGCACAGGATTACAGAGATAGGGCAAAGTGGAGGTGCCTGGGTGGATGCTCTTTCAGTGTCGGTGCAGACACAGTGGCCCGAGTGGCTTCTTTCACCTCTCTAATGTTTCTCTGATTCTGTTCAAATAATCAGGAAGAAACCTTTCCCCTTGGTGAAGGGATCAGTGACTAGGGGGCATAGATTTAAGGCAAGGGGCAAGACGTTTATAAGAGATGTGAAGAAAAACGTTTTCACCCAAGGAATGGTGGGACTCTGGAATTAACTGCCTGAAAGGGTGGTGGAAGCAGTGAGCCTCATAACATTTAAGAATTATTTAGATGTGCACTTGTGATGCCTGTGACAACAAAAATCAAGCCACCATTTGGTCTACCATCACCAAAGTTGCCCCTCCGGAAATCGGCAGATGTTGAAGTCCTCACCCATTTGAAGTACTTGTTGACAGAAGTAAACAGATGTCCCACTGGGTCGAACATTAGGGTGCACTTACATTGGACAGACATCTCCCAGTCTCTGTTTGATGCTCTCTCACAGCTTCCTGTCATAATTGAATTGCACAAGGGATCTTCATCACTTGAGCTTGAAAAGGCACTCATTGCTTTGCAGGGAAGACTTCTAACATAGATGGAATTCCAGCTGAACTGGCTCAAGCGCAGACTCAGCCACTGTCATACCTTCAGGACATCATCCTCCTCTGTTGGAAGGTAGGCTCAAATCCACCGGCCATGTAGGATGTAAAAATAACCAGTACATATAAAAACCAAGGTGACAAAGGAGATTGCAACAACTACATTGTCATCTCACTCCCGAAACTCTCGGGGCAGACCTCTGCTGGGGTCATGCTGAATTATTTCATCTACTTGCAACCCAAGTGTATCCAGAACCAAAGGATATCTGTGCTGACAGATCTACAGTAGACATGGTCCTCTCCATACACCAGCTACAAGAGAATTGTACCACTGATATTCAATTTAAAATGCTGCCAGCTTCCCCTGAGAAAAGTATAATTGCAGGATGAAAGCAAACCTTTAATGATAAATAACAATGTACTTGCACTATTGTTAAAGACACTTAAAAGTTTGATTCTCTGAAGATAAGCTTCAGCTTTGAAGTTATGATCCAGATATCACAAACTCTGGGAAGTTCCACACTCTCTTTTTCTCAGAGGTTTCAGTTTATCTGTAAAAGCTAATGTTCTGTTTTACTATGATCATTTGGAAAGTTGCCTGAAGGTGCGAGGCATTTGGGAAACATGCTCATAACTGAGTTAGCCAGAAATCAGTTTGTCAGAAGTTAATGGGGATATTTCCTCCAGAAGTTGGGAGAACTGTAAGAAATAAGATCCAATAATCTGATAAAATCTTCAGAAATTGAATACTATAAGAATAGCTTTCTCTGGGTTGAAAGAAACCAACAAATGTTGGGTAAAGCGGAGAAAAACGACATAAGAATTGGAAAACAAAATTTAAAACAGTATTTGAGAACTGGAGAATCATTAAAAGCATCTTTCAGGCATAAACTTTTGTTTGAAGCTTTGTATTTAAAACATGCTGACAATTTCAAATTATGTGAGATAATCTGTGTTGGGGGAGGGAATGATCCGAGGTGGAGAGGGATGATCCACAGTGAGGGATGATCATCCTGGGATTGGTGGAGGGGATGGGGCGAGGCTGGGGGGGGGGGGGGGGGGGCGCGGAGGCTGATCTGCAGTGGCAGGCTGATCTGTGGTGGGAGGATGATTCACAATACTGTAAGATGATGCATGGTGGTGGGCGGGAGGGGGGAGGAAGTGATGAATCTCAGTCGATAGATACCACATTTTACTTGAAAAGCATTTACATTTATTCTTGGGGTAACTCAAAGCTTTGTGTTGCTCATTTTGATAATCATGGTAGCTTCAGTATGTTATTGACAGAATGTAACCAAGATATTAGGAAAACAAGTTTATCGTTAGGTCAGCCAGAAATCAGTCTGTCAGACGTCAGTAGGGATATTCCCTCCTTAAGGTTGAGAGATCTGTAAGAAATAAGGTTCAATAGCCTTATGAAATCTTCAGAAATTTATTGAATAGCATAGGAATTGTTCTCCCTGGGGTGACGAATATTTCTGCCAATGACATGTCTACAACACATACTCTGAAACAAGACAAAGCTTATCGGATAGTAGATTTCATGACCCGTATGTAAATCAGCTGTCTGAAGAAAGGTTAAACAGGATCCCAGCAAGTGAAATTAATTCCTAGATTTCTGATGGAAATAGCAAGGATTAACTTGAATGCCTGTCCCTTTGCTCATGGACAGTTGAATAAGTGATTGATACAAGACCCTCCAGCAATAAGGTATCTCAAAGGACTTTTTAAATCATTTCAAAGAGCTTCTCACAATAATCCATGCTGGCTTCCGCCGAATAGGTTGGCCCAAGAGAACTGAGAAAACATGAAGCTGCCATGTTCAGCATTGGAAATCAGCTTCAACTGTCCATTTGTCCAATCTGGGACCATCAGCAAACCATTCCAAGGAGGTAGTCACCTCCATCCAGAGCGATTAGCACCCCCTTTCCTTCATCTATTTCTCCAATCATGGACCAATGAACCGTGTTCCCTTTTCAGGACATATGCCTTTTCTCTGTTTAGCTGACATCTGAAATCAACTGTAGCTTCTTAATACAATTTATTCAAATTAGCGATGAATTTGAACCTCTGTAACTCCCACACCAAAATCTTATACCTGTGAGTGCATGGGCAAGTGTAAGAACTGAAATAATCCAGAATGATGAGGTGTTAGTTGTGACTCAGTGGTCACATTTATATCTCTGTATCAGGAGATTGGGGGTTGAAATCCACATCCAGCAACATGAGTGTTTAACCGAGGTTGATATTTTGATGCAGTACTGAGGGAGCACTGCACTGTCACAGGTCCTATCTTCCAGGTGAGGTGGTCAACTTTGGCCCCAATGTCCCCTCAGTTGGATGTAAAATCTCCTGTGAGTCATTGCAAAGAGTGGGGGGTGTTCTCCCCAGTGAGCTGCTCAATATTTATCCCTCAACAAACATCACTGAGCAGATTCTCTGGTCACAATCACATACAACAATCATGACTGCAGTTCCCACATTACAATAGTGGCTAACTTAAGAAGAATCTCATTGGCTGTGAATTACCTTGGGACATCCTGAAATTGTGAGAGGCTCTGTATCAATACAAATCTTCCATTAACAAAGGAGAAAAGAGCAGAAATGGAACAGTTCGTAACAGGACATCAGTCAGTCTCCTCCAAGACACAAACTGATTTCATCAGCTGTCAGATGAACATGGTTCAGTCCTTCATGTGATGTAATGGCAGCAAAAACAGCAGAATCAGACCCACGCAGTCACTTGCGGTTTCTCTGCAGAGTAGGTGTTAGGTTCAATAACGTTTCAAACAGGGAGCAGGTAATCAGTCTGTACCCGGTGTGAGTGCATTTGTGTTTCAGCAGATTACTTTAACTTCCGAAGTTCTTCTCACAGTCCAAACATTTAAAGAGTCTCTTATCAACATGAACCAGTTGATATTTATTGGGTTACCTTGACTGAGCAAATCCCTTCCCATACAGAGATAAACAACCTTTTCCAATGTGAATGCACTGATGTTTTAGCAAATCAGTCAGAATATTTAATCCCTCTGTTTATCAGTGTGAACAAGCTGATGCGAAATGAGTGCATTTCAACAAGTGAATCCCTTGCCCCGCACACAGCAACTGAACAGCCGTTTTTTAAATTAATTGAAGGGATGTTGGGTTCATTTGCTCGGCCAGCATTTATTGACCATCTTTAATTGCCTTGGGAATATGGTGGTGAGCTGCCTTCTTGAACCACTGCAGTCCATGTGGTGTCGGTACACCCACAGTACTGCTAGGGAGGGAGTTCCAGGGTTTTGACCCAGTGACAGTGAAGGAACAGTGATGTATTTCCAAGTCAGGATGATGAGTGACTTGGAGGGAGGCTTCCAGGTGGTGTTTCAATGAATCTGCCACCCTTGTCCTTCTAAGTGCTCGGAGGTTTGGAAGATGCTGTGAAGAACACTTGATGAGTTCTTGCTGTACATGTTGCAGATAATACACTCTGGTGTTACTGTGCATCGCTGGTGGGGGGAGTGAATGCTAATGGAAGGGATGCCAATCCAGAAGGCTACTTTATCCTGGATGGTGTCAAACTTCTCGAATGCTGATGAAACTCCACTCTTCCAAGCAAGGGGAACAATCTTCTATCACACTCCTGACTTATGTCTTGTAGATTTGGACAGGCCTTGGGGAGTCAGGAAATGAGTTACTCACCACAGGATTGAGTCTCTGTGTTAGGCAAATAGAAGTAGTTTTAAGGGATTTATATTTGTATTGCTAACTATTAGAAATAAAGTATAAATGTAAGTGGGTTTAATTTAGTGGTTCTATGTAAGGAGAGTGAATTTCTAGAGGAATTCATATTAGAAAAAAATGTTTGTATGTGTACAGATTTAGTCAGTTCAAACTGTGGTTCTATTATGCTTAGAGAGGGCTACAGCATGAAAAGCAAGTAACAGTTTGGGGAAGTAAAAAGCTATTGTTTGGTGACCAGGGGCACCCTCAGGGTAGCAAGGCTTTACTCATGGCAGTTCGTTATAGGAAACTAGAGAGAGAACATCTCCCTAAGCATTGCTAGATGAAAAGCCATTCAATGGAGTAATAGTTAAGAAAGCCTGTGACAGAAAACTAAAGGACAACGTGTTAAGGAAACAAGAGAAATGGAAAGAAGCTTCTCATAAGTCTGAAGTTGAAGGAACAAAGAACTGGAACTTCAACAGTGTACTGTTCAGTGGAGACCGACAGCTGAGAAGAAATTGGCTCATGAAAAGCCACAAAGATATCTGTTAGAGTCCTGGACCAGAATCCCAAATTACAATAGGAAGCCAGACTCGACCCCAACAATTTTTCTATTATTGGGATAAATGTGAGGCTAGGATGCTTTGCTCCAGGAGTAATTTCACTGACAAATTAGGGATCTTTTATCATAAAACAAACTTTATTTAATAATACACTTTAGATATACCTCTAACAAATGACACAGCTTAACTATTAACAGTTGAACAATACTTCAAAATGAAAGGAAACAACTTTAATTTCTAAATTATTGTTGTCCCAGTTCCAAGTAAGCTCCATTCATGCATAGATAAAATCACTTTTAAATAAATACAGCTAGCAAAACCAGGCATACTTGCTCTTTTAGAGAGATATTGAGTTCCAGAAGCCTGCAAAATCCTTCTAACGTCAATCAGACTGCAGCTGCAACTGAAAAGCTATTTTCTGTTGGAGACCTAGCTCCTCCCCTTAAACACTTCATCACATGACCCTGTCAATCAACCTAATCAAAAACCTCAGGGGAAATCTATTTTAAAAATCCATTTGCGCTATTCTAGTCAACACTACATGGCTAAAATTAGTAATTATCCTGTTCTCCCAGCATCTGAGCTGTATTCCCTAGACATACGGACTACGTCAAGAATAAAGCTGAATTTTAAACATTCTACGGAACATAAAAAAATTATATAAATATAGAAATGTTTAGCAATTGCCCACTATCCTCACAATCTAATTTTATTCAAAGCTTTGTGAGATTTTAACATAGCCTGTGGAACCCAAGTTGAAATAATTGTGGAAATTGGTTTTGGAGTTTGTGTGAAAACATTTAAGACAATGGAAGCCTGAAATGAGGTGGAAAACTTGGAGCTGGATTCTCAATGAAAATAGCTGATGGAAAGCATGATTTGAAAGATGATTTTAAAATGTACACTTTTTTTTAGGAATTTGGAAGTCATGTAACAATCATTTGGAGGGGATTTTTGAGAAGAAATCCACAGAAGATCAGTTAAGTGACATCGGCCAGTTGGCTTCATAGTGGGGTGTTATCTTTGAAAACTGTATACATTTGTAAATTTGGGGGAGTCAAACTTTTCATGTTTAATAAATGTTTTTTTTCTTGTTGTTTAAAACAAATTAGCAATCCTTTGTTTCTGTTCCTCTGCATTTTCTAAATATAGTAAAAGTACGATCTTTTGAGCCAGGTTTCCATTCTGGAACCTTCCTATCACGTAATAAGATCAAATGGAATAACATCTTATAGATGCAGTTTTTATGTCTCTGGTCAATGATAACCCCAAGGATATTGATAACCTCACCCGAATACGAGTTGATTTATGGCTCAACAGATTCCCTGTGCTTTTCAAACTCTTCCCACAGTCAGAGAATTTAAACTGCCTCTTATCAGTGTGAAGAAGTTGATGTTTAATGAGCTGCGATGACTGAGTGAATTCTTTCCACACACATGGAGCTGGTGAATAACCTCTTCCCAGTGTAAATACGCTGGTGTTTCATCAGTTCATTTCTGTTTGTCAATCCTTTCCTACAGTTTGAACATTTACATGGTCTCTCATTGGAGTGAACTGTTGTGTTGACTGAGATAAGAGAAGTTTGTGATTCCCTTCCATACATGGAGCAGGTGAACAGTTTCTCTCCAGTGTGATCATGCTTATATTCAGTGAGGGTGGAATACTGACTGAACCTCTTGCCACACTGAGAGCATATGTATGATCTCCCCAGTGTGAACGCGCAGATGTTCAGTGAGGTGCGAAGCACAAGTGAATCCTTTCCCACACATGGAGCAGGTGAAGGGTCTCTCCCCAGTGTGAACACGTAGATGTTCAGTGAGGTGAAAGGCAGAAGTGAATCCCCTCCCACATACGGGGCAAGTAAAGGGCCTCTCCCCAGTGTGAACACGCTTGTGTTCAGTGAGGTGGGAAGCGCAAGTGAATGCCTTCCCACACATGGAGCAAGTGAAGGGCCTCTCTCCAGTGTGAACACGTAGATGTTCTGTGAGATGGGAAGCACAAGTGAATTCCTTCCCACACACAGGGCAAGTGAAGGGCCTCTCTCCAGTGTGAACGCGTAGATGATCAGTG
This sequence comes from Mustelus asterias, assembly GCF_964213995.1. NCBI lineage: Eukaryota > Metazoa > Chordata > Chondrichthyes > Carcharhiniformes > Triakidae > Mustelus > Mustelus asterias. Next base: position 92,118,261 of record NC_135816.1, read on the forward strand.
AGATGAGATAATTGCCTGAACTTCTTCTCACACTGAGAGCAACTGAATGGTCTCTCTTCATTGTGAACTTGTTGGTGTTGAATTAAACCCTCACAGCTCTTAAAACACTTCCCACAGACAGTGCATTTGAAAGGTCTCTCCTCAGAGTGGACTTGTTGATGTTGAATTAAACCCTCACAGCTTTTAAAGCTCTTCTCACACTGAGAGCAACTGAATGGTCTCTCCTCAGAGTGAACTTGTTGATGCTGAATTAAACCCTCGTTGCTCTTAAAACACTTTGCACAGAGAGAGCATTTAAAAGGTCTCACATCAGAGTGAACTTGTTGGTGTTGAATTAAACCCCCAGAACTCTTAAAACACTGTCCACAGACAGAGCATTTAAAAGGTCTCTCCTCAGTGTGAACTTGCTGGTGTTGATTTAAACCCCCAGAACTCTTAAAACACTGTTTACAGACAGAACATTTGAAAGGTCTGTCCTCAGTGTGAACTTGCTGGTGTTGAGTTAAACCCCCAGAACTCTTAAAAGTCTGTCTGCAGACAGAGCATTGTAAAGGTCTCTCCTCACTGTGAACTTGTTGGTGTTGAATTAAACCTTCATTGCTCTTAAAGCTTTTCTCACAGTCAGAACATTTGAAAGGCCTCTCTTCAGTGTGAACTTGCTGGTGTGACACTAGATTAAATGACTGAGCAAATCCTTTACCACACACAGAGCAGGTAAATGGTCTCTCCACAGTGTGAGCATGCTGATGAATTTTCAGCTGAGATGGGGATTTGAATCCCTTCCCACAGTCTGAGCATTTGCATGGTTTTTCCATGCTGTGGGTGTCCTTGTGTCCCTCCAGGGTGGATGACCAGTTGAATCTTAGTCCACACAAACAATAGGTATATGGTTTCGCCAGGTGGTGAGTGGTCTCAGGTTGTGTAAAGTTCTTTCCACAGTCACAGCACTGAAATAGTCTCTATCGGATGTGCGCGTCTCAGGGCTTTTCCAGTCACACTGATGTTGGAAAACTTTTTTCAGACAGAACAGACAAAATATTCTCCTTCCACATTCACAGGCTGATGATATTCAGGTTATGGTGAAGCCAGAGATTCTGACAGATTTTGATGTGATGTTTCTTTTGAGTTTCCCATCTGGAACTACTCTCCTTCCAAGAACCTGGAAAGGAATTTTACAGAAGTTATCACTGTCAGCACAGGATAGAAATTCAGAATAGACAATTCTAGTTGCTAGGCAATATTGTTCCCCTCGTGTTTCTCCAAACCATGTAGTTCAAACAAACAAGGAGCAAAACTCAAACAAATTCCAAACAGAAGCAAAGGGAACTTTGATGTGATTCTCAACGTCCACAAGACACTCTGTACCCTGTGGTGCCTAATGGCCATGGAACACATCAACTGTGCTGGTGAACACTGCATGCTCCTTCTACAGAACTGCCCAAACATGGACACAGCCACAAATGAGAAGCAGCAACGGAAGGGATTCCCCAACCAATACCATGGCTTTCACCTATCCTGGATCTGGCAATTCCTGTTTTAACCAGACTTCACAAGATGATCGTCTAACTTATCCCTGCCCCTTCCGCATTGACAGCCAAAGATTAGGACCATATCATTGAAACGTAACCAGGCAGTGAGCAGCAGCTGCTTCAGGTACCAATACTGGAGCAGAAGTTTCTCCCACTGAGATATACACAGCCCATGATTTCAAAGTTTGCAAATATCACTTGCAGCCTGGGAGTGATGAGGTTGCTTAAAAAGCTGTTTTTCAGGGAGTCCGAGCGGGGGATGGAGGGGTTGAGAAAAGCAGCAAGGGACTCAAGGGTCAAAAACAGTTTGAGTAAAAATAAGCGGAATTGGTCAGGAAGAGATGGTGAGAGTAACAAAGGGAATGGAGCATTAGGACAAAGGTGATAACAAGGACAATTAAGAAATAAAAGCCAAAGGCCACTGATCTAAATGTATGAGGTATTCACAACAAACAAGATGAAACAGATATAAATATAGGTTTGATTGAACAACTATTTTGGAGACATGGCTGCAAAGTGACCAACATTAGGAACTAATTATTTCAGGATGCTTAACTATTCAAAAAGACAAGAAGAGTTGAAAGGAGGGAGCAGCCCTGATAAGAAAGGATGGGACAAAGGGAGAAAGGATCTTAGCTTTGAAAATGAACTAAGAAACAATCAGAGGCAGCAATCATTGGAGGGAATTGCTAATTGGCCCCTTAACTGTGGGTGAAATGTACACAGAACCAAATCGGACTGACAAGAATGAGGATGAGTAAATATATAATATTGGAGAAATGAAGACGCCAAGTTGGAACTAATTCCCTGGAGCTGCTGACTTTGCATCCGAGGATTTCCAAAGGGAGCTACAGAGTTGATCCACTGGTTCAAATCATCCAAAATTCCTGAGATGCACTGGGGCTCTAAAACCCTGCCCACTCCCTTCCCTCACCAAGATGGCCGCCCATATAACCCGCTCACTAAATAAGCTAAACCTCCCTGTCCCAAGATGGCAACCAGTTGCCTGGGTAACCCTGTTACGTCATCAACGAAAGCCCCGCCTCCCTGTTTTCCACTCGCAAAATGGCGGTAAGCCCGTTCCCCGGGATTTATCACCGCGGGGTAAATGCGGGAATGTGGGCTCTTCTTCGGGTCATCAGGACGACACCAAAAGTTTGTAAACTTCCCATCACAGTGGCGGTTTCCATCCCTACCCTGTGCTCACAATCCGCTCGCGCCTCCCGTACCGTCTACTCGCCTCCAGTTTTTCGACATCACATACTGAGCATGCTCAGAGCACGCACCATGTCAACACCTGCGCACTGGCATTCTTTAGTCATTGACAGGGGACTTTCTGCAGCGTGGTATATTCTGGGTAAATAATCCACCATCGCTAACATGAAATGGCATCCAAATCGAAATTGGGCCCAGAACATTAGCACATGAATCATTTATAAACCCGAATAAATTGACCTTCATCTCTCATGCAATCTGTGCAATTCACAATCCATCCCCAATATCAGACCGAAAATGTCAGTATGATGATTCATAAGGAGGAACGTTTGCAACACTGCTATTATTCATTTACATTAGTGATCTGGACTTGGGAATAAGTAAGTCCATATCATAATTTGCAGCTGAAAACACAATTAAGGGGAGGTGGTGATATACCAGTATTGTCTCTTGCTTAGTAATCTAGAGACCCAGAGCAATTTCAAGGGGAATTCTAATCTCCCCATGGTAGGAGATGACATTTCTATTCAATAAAAGTCTATGATGATTATTGATATCATATATGCCGTAAAATTCAGGATGCATACCATAAATATGTTTTTATGTAACAAAAATATATATAGTCTGGCCAGTTAAGTGGCAAGTATTAATATGCAATGCTGTCCTTTGGTAGGAAAAGTACAAACAATTAAAAAGTAGAAAATAGTGAAATTGTACAATTTGTGTAGTTCTGGTCTCTATTATAACAAAAAAGGACAAAGAAGACTGGGGGAAAATGTGAAAAGGATTTGTAAGGATGGTAGAATTGATGTGACTCTGACAGATTAGAGCTGGGCTGGAGTTTTTTGTTATGGAATTCTCATTATTGTGTAGGGTAAATGTGAAACCAACGCTTCCGCTTGTGACAAAATTAAAGGCTAGGGGGATATGATTGTAAACAATAAATCCAACAGGAAACTTAGGAGATTTTGCTTATTGTGAGAGCTGCTAAAATGGCTGCAGCAAGTGGTTGGCCAAATAGCTTAAATTCTTTCATAAAGGCACTAATGAGTAGATGAGAGCAAAGTGATCAGAAAGACAAGATGAAAGGCCAAGATGAGGTAGATGGAATGGAATGTGTCTCATGTGAATTATAGGCACACTAGTTGAACCAAGTGATCTATTGCTGAATTCTATGTTCTCCGTATTTCAATGTAATTTCCTGATCAACATGTTCTTCACCCACGACTTGTACTGCACATGCTCAGAGTAGAACCTGGTGCTGTGTCATCACACAGAACTCCTGTAGTTAGTAATGAGGCTTATTCCGTGACTTGGAAAATCACGGATTATAACATAACCCTTGAAATCCCAACTGGCAAACATACATTTTCAAAACCATATAGAGATTAGACTGTAATGTAATCCTATATGGCAGAGATGAATTAATGCTTGGACTTATAAAGGCGAGGAGGTGGATCAATTCTCCAGTCCACAGAACTCCCCATCGTAACTCTTTTGTCCATCCCCGAACCAGGCCATGGTCTGAGCCTAAAACATCAACCTGGCTTGTTTGATATCCAGTACTGGATCAGCAGAGCTTCCTTTGAAACTAAATACTGGGAAAAAGGAAATAACTGTCTTCAGACCCTGCTACAGATTCCACTCCCTAACCATTGGGTCATCCCTCTCACTTGCAACACCCTGCGCCTGAACAAACGTGCTCTCAGATTTCACCCCAAGCTGAATTTCTAACTGCATATCAGAAATGGTTGCTGAATATTAATTTCACAATGTTCAGCACCATTTATAACTCATAAGATACTAAAGCAGTCCTTGTATAAATGCAACAAGTAGTCCTGGGGAGAATATCCAGATGACAAGCAGCAAGTAAGAATCATGCCCCACATGTGCCCTGTCGTGGCCATACTGAACAAGAGAGAATCATCACCCCTTGACACTCAATTGAATTTTTATTACATAAACCCACATTATCAACATCCAGGGTGTTACCGTTGACCAGAAACTAATCTGGCCGAGCCATATAAACACTGTTGCTACAAGATCAGGTGACAGACCTGTGCCAAATCCTGTGCCAAATAACTCATCTCGTGACTCCACAAAGCTGGTCCAAATCTGAAAGGCACAAGTCGTGAGTATGCCGGTACAGACGGCACTTGCCTGGAGAAGTGCAGCTCCAACAACACTCAAGAAGCTTGCTACCATCCCAGATAAAGCAGCCTGCTTTATTGGCATTCCATCAACATCTCTGCAGCACTGAGGCACAGTAGCAGCAGTGTGTACCAACCTCAAGATATACTTCAGGAATAACCAAGCCACATTAGACAACACTTTCAACCCACCTAAAGGAAAAGGGCAACAGATGCCTGGGATCACCTCCATCTGGAAGTTCCCCTCCAAGCCACACATCACCCTGACTTGAAAATATATTACCGTTCATTCATATCTCTGGGTCACAATATTGAAATTTCATCCCTAACAGCATTGTGGCTGTACCTATGTGGACCACAATAAATGTTGGGCTAGCCAGTGAGACATTCATCCGATGAAAAGGATTGAAAACAAAATAAGACTAATTTCACAACAGCAAAAGTGGCAAAGGAGACATGAGGGAAAACATTGAATCTAAAAAAGTGCTTAGGATTGGGAATGCATTGCAAGAGAGTGTGCTGGACTCAAATTCAATAAAGACCTCAAAAAGTGATTTAAATAATTCTCTGAAAATAAAGAAGGGAGAGGGAGGACGGGTATAATTATGTGAGTCCCTCTCACTGATAGGGAAGGGCCAAGTATTATCTTTCTGCATTGTTGGAATTAGTTGTAATTATTGTTGAATTTGCTAGGTGGCATGGTGGCACAGTGGTTAGCACAGTTCAGGGACCAAGTCTCACCTGTGATCCTTGCCGGAGAGAACCTATCCCAGCGAGGTGACAGAAGCAAGTAAGCGCGGACGATAATGCCCATTAATCTTTAATTCTGTGTAAAATAATATTTGAATATAATTTAAATCAATTATTCAGCCTCACGCCAGAACTGGGCACCAGATGGCGCCAGATATCTGGTACCAGTAAGATCGTGAGAGGCACGAAATCTGATTTCTCAGCTCTCTCGCGATCACACCGGCCTGCCCCACCCAATGGCCAGCATGGTGCAACAGTAAGGTCACCCCTCAGTAGAAACAGCAGCGAGGATGGGGGAAAGGCTGCAACATCGCCTTAATGGTCACCGAATCCCGGATCATGTTGGACAGGAGCCATTAGTTGTCCTGAGAAACAACAGTACGAGGAGCTCAGGGACCAGAGGGGCAAAGGGAGTAGCGAGGTCTGTCCCCTCTCTTTGGGGGAGGGATTGAGGACATTGCTAGGAGAGTTCCTCAGGGCGGTATCCTCAGCCTAACTATCTTCAGCTACATCATTAATAATCTTTCTCCCGTCACAACGCAGAAACAGATCGGGGTTCTTTCACTGCCACTTAGACAAAATCTTGGAATAACCTTTCTAACAGCACCAACTCATGTATATTGCAGCATTTAAGAAAGTGGCTCACCACCACCTACTCCAGGGCAATTGTGGATAATAGCCAAGCCAGTGACATCCACATCCCATGAACATGGCATGTGCGCGCCACAGTGGTTAGCACTGCTGCCCCTCAGTTCCAGGGACCCAGGTTCAATTATTGGCTTGGTTCACTGTAGAGTCTGCACGTCCTCCCTGTGTCTGCATGGGTTTCCTATGGGTGTTCCTATGGGAAACTGTGGTTTTCTCCCACAGTCCAAAAGATGTGCTGGTTATGTGCATTGGCCACGCTGAAGTTTCTGTCAAATGTAACTAACAGTTGCCGGAGTGTGATGACTTGGGGATTTTCACAGTAATTTCATTGCAGTATTAATGTAAGCCTACTTGTGACTCCAATAAAGAAACTAAACTAATAAAACGAATTAATGAACTGGAATTGTCTGTTCTAAATTTCTATTCTGTGCTGATTTTTGTAAACTCCTTTGACTGGCTATTTGAACAGGTGAATTTGCAGACCAGAAACTCAAACCAAACATCACATCAAAATCTGATATTCAATCAATGCATCAAGAGCACTGAAGCCTTGAGGAGAAATGTTTTACCCAATTGCACAGCCTGAAAACACATTGCATCATTTACAGTGGGGATAAACAGTGTGCAGAAGAGGTTTAAACTGATCATCCAACATGGAGAGACACGAGGACACCAGTACCTTAAAAGAACTATGGAAATGTGGGAAGAGATTTGGTTCCATCAAAGCTGGAAATTCATCTGCGCAGTCTCACTGGGAAGAGGCCTTTCGCCTACTCCCTATGTGGGAAGGGATTCACTAATACATCCAACCTTCTGAGAAACCAGCACATTAACATTGAGCAGAGCTCAGTCATCTGTGTGTGGGAAGGCAATCAGTCATTCTTCAAGTTTCTGAGACATCAGCAAACTCAGTGGAGAGGCCGTTCACCTGCTCTGTGTGTGGGAAGAAATTCACGCAGCCATCCTACCTGCTGATGCATCAGTCCATTCACACGAGGGAAAGTCTATTCATCTGTTCTTTCTGTGGACAGGGATTTAATTGATTACCCAGGTTAGGAAAATAGATTGGCTGAGCTGAAGGAACTGAGGTTTTTGACATGAGGAATAGCCTTGCAAGCTCATAAACAGATAGTTACCAAAGAGAACTGGATTACAATAGGACAAAAAAATTTCAGGACTTAAAGCAAAGATAATAAAATTTCAAAAGAGAACACAAGCGTGTATTTCACACTTAAAGGGTGAGCTCATGGAAGAAAATAAATGTTATTAAGGAGGATTTCTGAGGTAGTTATGTGAGAAAAGATCAAGAGAGAAAAAAATAGTACATCAGTGGCAGAGTTCATTCTATACGGACAGCTGCTCCAAGGTCATTGCCACACAGAGGAAGCTCTGTCATTCCCAAACCAGCAAGTGCCTGGAGAAATTATGTTTGAACAGCCGTTTGTCTCTATTCTAAAGCAGAAGCAACCCCATAAGAGTTATAAATGCCAAGAGTGGTAAATATTGCTGGATTTTGCTAATAGTTGAAACCAATGGCATGTCCGCTACAACTCTCATCAACTCGCATTCTACAGATGCATCAAAGAAAGCATTCCTTCTGGTTGTATCACAACTTGATATGGCTCCTGCTCTGTCGAGCACCGCAATAAACTACAAAAAGAGTTCTGAACGAAGCCCAGTCTCTCACTCAAACCAGCCTGTCATCCACTGACACTGTCTACACTTCCCGCTGCCTCGGAAAAGCAGCCAGCATAATCAAAGACCCCATGCACCCCGGACATAATCTCTTCCACATTCTTCCATTGGGATAAAGATACAAAAGTCTGAGGACATGTACCGACCAACTCAAAAACATCTTCTTCCTTGCTGCCATCAAACTTTTGAATGGACCTACCTTGCATTAAATTGATCTTTTTCCCAAGCTATGACTGTAACACTACATTCCGCACTCTCTCCTTTGCTTCCCTATGTACGGTAGGTTATGTCTGTTTAGCGCACAAGAAACAATATTTTTCACTGTATACTAATACATGTGACAATAATAAATCAAATCAAACCGTTTGAGGGTGTTTTGCGCTGAAGTTAGGAGAGTAGAGCGATTTGAAACTAGGTCTTGTGTATTGTGTATAAACATTAGTGTAGTTGGTGCATGTTTTTAGCTGTCTTTCTCGTTGTGGTTTACTGTTTAATAAACTTTTTTGAATTATTATAAGACTGGAACACTCTTCTCTAGTCCTCACATTATACCAAAATGTGAAAACTACAGTCAGGAACCAGCATTCCAAGTTTCCCTTCTAGGATTTGGAATGACCGAGCATTTAACATACGCTGGATTCTTAACTGTGTCTCAACAAATTCTGCTATCTTGGGTCCATGATGAAACACAATCTGTTTCCTGATGCAGATCTCGATACGAGCATAGGGAAAACAGCTCCCACCTTTAGCCAACTTGAGAATCGTGCAGGGAAGAACATCAAGCTGACTCTCAGCACCCAGATGCTGGTTTCTGAGGCCTGTGTCCCTCAGCATCTTGTTGTCTGGCTGTGAAACATGGCCGATGTATAGTGACCAAGAAAGAAACCTCAACAACTTTCATCTTTGCTGTTTGTACCACATTCTGGACATCTCATGGCAGATCAAAATCACAAGTGCAGTAGTGCTCTCAAAGACAAATCCCCCAGCTATGCTGGCATTCATCAAGCAGAGGCACCTTCGTTGACTCCAAGAAGACTCATATTGGACTAGAAACATTAACTCTGTTTCTCTCTCCACAGATGCTGCCAGATCAAAGAACAAGAGATCTGCTTTTGTAAACTCCATTTGCAGATTATCACATAGAAACCCGGCAATGCAAAGGAGGCCATTCGGCCCATTGAGTTTGCACCAACAATAATCCCACCCAGGCCATGTCCCCATAACCACATATATTTACCCCACTAATCCCTTTAACCTACGCATCCCGAGACACTGAGGGGCAATTTAGTATGGATAATCAACCTAACCCATACATCTTTGGACTGTGGGGGGAACTGGAGCACTCGGAAGAAACCCACGCAGATACTGGGAGAATGGGCAAGCTCCATACAGACCCAAGACGGGAATCAAACCCAAGTCACTAGCAGTGAGGCAGCAGTGCTAATCAATGTGGTACCATGCCGCCAGAGGAGATGATTCGCAGACGGTAATCTCAAACCAAGCATCACATCAAGATGTGTCAATCACTCAATTCATTAGGATCTGAATATCATCAGATTTTGAAAGTGAAAGGAGCAAAGTTTGCCTGTTCTGTCTGTCAGAAAAGATCTTGAACATCATTGTAACTGGAAAAGCCTGAAGACACACACACAACCAAGTGAGAGTGTTCCAATGACTGACTGTGGACTGACTGACTTTTCACAGCCTGAAGAACATCACCCATTCACAATGGGGAAAAACCATGTTGTGTGTGTGAGAGTGAGACTTCAACTGATTGTCCAACCTGGAGACAGCTACAAAGACACCCACACTACTGAGAAGTCGTGGAAACGGAGGACTATAATAAGGGATTCGTTTGCCCATCCCAGCTGGAAGCTCATCAACACACTCGCACTGGGGATACATCTGCTCCATGTGGGAGGGGAAGTACTCTGTTGTCCAGACTTCAGTTACACCATCAGTTACACCATCAAATTCATATTAGACCATAAGACATAGGAGCGGAAGGCCATTCGGCCCATCGAGTCCACTCCACCATTCAATCATATTGACGAGAGACAGACATACAAACACAGAAAATAGAAGTAGTAGTAGTAGACCATTCCGCTTTTCGAGCCTGCTCCCCATTCATAATCATGCCTGATCATCAAATTCAATACTCTGATCCCACCTTCCTCCATATCGGGGCGGCACGGTAGCACAGTGGTTAGCACTGCTGCTTCACAGCTCCAGGGACCTGGGTTCGATTCCCGGCTTGGGTCACTGTCTGTGTGGAGTTTGCACATTCTCCTCGTGTCTGCGTGGGTTTCCTCCAGGTGCTCCGGTTTCCTCCCACAGTCCAAAGATGTGCGGGTTAGGTTGATTGGCCATGCTAAAAAATTGCCCCTTAGTGTCCTGGGATGCGTAGATTAGAGGGATTAGTGGGTAAAATATGTAGGGATATGGGGGTAGGGCCTGGGTGGGATTGTGGTCGGTGCAGATTCGATGGGCCGAATGGCCTCTTTCTGTACTATATGGTTTCTATCTCTTGATCCCTTCAGACCCAAGAGCTATATCTAATGATTTCTTCAAATCACACGTTTTGGCCTCAACTACATTCTATGGTAGTTAATTCCACAGATTCACCACTCTCTGAATGAAGAAATTTCTCCACCTCAGTTCTAAAAGGTTTATCCCTTGTCCTCAAACTGTGACCCCTAGTTTTGCACTCCCCCACCAGCGAGAAAATTCTTTCTGAACCTATCCTGTCTAATCTTGTTAGAATTTTATAAGTATCTCTGAGATCCCCTTTCACTGTTCTAAACTCCATTGAATATAATCCGAACCGACTTAGCCTCTCCTCATATGACAGACCTACCATCCGAGGAATCAACCTGGTAAACCTTCACTGCACTCCCTCTATAGCAACAACATTCTTCCTCAGGAAAGGACACCAAAACTGCACACAATACTCCAGGTGTGATCTCACCAACGTCCTATATAACTGCAGTAAAACATCCCTATCCCTGTACTCAAATTGTCTCCCTATGAAGGCCAATCTACCATTCACCTTTTCTCAGCCTGCTGTACCTAAGTGCTTACTTTCAGCAACTGATGCATGAGGACACGAAGCTCTTGCTGACTATCCACCTCTCTGACTTTACACCCATTCAAATAATAATCTGCCTTCCTATTTTTGCTCCCAAAGTGGATAACCACATATTTATCCACACGATAGTGCATCTGGCCACTCGCTCAACCTGTCCAAATCACGCTGAAGCATTATTGTATCCTCCTCATGGCTCACCCTCCCACCCAACTTTGTATCATCTGCAAATCTGGAGATAATACATTTAGTTCCCTCGCCCAAATCATTAATGTATAATAATCCTGCAGTACCTTATTAGTCACTGTCTTCCAATCAGAAATATTCCAACTCTTTGCTTCCTGTCTGTTAACCAGCTTTCTATCCATCTCAAGACATAACTCGCATGTACTTTAACTTTACATATTAATCTTCTATGAAACCTTGTTGAAAACCTTCTGAAAGTCTAAATAAATAAACATGATTTGCACTTTGTAAATCCATGCTGACTTTATCTGATTATAACACTGATTTCCAAATACTGTGCTCTGAAATCCTTGATAATGGACACTAATAACTTCCCTGCTGCTGACATGAGGCTCACTGGTCTATAGTTCACTGTTTTCTCTCTACCTCCCTTTTTGAATAGCGGACTTACATTAACTACCCTCCAACCTGTAGGAACCATTCCAGAGTCCAAAGAATTGTCAGAGTCAGGGAGCAGAGGTGAGTATGGTGGTCATAACTAAGGAGGACGTGCTAGGGAAGCTGAAAGGTCTGAAGGTGGATAAATCACCTGGACCAGATGGACTACAGCCAGAGTTCTGAAGGAGATAGCTGAAGAAATAGTGGAGGCATTAGTGGTGATCTTTTGGGAATCATTGGGGTCAGAGAGGGTCCCAGAGAACTGGAAAATCGTTAATGTAACACTTCTGTTAAAGAAGAGAGAGAGGCAAAAGACGGAAAATTACAGGCTGATAAGCCTGACCTTGGTCGTTGGTAAGATTCTAGAGTCCATTATTAAGGATGAGATTTTGGAATACTTGGAAGTGCATGGTAAAATAGGGCAAAGTCAGCATGGTTTCTTCAAGGGGAGATCATGAATGACAAATCTGTTCAAATTATTTGAGGTGGTAATGAGCAGGTTAGACAAAGGAGAGACAGTGGATGTTATCTACTTCGATTTCCACAAGACCTTTGACAAGGTACCACAAAAAAGATAAGAGTCCATCGTGTTACAGGCAAGATGCAAGCATGAATAGAAGATTGGCTGACTGGTAGAAGGTAGTGGAGTTCCGCAAGAGTCAGTGTTGAGACCAAATTTATAACATTGTCAGAAATTTTGGGCCCCGTATCTAAGGAAGGATGTGCTTGCCTCGGCGGTGGTCCAGAGGAGGTTCATGAGAATGATTCTGGGAATGAAAAGCCTGACGTATGAAGAGAATCTGACGATTCTGGGTCTGTACTCGATAGAGTTTAGAAGGAATGAGGAGAAATTTCATTGAAACTTACAGAATAATGAAAGGCCTGGATAGAGTTGACATGGGAAAGATGTTTCCATTAGTAGGAGAGACGAGGCTCCGAGGGCAGAGCCTCAGAGTAAAAGGATGATCCTTTAGAATTGAAATGAGGAGGAATTTCTTGAGCCAGAGGGTGGTGCATCTATGGACTTCATTGCTACAGAAGGCTGTGGCAGCCAGTTCATCGAGTGTATTTGACAGAGATAGATAGATCCTTGATTGGTAAAGGGAATCAAAGGTTACAGGGAAAAAGCAGGAGAATGGGGTTGAGAAACATATCAGCCATGACTGAATGGCAGAGCAGACTTGATGGGCTGAATGGCCTAATTCTGCTCCTATATCTTATTGTCTTACGGAAAATTAGCACTTAGAGATCTACTATTTCTAGGGCCACTTCCTTAGGTAATCTGGGATGAAGATTATCAGGCTCTGGTGATCGATCTGCCTTCAATCCCATTAATTTCCCCAAAACAATTTATCTACTAAATACTGATTTCCTTCAGTTCCTCACTAAAACTTCTGTTTCTCAGAACTTCCAGTACATTATTCATGTCTTCCTTTGTGAAGACAGAAGCAAAGAACAAATTTAGTTCCTCAGCCATTTCTTTGCTGCCCGATATTAATTTCCCCATTTCTGACTGTGAGGGGTCCATGGGGGAATTCATAATGGAGGACGAGACCTTTTAAATGCCCAGGCTGTGAGAAATGCTTTAAAATCTCACCAGATCTAATTAAACACAAGCCTGTTCACACTGACATGAGACTATTCATTTTGTTCTCAATGTGAGAAGAGATTCAGACAGTCACCTCAACTTATTCAGGCGAGTTCATACTGGGGAGACGCAATAAACAAACTCCATGTGTGGGAAGGGATTCACTTCATTATCCAACCCGGTGATGTATCAACAGGTTCCCACAGGATGAAGATATTCTCATGGTGAATTTGTGGAACTCGCTGTCCCATAGCATGGCGGAGTCTGAGTCTTTGACTGGTTTCAAGAAAGAGATAGATATATTTTTAATTAAAGAAAAGGGATAAGGGGATATGGAGAGGGAGGTGGGGAGGTGGATTTGAGACCAGGGAGAGATCAGCCATCATCTGATTGAATGGTGGAGCAACTCGAAGAACTGAATTTGCCTACTTCTGCTCCAAATTCCTATGTTCCTATTCTCCTGCTCCGTGTGTCAGAAAGGTTTTCTCAGTCATCGAACCTGCTGACACACCAGCAAGTTTAGACAGAGGAAGACGCCATTTACCTGCTGTATGAGTGGGGAGAGATTTGCACGATCATCTGACTTGCTGACACACAGCAAGTTCACAAGTGACTGCAGGGGTTAAATTTTAAAATTAAAAAATACTAAATTTAATACCAAAAATTTTAACTGATCCTGCTGTAATTTTATCTTTGTGATTATTCTTCATGTTGGTTTCAGCATTCTGGATATCATTGTGTAAAACATGGTCGCATTTATTGAATCATAGAATTGCTATAGCACAGAAGCAGATCATTTGGCCCATCAAATCTGCACTGACTCTCACCCAGACGCTATCCCTGTAACCCCATGTATTTACTCCACTAATCTCCCTAACTTACACATCTTGCGACACTAAAGGTCAATTTAGCATAGCCAGTCATCCTAACCACATCTTTGGACTGTGGGAGGAAAGCAGAGCACCCGGAGGAAACCCACGCAGACATGCAGAGAATCTGCAAACTCTGCACAGGTAGACATCCAAGGCCGGAATTGAACATGGGACCCTGGCGCTGTGACACAATGCTAACCACTGTGCCAAGTTTTACATTCGACAGATTCCACAAGCTGCTGTGATGGGATTTCCATGTATATCCTCAAAGCATTAGCCTGGGCCTCTGGATTACTAATCCCATGACATCAGCACGATGGCATCATCTCACCAGGGAAGTCTTGTAGTGCAGTGGGTAGTGTCCCTGCCTCTGAGCTCTGGATTTGAGTGCCATCCCAGGACTTGATGGCAAAGGAAGGAGTGTTCATAGTGTGGCCAAGCAGGTTGTCCCAGAATTTGATGGCCAAGGAAGGTGTATTCATAGTGTGGCCAAGCAGGTTGAGTAGGAACCTGCAAAATCCCTCCAACACATGCCAATGGCTGGCAGTAAGAGCAAGAGAAACTCTTTGATGGAGAGTGCTGCTCTTCAAGCTATTAGGCTCTGGCAACAGACAACTGTGACTCAGAATTCTGAGCGGTTGTCAGTTAAATGCTTTGAGGGTTGAATGACCTCTCAGAACTCTCTCACTACATATTGTTCTGAAAGAATGGGGTCATACCTATTCAACCACCTTTTATCAATTCAATCCTTTGTATATATTTCACGTTGACTATTCATTGTGTATTAATAGATTAATTTATCCATCTGGTTAAGACCCACTAATCCCCTTTATGGAGAAGCCCCTAACTGTAGTTTGGTTCAATCAGAAAATTTCAGATAACTATCAGTCCTTTTCTGTATTTCCCTCTTCTATTAATGAGCCACTTTCAACTTCCAGACTTTTGAACTTCTCGTGGTCATTTTGACATTAAAGGATGAATAGGGATAATGATTTGATAATCATCCGCAAGGCTGTGTTTATATTATGTTTCTAATCCATCTACCAAGGCTCATACTGAGTCAGAGGATCTGCTGCTTTAGAACCATCAAGGGCGTTACAACATGGAACGGAGCATTTACCTGGGCAAAATACGTACATTTCCATTTTCGGATGGCAATTATGGCAGTGTTCCGGGGATCAGATCAGACACACAAGCACAGAGGTATGGGAAAATCAACCGTGCCAATGTGAGGATTGTTCACACACCTAAAGGGATTTAGAATTTTTTACTGTGGCTTGCGCTTTGTATAAAATATGCTGTAGTTAATGGCGACTGTGGGGTGGTATTTTGTTGCCTGTCTTGAGCACAGATATATTGCAATGCAGAAAAATGTTCACCAGCTATATGTGGAAAAGGATTCATTCAGTCATCGTGTTTACTGACACGCACACTGGAAAGAGACTGTTCAGAAATTTCACATGTGGGAAAGAGTTTCCCTATGTGCTTCTTTTTGTAACAATCAACAAATCAGTTTTCCCATCTGTTATTTGTCATTTATATTCATGATTTGGATGAGAATATAGGAGGCATGGTTAGTAAGGTTGCAGATGACACCAAGATTGGTGGCGTAGTGGATAGCGAAGAAAGTTATCTCCGATTGCAAAGGGATCTTGATCAATTGGGCAAGTGGGCTGACGAATGGCAGATGGAGTTTAATTTAGATAAACGCAAGGTGATGCATTTTGGTAGATTGAACCAAGGCAGGACTTTCTCAGTTAATGGTAGGGCACATTGGGGAGAGATACAGAACAAAGAGATCTGGGGTACATGTTCATAGCTCCTTGAAAGTGGAGTCACAGGTGGATAGAGTGGTGAAGAAGGCATTCAGCATGCTTGGTTTCATTGGTCAGAACATTGAATACAGGAGTTGGGACATCTTGTTGAAGTTGTACAAGACATTGGTAAGGCCACACTTGGAGTACTGTGTACAGTTCTGGCCACCCTATGATAGAAAGGATATTATTAAACTAGAAAAACTGCAGAAAAGATTTACTCGGATGCTACCGGGATTTGATGGTTTGAGTTATAAGTAAGAAGTTTAACAACACCAGGTTAAAGTCCAACAGGTTTATTTGGTAGCAAAAGCCACACAAGCTTTCGGAGCTCTAAGCCCCTTCTTCAGGTGAGTGGGAATTCTGTTCACAAACAGAGCTTATAAAGACACAGACTCAATTTACATGAATAATGGTTGGAATGCGAATACTTACAACTAATCAAGTCTTTAAGAAACGAAACAATGTGAGTGGAGAGAGCATCAAGACAGGCTAAAAAGATGTGTATTGTCTCCAGACAATACTAGCAGAAATACTAGCGCAGATATGTAGTTTCTGGAACCAGCAGGGTGCGAGAAGGGGTAAGAACGAGGAGAGGCGAATATAGACGAATAATACATTTTACAATCCACTTCCATCACTGGGATAGTGAGACAAAGATTAAAAACACTTCCCAACCTGTCTCCATTAATATATCACAACAAAAATATTTTTGTTTTCTCTGCGCAAATCCTCCCCTTCCAATTCCCTTTAAAAGTTGATTGATCACAATCTGTCCCACGGTGAATGATGGGTTAAAGCATCAGTAAGTATTAAGTGTCAATCTCGGTTAATTCTA
Organism: Mustelus asterias; assembly: GCF_964213995.1. Classification (NCBI taxonomy): domain Eukaryota; kingdom Metazoa; phylum Chordata; class Chondrichthyes; order Carcharhiniformes; family Triakidae; genus Mustelus; species Mustelus asterias. The sequence goes on from NC_135816.1 coordinate 92,135,069, forward strand.
AGTAGTGCTTTGTGATCCAGTTAGGATTATAGTCAAAGGATTCTGACATAAAATTAACAATTAATCGTTTGAACAATTCTAGTGGATTCTGATAGCCAAGTTCCGCACACACGAGGACGGCCTCAACCGGGATATTGGGTTCATGTCACACTATTTGTAACTCCCACAGTTGCGTGGACCTGCAGAGTTTCACTGGCTGTCTTGTCTGGAGACAATACACATCTTTTTAGCCTGTCTTGATGCTCTCTCCACTCACATTGTTTCGTTTCTTAAAGACTTGATTAGTTGTAAGTATTCGCATTCCAACCATTATTCATGTAAATTGAGTCTGTGTCTTTATAAGCTCTGTTTGTGAACAGAATTCCCACTCACCTGAAGAAGGGGCTTAGCGCTCCGATAGCTTGTGTGGCTTTTGCTACCAAATAAACCTGTTGGACTTTAACCTGGTGTTGTTAAACTTCTTACTGTGTTTACCCCAGTCCAACGCCGGCATCTCCACATCTTGAGTTATAAGGACAGGCGGGGTAGACTGGGACTTGTTTCTCTGAAGCGTAGAAGGCTGAGGGATGATCTTATAGAGGTGTATAAAATAATGAGGGGCATCGATCAGCTAGATCGTCAATATCTTTTCCCAAAGGTAGGGGAGTCTAAAACTAGAGGGCATAGGTTTACGGTGAGAGGGAAGAGATAGAAAAGTGTCCACAGGGGCAATTGTTTCACACAGCGGGTGGTGAGTGTCTGGAACAAGCTGCCAGAGGTAGTAGTAGAGGCGGGTACAATTTTGTCTTTTAAAAAGCATTTAGACAGTTACATGGATAAGATGGGTACAGAGGGAAATGGGCCAAATGCGGGCAATTGGGATTAACTTAGGGGTTTTAAAAAAAAGGGCGGATGGATAAGTTGGGCCGATGTTTCCATGCTGTAAACCTCTAAACTTCTATCTGTAAACTCTCCAGATTTAAAATTTCAATGGATTATTGCATAATTGGTGTACTCTGTATGGTGAGAGACTCTTTTAACGTTGTGTTAAAGAAAAAGATTGATTCAGTCATCCGACCTGGTGACCTATGAGTAGAGGCTCACAGTTGACTCAAAGGTAGTTTATTTTGTTATTGCTGTTAATCATATTCAGGGTAGCGCTATTGCAGTGAACGAATCCACTACAATTGTTCAAACGATTAATTGTTAATTTTATGTCAGAATCCTTTGACTATAATCCTACCTGGATCACAAAGCATTACTTAGAATTAACCAAGATTGACACTTAATACTTACTGATGCTTTAACCCATCATTCACCGTGGGACAGATTGTGATCAATCGACTTTTAAAGGGAATTGGAAGGGGAGGATTTGCGCAGAGAAAACAAAAATATTTTTGTTGTGATATATTAATGGAGACAGGTTGGGAAGTGTTTTTAATCTTTGTCTCACTATCCCAGTGATGGAAGTGGATTGTAAAATGCATTATTCGTCTATATTCGCCTCTCCTCGTTCTTCCCCCTTCTCGCACCCTGCTGGTTCCAATGAAGATGTGGGACAGTTGTTGGATTCAGGGATCCAGGAGGGATCCGAGCCAGAGGAGATTCTCCAGATTGGGAAAGGTAAGGTCATGGAGAGATTTGAAAACAAGGATCAACATTTTAAAATTGAGGTGGCGCTTAACTAGGAGTCTATGTGGGTCAGCGGCACAGTGGAGAGAGGTGAATGGGACTGGGTGTGAGTGAGGACCTAGATAACATAGTTTGCGATGATCTTTGGGGTTTATGGAGTGTAGAATATGGGAGGCCAGCCAGGACTGTGTTAGAATAATCATGTTTTGAGGTAACAGTTGCATGAATGTAAGTTTCAGAAGCAGGCAAGGGTAAAGTCAGGTGATGCAGAAATTAAAATAAGCATCTTAGCGCAGATATGTAGTGAGATGCTCGGCTTCCAGTCAAACATGACACCCAGTTTCTGAATTGCCTTGTTTAGCCTCAGTTGCTGAGCAGAGGGATGGAATCAGTAGTTAGGTAGTGAATTTTGAAGCAATAACTTCAGTCTTTCCACTATATAATTGGAAAAACATTCTGTTCACCCTGATGTGTCAGACAAGTTAGGATGGTGTGTGAATTGAAGATGTTCACAGGTACCTGCTATCTCGGTCCTTCTAGCTAATGGAGCTTGAGATTATGTGAGGTTCTGTGAAAGTTCTGGTTGAGTTGAGAAATATAAAATACCCCTGCTTCTCTCACTTCTCACTCCCTCTCTCCCAAAATGTCCAGAGTCTTGTGTAGTCTTAGGAGATTCTCTTCTCTGAAGGACATTAATATACTAGTAGTATTTTTAAAACATTCCAGCAGTTTTCACAGTCACTTTGTCCAGCCCCACAAACTACCAGCTTCATTCAGCTCAATTTCACAACCTGCCTTTGTGTTTTGGTGGCGTCTCTCTCACTCCCATTTTTCTGTTTTAAATCAATTTAAAGGGTATTAGAAGGGGAGAATTTGCAGTGAAGAATCAGTGAAGATGTGGGAGAGTTGTTGGATTCAGAGATCCAGGAGGGTCCGAGCCAGAGGCAGCACGGTAGCACAGTGGTTAGCACTGCTGCTTCACAGCTCCAGGGACCTGGGTTCGATTCCCGGCTTGGGTCACTGTCTGTGTGGAGTTTGCACATTCTCCCCGTGTTTGCGTGGGTTTCCTCCGGGTGCTCCGGTTTCCTCCCACAGTCCAAAGATGTGCGGGTTAGGTTGATTGGCCATGCTAAAAATTGCCCTTAGTGTCCTGAGATGCGTCGGTTAGAGGGATTAGTGGGTAAATATGTGAGGGTAGGGCCTGGGTGGGATTGTGGTCGGTGCAGACTTGATGGGCCGAATGGCCTCTTTCTGTACTGTAGGGTTTCTATGATTTCTATGAGAGGAGATTCTCCAGATTGGGAAAGGTAAGGTCAATGGAGGATCAACATTTCAAAATTGAGGTGGAGCTTAACTAGGAGTCTATGTGGGTCAGCGAGCACAGTCGGGAGAGGTGAATGGGACTTGGTGTGAGTGAGGACCTAGATAACATAGTTTTCGATGATCTCTGAGGTTTATGGAGTGTAGAATACAAGGGGATTAGAAGGGGAGAATTTACAGTCGGGAAGCTCAAACCCAACATTCCATCAGGTTCTGACAGAGTCGCCCAGTTCATCACAATATTATTATTACATATCAGATTATGAACACAGAACTGAAAATCACTATTCACAGTGGGGAGAAACCGTATTCTGTCTGTGGACGAGGCTTCAGCCGATCATCTGGCCTGTCAAAACACAAATAGACTCCATGGAAATATAAGTACGGTGTGAAGGGATTCAATTACCCATCCCAGCTGGAAAATCATCAGCACAGTCAACATTGGGAGAAGCCATTCACCAGCTCGGAGTGTGGGAAGGAATTCACTCATTCATCAGAACTGCTGACACACAAGAGTGTTCAGAGTCAGAACAGACCTTTTAAATTACCAGACTGTAGGCAATGCTGCAAAAGTTCTGGGGATCTGATGTCCCATCAATGTGTTCACACTGATGAGAGACAATTCAGATGCTCTCACTGTGAGTCTGTGTTCAAGCCATCAAGTCAACTCACTGTACATCAGCTAATTCACACTGGAGAGAGAATGTTCACCTGCTCCAAGTGTGGGAAGAGATTCCTTCAGTCACCCCACTTGCAGACACACCAGCGAGTTCACAAGTAACTAGTTACTTATTATTAAGGAAATTATAGCAGGACACTTATAAAATTGAAACCAATCAGGCAGAGTCAAAATGGTTTTTGCAAAAGGCAAATAGTGTTTGATTAGTTTTAGAGTTCTTCACTGGGCAGGGAATTCCACAGATTCACAACCCTTTGTGTGAAGAAGCTCCTTCTCAACTCAGTCCTAAATCTGCTCCCCCTTATTTTGGGGAAGTAACAAGAACATGGACAAAGAGGAAACGGTAGATGTGGTATACCTGGATTCCCAAATGATATTTGCTATGGTGCGACATCAACGCTTACTCCACAAAAATAAAAGCTCATGGTACAGGGGATAACATATTAGAATAAATAAAGGATGGGTTAGCTAACAAGAAGCAGATGGTAAGGTTAAATGGATCATCTCAAGTTGGCAAGTGTCACTTTTGGAGTATCACATGAATCAGTGCTGGAGCCTCAATCAATCATTCATAATTTATATCAATGACTTGGAGGAGCCAAAACTACGGCAGTTAAATTTGCTCATGGTACAATCATAGGTAGGAGCTGTAGAGACTTAAGGAGCCTGCAAAGGTAAAAAGATAGGTTGGTTAAGTGAGTGAGAAAAGAGTTGGCAGATGTAGTATAATGTGGAAAAATCACTTGACTGATTCCTAGGATGAAGGGATTATCTTATGAAGAAAGTTGGAAACATTGCATCTATCTGGAAGAACGAGTGGCGACGTTTTTAAACTTATCAGATTCTGAGGAGTCCTCATAGCTGGATGCTGAGAGGACATTTCCCCTCATGGGTGAAATGAGAAGTAAAGAACATGGTTAAAAATAAGGGCCTCCCATTTAAGTAAGGAGTCTAACAACACCAGGTTCAAGTCCAACAGGTTTATTTGGTAGCAAACGCCACTTGCTTTCGGAGCGCTGCTCCTTTGTCAGGTGAGTGGGAGTCCAGAACTCCCACTCACCTGACGAAGGAGCAGTGCTCCGAAAGCTAGTGGCGTTTGCTACCAAATGAACCTGTTGGACTTGAACCTGGTGTTGTTAGACTCCTTACTGTGTTTACCCCAGTCCAACGCCGGCATCTCCACATCATGCCTCCCATTTAAGACAGAGATGAAGAGAACTTTTAGATCTCATAGTCTGTGGAATCTCTTCTTCAAACATAAGAACATAAGAACTAGGAGCAGAAGTAGGCTCGAGCCTACTCCGCCATTCAATAAGATCATGGCTGACCTTTTTGTGGACTCAGCTCCACTTACCCGCCCGCTCACCATAGCCCTTAATTCCTTTACTGTTCAAAAATTTACCGATCCTTGCCTTAAAAACATTCAATGAGGTAGCCTCAACTGCTTCACTGGGCAGGAAATTCCAGATTCACAACCCTTTGGTGTGAAGAAGTTCCTTCTCAACTCAGTCCCAAATCTGCTCCCCCTTATTTTGAAGCCATGCCCCCTAGTTCTAGTTTCACCCGCCAGTGGAAACAACTTCCCTGCTTCTATCTTATCTATTCCCTTCATAATCTTATATGTTTCTATAAGATCTCCCCTCATTCTTCTGAATTCCAATGAGTATAGTCCCAATCTACTCAGTCTCTCCTCGTAAGCTAACCCTCTCAACTCTGGAATCAACCTCGTGAGTCTCCTTTGCACCCCCCTCCAGTGCCAGTATATCCTTTGTCAAGTAAGGAGACCAAAACTGTACACAGTACTCCAGGTGTGGCCTCGCCAGCACCTTATACAGCTGCAACATAACCTCGCTGTTTTTAAGCTTCATTCTTCTAGCAATGAAGGACAAAATTCCATTTGCCTTCTTAATTACCTGCTGCACCCGCAAACCAACTCCTTGTGATTCTTGCACAAGGACACCCAGGTTCCTCTGCACAGCACAATGCTGCAATTTTTTATCATTTAAATAATTTTCCCTTTTGCTGTTATTCCTACCAGAATGGATGACTTCACATTTACCAACATTGTACTCCATCTGCCATACCCTTGCCCACTCACTTAGACGATCTAATTCCCTTTGCAGACTTTCAGTGTCCTCTGCACACTTTGCTCTGCCACTCATCTTAGTGTCATCTGCAAATTTTGACACACGACACTTGTTCCCCAACTCCAAATCATTATGTAAATCATAAACAATTGTGGTCCCAATACCGATTCCTGAGGCACACCACTATTCACTGATCACCAAACAGCAGCAGGAGCTGGGTCATTGAATATTATGAACATAGAATTAGATGGATCCTTGATTAACAAGGGAAACAAGGGATTAACAAAGGTGATAGGGGAGTACACAGTTGAGTGGAGACCACAAACTGACTGAAACCACTGCATTATGAGGAGAGATTGGTTTGGCTGGGCCTGTATTCACTAGAAGTTAGAAGGATGAAAGGAGATCTGATTGAAACTATAAAATTCTAACAGGGCTGTGCAGACTAGGTGCAGGGAAGATGTTTTCCCTGGGGACACCGTCTCAGTATATAGGGTAGACCACTTAGAACTGACATGGGGAAAATATCTCCTCACTCAAAACCTAGTGCACCTGTGACATTCTCTACCACAGAAGGCTGTGGAGGCCAAGTCACTGAATATATTGAAGTCTTTTTGAGATTTTAAAGGTATCAATGGATATGGGAGAAAGCATTGAAATATGGCATTGAATGGAGGAGCAGGTTCAAAAGACCAAATGGCCTACTCCTGCTCTGAGCTTCTATCAGATAAGCCATGATCATATCAATTAGTGGAACAAGCTCGAGTTCAATGGTTCATTGCTGTTCCTAATTTTTATTTTCCTATAATTAACTGACTGGAAACTTGAACCTGCTTTTTCACTTTGTCAGGAACAGATCAGAGTTACACCAGTCTCTGATTTGACAGCACGTTTCCAGCATTCACCATTATTTTTCCTGACTCTAAACCCAGTTGTAAAAGGAGCTTGTTTGGTGCCTCGGAGCTCTGAACCAGTGCACAGCTAAGAAACTTTTCTAACATGACTGGGGACTAACCCACACGTTCAGCCGTGCGTGTGATAAACAGCAGCAATAAAAGTAGAATCCAAAACCAGTTGTCACTCATGAACTTGCTGGGGTGTCTCAGCAGATGGGATGAATCAGTGAGTCATTTTCTACAGATGGAGCAGGTGAATGGCCTCTCCCCTGTGTGAACTCACTGGTGCTGAAAAAGGGGGGATGACCAACAGAATCTTTCCCACACAGGGACTAAGTGAACGGCTTCTCTCCAGCGTGAACTCACTGGTGTGTTAGTAGGTTGGAATAACCGGTGAATCCCTTCCCGCAGTGGTTGCATATGAAGGGTCTCTCTCCAGCATGAACCCACTGGTGTTTCAGCAGGATGGGAGATCACGTGAATCATTTCCTACATTTAGAGCAGATGACTGGCCTTTCTCCATTGTGTTTTCTCTCGTGTGTCTGTAAGCTGGATAACTGAGTGAATCCCTTCAAACACTTGGAGCAAGTGAATTGTCTCTCCAGGTTGGAAATCAACTGAAGACTTGTTGACACACAGAACATGTATGGTTTCTCTCTGTTGTGAATGATGTGATGCTTTTTCAGGCTGCGCAACTAGTTAAAAGTTTCCACAGTCAGTCACTGGAACATTCTGACTCGGGTGTTTGCATTTCGGTGCTTTTCTAGTCACACTGAGGTTTGAAATCTTTTTCCACAGACAAAATATTTTGCCTTCCACATTCAAAGAACGATGACACTCAAGTCATGACAAACCGAAAAATTCTGTCTGACCTTAAAATGATGTTTGGTTTGAATTTATTGACTGCCAATCCTCATTTAGTAACAATTGTAAACGGAATTTAGAACAGTCATCATTTTAAGTCCAGGATAAAAATTCAGAAGATAATTCTACTTTCTATGGAACACGTTTTTTCTTAAAACTGTAAATCCCTATTCCACACACTGTCCATCTTCCCTGTGCAAGATCTGGATAGCCTCCTTTCCTCTACTCCTAATTTTCTCCCTCCATCTCCTCTGGTTAGGTTTCCAGTGAACAGAACAACTGGTAGGATCGCTGGACCAGAAGCTCAGAGGTTCCGACTAATGCTCTGCGGACGCAGGTTCAAATCTCACCATGACGCCTGGTGGAATGTCAAATTAATTAAGGTCGAGAATTGAAAACGACTCTCATTAATGGTGACTGTAAAATGATTATCAATTGTAGTAAAAACCCATTGAATTATTACTGTCCTTTGGGGAAGGAAATCTGCCATTCAAATCTACCGGTCTGGCCTGCAAGTGACTCCAGACCCACAGCACTGTCTTGTAGAATGGTCCTAGCTCGCCACTCAGTTTAAGGGCAATGTGGGATAGGCGACAACACTGGCCTTGCCAGTGAAGCTCACTTCCCATGAAAGAATAAAGATAAAAATACTCTTTTCCTTAGCTAGCTGAAGGAAGAGCTGGCATGTTGAAATTACTGAAGAATTTTATCATCTCTGTTTGCTTTCAACAAGGAGGCTCCCCAAATATAGAAAATGTGGTCTACATTTTTGAGGAGTTCACCATTATTCTTCTTCAATGGGAAGGTCGCTGGCAGGAAGCAAAACACACAACATAAATAACGTAAATAATGGTGGGTAGAAAGTGCACAGGAGATGCAACTACTCAGAGAAACTAATTATATGTGCTGATTCTTCAGCACCTTCAAGCCAATCACTCAATGGCCCACCCGTTGAGAGCCAAGCATGGATGGGAACTCATCAAGGTTAGGGGGACAGTCAGTATGCACTTGAGAGAAATTTATGAAGAACTCCTCAACCAAGACTACATCTTTGACTTCAATGCCCTCAATATTGTTCTTCAATGGTTGGTCTGGCTCAGTGTCAGTGCCCCAGTACGGAGCAAGAGTGAAAAAGCCAATCAACAGCTGAAAAAAAAAATGGCCTCCAGAGCAGACAGAATCCCTGCCAAAATTCTGAAACACGGCAGAGCTTCACTGCTGGCATAGGCTGCACAGCCAGATATTCCTCATCTGGGAAAAGGGATGCATGTCAGGAACAATGTGATTATATTCCAGAATGGAGACAAATTTGCATGCTACAGTTGAAGAGGTATATAGAGAAAAACAATGCAAGAATGCTCTGCAATAATTTTCTCAGTGTCACAGGGCTCCTTCCAGAGTCACAATGCCATTTTGCCACCCCCATCCCCTCCCCTATCAAAAAGCATCACAGACATTATTTTTTCTACAGGGCAAAGATGAGAAAAATGCAAGGAACAGTAGTAACTGCAGTTTGTGGTCCTTTTTGACCTCACAAAGCTGTTTACACTGCCATATGTGAAGCTTTATCCCATATGCTTCTCCAATTTGGCTGTCTTCAGAGATCTGTCACCATCCTCCATCTACTCCACATTGGCATGCAAGCCATTATCCTCATCAACAGAATCACACCAGACCCTATCTCAAAGAAGACTGGGATCAAACAAGGCTGTGTTATTGTTATTGTACCAAATCTCTTTCTTCTCCACTTTCCTCTCTGCACCTCACCACAAGCAAATTGCCAACAGGCATTGAGATAATCTACAGAACAGACAGGAACCCGACATCACCTTCAAAACAGAATCAGTCCAACCTCAGACATCAAATTCAAGTATGCAGATGCCTGATTTGTAGGCTAAATCTATCCAACTGCCTTGACTCCATGACCTATAATACTCTTGCCTCACAAGCAATCTGCTTGTAAATTTTGAATTCACCAAGTCTCGACAGAATTCAAGACTTCCACTATATTTCCTGTAAAGTGATTTTTGACATTGCTCCTAAACAGACCAGTCTTAGTTATACAAACATCACTCATTTCTACATTTAAATGGCAACAATCATTTTACTATCAACTTGTTACGTAATAAAATAAACATTGTAATAAAACAAAATGCTGTGGATGCTACAAATCTGAAATAAAAGCAGAAAGTTCTGGAAATCCTCAGCAGCTTCTGTGGAAAGAAACAGAGTTAACATTTCCAATCCAATATAATTAATTTTGGGAACGGAGTGTTTACATCATTCTGATTTCATTTTAAACGATAATTGGTGTAAATATTATTATTCTTACAGATATCTGATGTAACTCTGATTTCAGACCTTCCTCTGAACAATTCATAAACTGAACTCCATCTTACTGTCCATTCCTTCGCTAAAGACCCGGATAGAAAATCACCACCACAAGATGGCGGGCACCGGTTGCCAGGGTAACCCGGGCCTGTCGCCGGAGATGAAACCTCGCCAGCTCCCCCTTCCCTCACCAAGATGGTCGCCTCTGTTCCTATCTCCCTGAACAAACCCACCTTCCTCTCCCAACATGGCGGCCGGTGAGCGGCCTCCCAGTACGCAGGTGTAGTGTGCGCGCTGTGAGCAGGCTCAGTGTCAGTCACGGTGAGGGAAGCAACTGGAGGAATGGTCACTGAGGCTGGACAGGGAGTTTTATCAACTCTTGAGGTAGGCCTGAGGCCCCGAATAGGAGGCTGTGTTTACCCCGTGGTGATGGGGAAGATTTTGTTGAGGCGATTCTCAGGCTGCTTTAGTTAGTGAAGCTTTTAAACTCAGAGTCTCGTCTCGAATCACAAATTGAGTGGTTATATTTAAAATATGATTTATCTACTAAAAATAAATTCATTTGTTTAAAAACAAGTTTTACAGCATCTGTCAAAACACATTTCAATAGTAATAGCCTGATGTATTTCTGATGAGAATTTTAATATTACTGACTGACAAATGAACATCATTTTGGGGAAAGATTCATCTTAAAATGGTGATGTTTTAATTTACTCTCTAATTTCAAAATTACTTGAAAATGTCTGTTCATGAGCAAATGGCAAAATGAGGCACAATGCACCGGCTGCATTTAGAATCATCCCTCACTTTTTGTGACTCACTGCTTTTGTCTCTCTGCAGGAATTATTTACCCTGGTTTTGTGGCACAAATAAATGCAGGTACAGGACCAGGATAATGGTCACCATGATGTTTCAGCAGCGAACAGAGCAGGTCTGTGCTCACTGGGAATGTAACAGAGAGTGTGAGTGGCGTATGTTCGTATGAGAAAAAAATATTGACTTGTTCATTTTATTCTCACTCTGCACATGGGCCAAAGAACTGAATTCAGCTGGAGTGGTGCTGGTTGATGCTTGGAATGAGACATTAAATAGTGGAGGTGGTGTGATGAGTTTGGATGAGATGGTGAGATGAGGGGTGGCACAGCACTGCTGCCTCATAGCTCCAGGGACCCGGGTTCGATTCCTGGCTTGGGTCACTGTCTGTGTGGAGTTTGCACATTCTCCCCGTGCCTGTGTGTGATTTGTCTGGGTGCTCCGGTTTCCTCCCACAGTCCAAAGATGTGCAGGTGAGGTGGATTAGCCATGCTAAATTGCCCCTTAGCATCCAAGGATGTGTAGGTTAGAGGGATTAGCAGAGTAAGTATGTGGGGTTGTGGGGAAAAGGGCCTAGGGTGGGATTGTTGTCAGTGCAAACTCAAGGGGCGAATGACTTCCTTCTGCACTAGAGGGTTTCTATAATTTCAGCCCAGATAAGAGAGACAATGATTTAGAGGGTAAATAAGAGCAAATAATGTTTCATGGAAACTAGAATTGTCTGTTCTGAATCAGCTTTCTGAACTCTGTTTCCATGATATTTGAAGAAGAGGATTTACAGCCAGTCAACTCAAACTAAACTTCATGTCAAGGTTGGGCAGTGCCATTCGATTCACCATGACCTAAACATCTTTGGCCTTTGACAGTGGAAGGAGAACTATTGCCCTGTTTGTGGAAAAAATATTTCATAATTCAGTGTGACTGGAAAAGCACCAAGAGCCACACACACATCCGAGTGAGAGTGTTCTGGTGTCCTGACTGTGGAAAGAGTTTGAACCAGTCATTCTGCTAGAAAAGGAAATCACAGCATTCAGAGTGGGTATAAACTAGATAAATGTTGTGCGTGGATGAAACTTCATCCAAACTGGAGAGAGTCAAGCACACTGGCACCATGGAGAAACCATGGAAATGTTCAGACTGTGGGAAAGGATTCAGTTATGCATACCTGCTGGAAAACCATCAACGCAGTCACACTGGGGAGAAACCATTCACCTGCTCTGTGTGTTGGAAGGGATTTACTTTGTCATCCCACCTGCTGTTACACCAGCGTATTCATACTGTGGAGAGACCTTTCAGCTGCACTTACTGTGGAAAGAGGTTCTCATGTTCATCTAACCTGAATGCACATCACCGAGTTCACACTGGAGAGAGGCCGTTCAGTTGCTTGTTGTGTGGGAAGGATTTCTCTTGGCGATCAAGTCTTCGGTCACACCAGCAAATTCACACAGGAGGGAAGCCATTCACTTGCTCAGTGTGTGGGAAGCGATTCACTCTATCATCCAAACTGCTCTCTCACCAGCGAACTCACACTGAGGAGAGGCCGTTCAGCTGCACTCTCTGTGGAAAGAGATTCAGGTCTTCTAACCTCAATGCACACAAGCGAGTTCACAATGGGGAGAGACCATTCACCTGTTCATCGTGCGGGAAGGAATTGACTAAATCGTCCAGCTTTTTGTCACATCAGCGAATTCACACACAGGAGAAGCCATTCAGCTGCAATCACTGTGGGAAATGTTTCAGGCAGTTATCAGCCCTCACTGCACATCAACGCATTCACACTGGGGAGAGGCCATTCATCTGCTCCATGTGTGGGAAGGGATTCATTCAGTGTGGCAGCTCGCATTTACACAAACTCACTCACACTGGGGAGAGGCCATTCACCTGCTCTGTGTGTGGGAAGGGATTCAAGCAGTCATCCCACCTGCTGACACACCAGCGTGTTCACAGCGAGGAGAGACCTTTTAAATGTCCAGACTGTGGAAAGTGCTATAAAAGTTCAGGGGAACTGATGTCGCATCAACGTATTCACACAGATGAGAGACCATTCAGGTGCTCTCACTGTGGGTTTGGGTTCAAGCGATCATCTGAACTCACTGTACACCAGCGACTTCACACTGGGGAGAGACCATTCACCTGTTCTGAGTGTGGGAAAGGATTCACTCAGTCATCCCACCTGCTGATGCACCAGCGAGTTCAAAACTGTCGAGAGACCTTTCCCGTATAAAAGTTCAGGGAACTGATGTCCCATCGATCTGATCACGCTGCTTAGGGACTGTTCAGGTGACCTTACTGTGGGACTGGGTTCAGGAAATCATCCCAACTCACTCTACACCAGTGAATTCACACTGGGGAAAGACCGTTCACCTGCTCTGAGCAGTGGAAGGGATCCGCAGAGATAGTCAACCTGCTGAAGCCAGCACACACGCACATTCATCTCTGAGTATAGGAAGGAATTCACTCAATCATCTCGCCTGCTGAAAGAGCAGAAAGTTTATGAGGAACTATTTTGATGTTGTTTTACTGTTAATCACATCCAGGACTGAACCAAGTTCCTTGGTCTGTTTTTTATTCAAACAAAGACAGTTGTGGTTGTTGGTGGTCGATCGCCTCAGCTTTAGGACATCACTGCAAGAATCTCAGGGGAGTGTCCCAGACCCAACCATCAGTTGCTTCATCAATGACCTTCCTTCCATCAGTTCAGAAGCGGGGAATATTTGCAGCTGACACACTTCAACACCATCTGCAATTCCTCAGATACTGAAGCAGTTCATGTCCCAATGCAGCAAGACCTGGACAATATCCGGGATTTGGCTAACAAGTGGCAAGTAGTAATCATGCCACATTAATGCCAAGCAATGACCATCTTCAACAAGAGAGAACCTAACCATCATACCTTGACATTCAGTGGTATTACCACCACTGAATCCCCCATGTTACCATTGACTAGAAACTGAACTGGACTAGCCTAATAAATACTGTGGCTACAAGAGCAGATCAAATGCTAGGAATATTACTGTGAGTAACTCACCACCTCACTGCCCGAAGCCTGTTCCACCATCTACAAAGCACAAGTCAGGAATCTGATGGGATACTTTTCACCTTCCTGGATTCATGTAACTCTATAACATTCAAGAAGCTCCACTCCCTCCACAATTGACCCAGCAATGTGTGTACCATCCACAAGACACAAGTGCACCCAAGCTCCTTCAAATGCACCTTTCAAGCTTGTGACCGCTATCACCTAGAAGGATAAGGGAAAATGACACATGGTAACATCACTCCCTGGAGGTTCCCTTCCAAGAGAGACACCATCCTGACTTGGAAATATCACCGTTCCTTCAGTGTCACTAGGTCAAAATCCTGGAACTCCCTCCCGAACAGCAGCTACATCATATGACCTGCAGCGGTTCAGGAAGGCGGCTCACCTCCACATCTCAAGGCCAATCAGGGAATTGTATTAATAATGCTGATCTAGACAATGACATCCTGGGAAAGAAGAAAAATCAACATTTTTGTTCTTCCCATTTTAATTGGGGTCAACACGATGCTTTTTTTATTCATTCATGGGACAGGGGCATCATTGGCTGTCCAGCATTTATTGCCCATCCCGAGTTGCTCTTGTTCAGAGGGCAGTTGAGAGTCAATCACATTGCTATGGCTCTGGAGTCACATGAAGGTCAGACCAAATAAGGAAGGCAGACTTGCTTCCCTAAAGGACATTATTGAGCCAGATGGGTTTTCCAACAACCGACAATGGTTTCATAGTGTTCAGTAGGTACTCTATTCCAGATAAATTTTATTCAATTCAAATTCCATCACCTACTGTGGTGGATTTCAAATCTGGGTCCCCAGAACATTTGTTGAATTTCTGGATTAATAGTCTAGCAATAATACCACTAGGCCATCGCTTCCTGCTGCTCGATCACCTTCTTCATCTCCTCCTGTCAGTCATCCATTCCTCTCAATCCTGTTCCATTCATCATTCATATTTCTATCTAGGCATCACTCCATCTGGTTGAGAGCTTTCCTATTATTCTTCCTGACAGTTCCACGTCCATCACTTGCCTCACCACATTTCCTCTCTCTCTCTCCCCAAATTATTTCAATATCTGCTCTGCTACTTACTTCAACATTTCCACAATCTTCATTAAATGCTGGTTCCTGATCTTGTTTGTTACTGTCATTCCACACATTCATCTCAGTATCAATATCTCATCATTAGTATCCAGTCTTGTTACAAGTTTCTGCACTATATAGCAAGGCCGTTCTCACAACTGTAGTGTAGATTCTTCTTCACAATTTCAGTCACATTTTTTCATCACAACACTCCATGGCCCTTCATCCCGAAAATCAGAAACCCACACTGTGGTGAACAGTTTGATTCAGACTCAGACAGTGGCCAGGATAACAACAAAATCCAAGCAATGCAGTCCGATGGAAACTCGCTGATGTTTCAGCAGGTTGAATGACTGAGTGAATTTCTTCCCACACTCAGCTCAGTTCACTCAAGTGTGAGTGAGTTGACATTTCATCAGGAATTTAGTGCTTTTAAAATTCTTGACACAGAGAACAAATAGAAGGTCTCTGAACAACTTAATGAGCAAGTGAGGCTGGCTGCACAAGTGAATCATTTCCTGCATAAGCACACGAATAGCATCCTGGTGTAAACGCACATGTTGCAAGGGACTGAATCCCTGAAATATAACAAAAGTTTTTTAAAGTTTAAAATTTATTTATTAGTGTCACAAGTAAGTCTTATATTAACACTGCAATGAAGCATCTGTGAATTTCATCAAGTCGCCACACTCCGGCGCCTGTTTGGGTCAATGCACCTAACCAGCATGTCTTTCAGACTGTGTGAGGAAACCGGAGCACCCAGAGGAAACATGCAGACACGGGGAGCACCCAGAGGAAACATGCAGACACAGAGAATGTGCAGACTCCACACAAACAGTGACCCAAGCCGGGAATCGAACCCGGGTCCCTGGCGCTGTGAGGCAGCAGTGCTGACCACTGTGCTACCGTGCCCTCCATTGGATGTGACAAAGTTCAGTTATGGAGCAGCTTAATTTAGAGAAAGGCAGGACTAACCTATAGACTAAAAGATAAAGTTCAGGTTGAGATTTGGAGAACAGCGAGAGCTATACACATTCTGTCATATCTGGACAGCAGATTGCTATTTCTCGTAGCTTCTGGTTTTTTGCTTTCCTACATTTTTTGTCGTCTTTTCTGTTTTCTCCATCGCACCAAACCTCTCGGGGATCATTCTTATGCTGTTTTGCAGGAAATCATGATCATATGAAAAACAAAATCAAGGAAATCCAGTAATTTGAAATATGTTCTGGTTATATATTTTTAAACTATTTAAAAATGGGAATGGTGCAGTGGCAGGGACGGTTTGGCTGGGTTAATGGGTGGCACAGTAGTTAGCACTGCTGCCTCACAGTGCCCGAGACCCGGGTTCAATTCCAGCCTTGGGTGACTATCTGTGTGGAGTTTGTACATTCTCCCCATGTCTGTGTGGGTTTCCTCCGGGTGTTCCGGTTTCTACCCACAGTTCAAAGATGTGCGGGCTAGGTTGATTGGCCATGTTAAATTGCTCCTCGTGTCCCAAAATGTGTAGTTTAGGGGGATTAGAAGGGTAAATATGGGGTTACGGGGATAGGGGCTGGGTGGGATTGTTGTCAGTGCATGCTCGATGGGCTGAATGGCCTCCTTCCACACTGTAGAGATTCTAACTAATGCTTTTGAGATTTTGATGAGCCTAGCAATCCTGAAAAGAGATGTTTTTTGAATGCAAGTTTCTAACAATGCAGAAAAGAATGTCAAGGGCTAGGATAGGATGTTAGAGATTCAAAGGAGGAGATGAGGTGCAAACTTTTCAATTACATTCTGAAAGATGGACTAACAAAATGAAGGTAATTAAGTGTGCTTTCTGAGGTTTGTTCAGCTAAGGCAAGATCAAAAATGAAAACAGTATATCAGCAGCAATTTTCAACCCAGGCAAGCTTGCTGTTTGAGACCTCAGTCAACAGCAGGAAAAGCGGTGTGAGCTCCCAGCTGACTGCGTCTGTGGATAACCAATTGTTCTGTCAGAAGCAACGCTGAAAAATATAAGTGCCTGATGTAGTAACTAATACTGGATTTTGCCTATAGTTTTAAAAACCCTATAGGATGTTTTGTGGGACAGTTTGGCTCTCAAGTTAGGGAATTAAAGGTGTTTGGAACTGGGTACGTTTAGGTATGCTGTCTATAGCCATTGAGTTAAGTTGTATTTTTAGTTGACTTTCTTATTGTGTATTTCATTATTTAATAAACATTTAGTTAAAATAATCGCAATGGCATCCTTCTCTGGCTTTCACATCTCCCCTCAAATTAAACCAAATTGCAAAAATACAGATGAAGGCAGGTGTTAGAAGTTTCTGGCGTTTGGACACCCTGGTGTCCACCATCAGCTGTGCTCTTAACACTAGAAACCCCCAGACTGGCTCCCTGAGGCTACCAATTGGAACTGTCCATATACATTTCACTCTTCACGGTGCAAATGAATGGCTTCTCCCCAGTGTGACAGCATTGATAAGTTTCCAGCTGAGATTAAAAAACTGAATCCCTTACCACAGTCCCCACATTTCCACGGTTTCTTCCTTTTGTGGTTGTCCTTGTATTTCTCTAGTTTGGATGACCATTTTAAGCCTTGTATAGGATTACACTGCATATACGGCACAGAAGCAAGCTATTTGGTCCACCAGTCCAGTCCTTGTTGATGCTTATGTTCTACTCAAGCCTCCTCCCATCTTTCCACTTCTAAACTTATTGTAACTCGATATTCCCTTCTCCCTTGTTCTTTGGCCTCCCATGAAGACATTGATACTATTCACTTCACCCACTCCCTGTGATGGTGGTGAGTTGCACACTCACCATTCTCTGGGTGAAGAAGTTTTTCCTGAATTCCCTATTTGTATCATGTATCTTGTGCAGTTTTTTTTGTGCAGGTAGTTCTATGCATTGGTGCTATTTTGTCTGTACACAGCAGTCCTTGTTACTGCAGCAGCATAATTCATCTTAATTGCGAAAGTATTTGTTTTAATCTGGACTAATGCAGGGTTGCTATTTTAGTGTTTTCCACTGGGGTTATTCAGAGTGGGGCTTGATCAGGTTTTGACTGAAAAAGTCAGGCCAACCCCCCACTCCCCTCACAGTTATCACAGCTCTGGTAGCACCTAACCCAACACCACCCATCCACTCAAATGGAGACTCATAGCAAGCTGTTCATTAACTTTTGCCATGAGAGAGGTCACCTTGCCAAACCCATTACGCCATCTCCCCCACTCCCAGTTTTTTCCCTCCCTCTGCTCTGGCTGCGTTCAGTTCACGAGACTCCAGGATGGTATGTTGCCTCCCTGGTGCTCGGGTCAAGGATGTCTCGGGGCAGCTGCAGGACATTCTGAAGGGGGAGGGCGAACAGCCAGTGGTCATAGTACACGTTGGTACAAATGACACAGGTAAAAAAAGGGTCCTAAAAGCAGAATACAGGGAGCAATGGAGAAAGTTAAGAAATCGGACCTCAAAGTTAGTGATCTCAGGATTACTACTGGTGCCACGTGCTAGTGAGAATAGAAATGACAGGATATATCAGATAAATACGTGGATGAAGAGATGGCGTCAGGGGGAGGGTTTCAGATTCCTGGGGTATTGGGACCGGTTCTGGGGGAGGTGGGACCTGTACAAATTAGATGGGTTACACCTGGGCAGGACTGGGACTGATGTCCTCGGGGAGTGTTTGCTAGAGCGGTTGGAGAAGGTTTAAACTAATATGCCAGGGGAATGGGAACCTATGTAAGGAGTCAGAGAAGGAGGGAGCAAGGACAAAAACAAAAGGTAGAAAAGGGAATAAGACAAGTGATAGGGAGAGAAAGCAAGGACAAAGTTCAAATAGGGCTATAGAAAAAAATACTGGGATCAAGAAAAACAATGTTAAAAAGACAAGCTTAAAGGCTTTGTACCTTAATGTGCGGAACATTTGCAATGAAGTGAATCAACTAAATTCATAGCGAAGGTTTACCAGGCTGATTCCGGGACTGATGTATGAGGAGAGATTGACGAGGTTAGGATTGCTTCCACTGGATTCAGACGAATAAGGGGGGGATGTCATAGAAACTTACAAAATTCCAGCACGACTGGACAGGATAGATGCAGGGAGGATATCCCCAATGTTAGGGGAGTCCAGAACCAGGGTTCACAGTCTGAGGATTCAGGAGAGATGTGGAGATGCCGGCGTTGGACTGGTGTAAACACAGTAAGAAGTCTCACAACACCAGGTTAAAGTCCCAACAGGTTTATCAAATAAACCTGTTGGACTTTAACCTGGTGTTATGAGACTTTTTCCTGTGATTCAGGAGAGACCAGTGAGGACAGAGGTGAGGAGACATTTCTTCACCCAAAGAGGGGTGAGCCTGTGGAATTAATTACCACAGGAAGTAGTTGATGCCAAAACATTGAATGCATTCAAGACGCGGCTGGATATAGCACTTGGGGCAAATGGGATCAAAGGTTATGGGGAAAAAGCAGGATTAGGCAGGATATTGAGTTGGATGATCAGCTATGATAATGAATGGCAGAGCAAGCTGCTGCTATCTTCTATGTTTCTATGAGCCACTTTGTGCAGAGTGAGAATATAATCAATGAATCAAATATTTTCTCTCCTAGCCATTGGGACCCTGAAACCCTGACCACTCTCTATTGCTTCACCAAGATGACTGCACATAAAGCTGGAAGGCCCTGCAACTGCAAATGCAGGATCTGCAGGCTTTTGGGAGGTGTTGCGACCTCCAGTGGGTGTTTCTGAATCCTCCATATCCACCTCCCAGAGTTTCTTTCCTTCCCAGAGATCAGAGTCTAATTGATTCGAGCCCAAAATGTAACCTGATTTATTATCTCCCACATCCTCTGATATGAACCATCCTCCACTCGCTGAACCAGGTTGGCGGCTGTTAACCTGGACCTATTCCTGAGAGGGAGAAGCTCTGTTGCTGCAAACTAGGGAGCTGACAATTATTCTGAAAAGTTTGTGGATCAACAAAGTGTTTCCAAATCCTCCCAGTCCAGCCAACCGCTCTATCACGACACAGTGGCACAGTGGTTAGCACTGCTGCCCTCACAGCGTCAGGAACACAGATTCAATTCTGGTCTTGGGTGACAGTGGGTGTGGAGTTTGCACGTTCTCCCTAGGTCTGCATGGGTTTCCTCCAGGTGCTCTACTTTCCTGTCAGTCTATAGATGTGCAGGTAAGGTGGAGCTGCCATGCTCAATGTGTGGAGTTACAGGCATAGATAGGGCAGAGGGTAGGGCTGGGGTGGGTGCTCTTTTGCACAGTCAGTACAGACTCTGCATTGTATGAATTTGATGCTTCTATGGGAAAATTAGCCGCTCGTCATCACTGTGCGTGCTCTAACTGACAATTGACATCAACTCCAGGCGAATAAGGAGTGTGCCCAAAGTGGTTAGTTCTCAAACCATAATAAAGGCAAAATGCTGCAGGTGCTGGAAACTGAAATCAGAACAGAAAATGCTGGAAAATCTCAGCATGTCTGACAGCACCTGTGGAGAAAGAATAGAGCCAACGTTTCGAATCAGAGCTGAAGACAAGGAAAATTGGGCAGGATTTACATTGTGGGGAGGGGTGCTGTAATTGATCAGGATGGCAAAAAAAAACAAAGGAATGCCACCCCCCCTCAATTACAACCCACCCAGTACAAATCTTGTCCTATTTTCCCTGTCTTCAGCTCTGACGAAGGGTCATCCAGACTCGGAATGTTGGCTCCATTCGCTCTTCAACTACGCTGTCAGACCTGCTGAGATTTTCCAGCATTTCTATTTTACTTCTCAGACCAATCAGGCAAACAAAGGGGAGTAACAGAGACCGGGCTCCATTAATGTTCAATTCTCCAGCCGCAGACTGACCCTTTTCGAAATAGCGAGTATTAACCCAGAGGGATGGACAACAAATGCTGGCCCTTACCAGTGAAGCTGTCGCCTGGAAAACCCCGAACAATCGTCTTTCAAATGCCGTCCCCAAACTCCGCATTCGTGGCTTGAGGCCTACACGGGGCTTTTATGAATCCTTCCAGCTAACTTGCTGGCTCCATCCCTCCCTCGTCACCCGCTGACAGTTACAAGGCAACAACTTCAGTGAGGAGCCCTAATCGGCAGTGCGCATGTCCCAACTCACAATGCCCGGTTGATTGGCAGCAACGCCGGAGCAATCGGAAAATGCGGACGGAGATGGATGACCGAGCTCCGAGCAGCCGGTCCGCCAACCAATCGGAGTGAATGAGGGGCGGGGCTGAGCCCGGATTTCCCTCAGTGGAGCAGAGATCCAGGGTCGTGCTGTGGTTGCAAATTCCATCATGGAAGCTGGTGGAATTTCATTGCAATTCATAAAATGTGGAATTCCGAGCTCGTCTCAGTGAGGATGCCAAAAATTTATTGTTGAATACCATAAAACTAATGCTGCCCTTCAGAGAAAAGAAATCTTACACAATCTGCATGTGTGAATCATATAAGCCAAACGGCTAATTCAAACTGTCCTCTGAAATGACCCAGCAAGCCACTCGGTTCACAGGAAATTAAGGGTGGGCAACAAATGCTGGCCTTGCCAATGACGCCCAAGAAGGATTTTGTTTTGGTCAAAACAATAGGGAAGTCACTTATTCTTTGGAAGGCGTGAGTCTAGGTGGGGGAACATAGGGATCTTGAAATACAAATACACCAATCACTAAAAGCTGTGTCACAGGTTACCAAGGCGGTAAATCAACCCGAACACCTGGTTTTATTTCTCCAGTGATTGAAAAGTTGAACCTTACATCAATGACAGTGAAATTATTGGAGAGGATTCTTCGTGACAGAATTTATTCCCACTTAGAAATAAATGGATGTATTAGCGAGAGGCAACATGGTTTTGTGAAGGGGAGGTCGTGTCTCACTAACTTGATTGAGTTTTTCAAGGAAGTGACGAAGATGATTGATGAGGGTAGGGCAGTGGATGTTGTCTACATGGATTTCAGTAAGGTCTTTGACAGGGTCCCTCATGGCAGACTGTGCAGAAGGTGAAGTTGCATGGGATCAGAGGTGGGCTGGCAAGATGTATACAAAATTGGCTCGGTCAGACGGTAACAGTGGAAGGGTGCTTCTCTGAATGGAGGGCTGTGATAAGTGGTGTTCCTCAGGGATCAGGATTGGGATCTTTGCTGTTTGTTACATTTTCCTCTAAATCATATATATATATACGTAACTGGTTTGATTAGTAAGTTTGCTGATGACACAAAGGTTGGTGGATTTGCAGAGAGTGAAGAGGACCATCAGAGGATACAGCAAGCTATAGATCAGTTGGAGACTTGAGCGGAGAGATAGCCGAAGAAGTCTAATCCGGACAAATGTGAGGTAATGCATTTGGGAAGGTCTAATACAGATAGGAAATATACAGTAAATGACCGAACCTTTAAGAGTATTGATAGGCAAAGGGACCTGGGTGTACAGGTACACAGGTCACTAAAAGTGGCAACACAGGTCGACAAGGTAGTCAAGAAGGCATGCAGCATGCTTGCCTTCATCGGCCGGGGCATTGAGTTTAAAAATTGGCAATTCATGTTGCAGGTTTATAGTACCTGAGGCCGAATTTGGAATATTCTGTTCAATTCTGGTCGCCTCACTACCAGAAGGATATGGAGGCTTTGGAGAGGGTACAGAAAAGATTTACCAGGCTGTTGCCTGGTATGGAGGGCATTAGCTATGAGGAGAGGTTGGCGAAACTTGGTTTGTTCTCACTGAAACGATGGAGGTTGAGGGGCGACCTGATGGACGTCTACAAGATTATGAGAGGTATGGACAGAGTGGCTAGTCAGAAACTTTTTCCCAGGGTAGAAGAGTCAATTACTAATGGGCATAGGTTTAAGGTGCGAGGGCAAGTTTTAAAGGAGATGTACGAGGCAGGTTTTTACGCCGACGGTGGTGGGTGTCTGGAACTCGCTGCCGGGGGAGGTAGTGGAAGCAGATACGATAGTGACTTTTAAGGGGCATCTTGACAAATACATGAATAGGATAGGAATGGAGAGATATGGTCCCTGGAATGGCAGGGGGTTTTAGTTAAGTCGGGCAGCATGGTCAGTGCTGGCTTAGAGGGCTGAAGGGCCTGTTCCTGTGCTGTAATTTTCTTTGTTCTTATGTTCAACCTGTATCAAGCCTTGTTTAGAACACCGTGTAGTTCTGATTTCCGTATTATAGAAAGGTCACCATATTATAGAGGCATTGGAGAGGATGCAGAGAAGATGGACCATGGTGATGCCACAAAATATGTATTTACATGTCAGGAATTGATTGACACACTGGGTATTAAAAATGAAGGCTGAAAATTGACCTAACAGAGATCTTTAAAATGATTAAAGATTTTTATTGAGAGGATCGAGAAAAAATATTTCCAAATGTGATGAACAGCAAAGCTGCAGATCATCAGCATAAGATAGTCACCAAGAAATCCCATAGG
This sequence comes from Mustelus asterias, assembly GCF_964213995.1. Lineage (NCBI taxonomy): Eukaryota > Metazoa > Chordata > Chondrichthyes > Carcharhiniformes > Triakidae > Mustelus > Mustelus asterias. Next base: position 92,158,208 of record NC_135816.1, read on the forward strand.
GAATTCAGAAACAAGTCCTTTACCAAGAGAGCAGTGAGAATGTGGAACTCGCTACGACAGGGAATGGTTGAAGGGAGTATTTTTTTAATTCATTCATGGGACATGAGCGTCGCTGGCTAGCCAGTATTTCTTGCCCATCTTTCGTTGTCCTTGAGAAGTTGGTGGTGAGCTGCCTCCTTAAAATGCTGCAGTCCCCATGCTGTGGGTTGCCCCACAATGCCGTTAGGGAGGGAATTCCAGAATTTTGACCCAGCGACTGTGCAGAAGTGGTGATATATTTCCAAGTCAGGATGATGAGTGGCTTGTAGGGGAACATGCAGGTGGTGCTCCCATGTATCTGCTGCCCTTGTCCTTCCACATGGACGAGTGATAGTCGTAGCGTCATGCCAAATTTCATTCTAGATGGAAATGGTTGTGGGTTTGAAAGGTGCTGCATAAGGATCTTTGGTGAATTGCTGCAGTACATCTTGCAGGTAGTACACACTGCTGCTACTGAGCGTCAGTGGTGGAGGGAGTGGATGTGGTGCCAATCAAGAGGGCTGCTTGGTCCTGGATGGTGTCAAGCTTCTTGATTGTTGTTGGAGTTGCACCCATCCAGGCAAGTAGAGGGTGTTCCATCACACTCCTGACTTGTGCCTTGTAGATGGTGGACAGGCTTTGAGGAGTCAGGGGATGAGTTATTTGCCGCAGTATTCCTAGCATCTAACCTGCTCTTGTAGCCATTGTGTATATGTAGCGAGTCCAGTCTTCTGGTCAATGGTAACCTCAGGATGTTGACAGTGGGGGATTCAGTGATGGTAACACTGAATTCTAGGGTGATGGTTTGAGCGTGTCTTATTGGTGATGGTCATTGCCTGGCATTTGTGTAGCGTGAATGCTACCTGCCACTTGACAGCCCAAGCCTGGATATTGTACAGATCTTGTTGTATTTGAATATGGATTGCTTCAGTATCTGAGGAGTATAGCATAGATGTATTTAAGGATAAGCTGGACAAATAAATGAGGCTGAAGATAACACATTCATAGATTTGAATGAGGGAAGACTTCATGGAGGCTGAAGTAGAGAAAACTGCCCAATGTGGGCTGGTTGTAGTGAATAGCCTGATTCTGTGCTGTACATCCTGCGTAAGAGGAAAGGGATCTTTTATCTTAGATTATCATTATTCAGCCAAAACTCACTCTCCCTTGTTTTGTGTTGAAATCAGGCTTTATCAAAATATTACAGCAGCAATGTTCCTTTAAATATGCAGATCAAGGGTCATGCTCAGTGCAGCAACAAAACTGTGTCCTCATTATGCCTTTGCACTGGACCCCGAGAGAAACCAGATGTTTAGGTGTCCAGATCACCAACAACTTGTCCTGATCCCCCATGCCGACACTATAGTTAAAAAAGCCCACCAATGCCTCTACTTTCCCAGAAATAAGGAAATTTGGCAAGTCCGCTACGACTCTCACCAACCTGTTTTTTCAATAAAGCTTGTTTTGATAAAAGATCCTGAATTTGTCAGTGAAATTATGGAGCATCCTATCTTCACATTTATGCCAAAATAGAAAAATTGTTAGGGTCTAGTCCTGCTTCATAATATATCTTGGGATTTGGCTTCAGAAATCTAACAGTGGAAGGGAGGAGAGAAAGGGGGAACCACAGAAAATACTAACCTGAGAATCCAACTGGGGCAAACGGGACACTGAATGATATGGATACGCTTGGAAATGTAGATTATGTGATCCCCAGTGTGTATGTGTGGGGCGGGGAGAAAGCGGGGGGGGGGGTTTCCAACTAATGGCCAGTCCTCCAGCCAATAGCACCCCAACAAGGGGGTAGGGTGTGGGATGGAGCTCAGATGCTCTAGAGCAGATTGAGAGGCACTGGCCCCAGCTCAGAGCAGCTGGGCCAGCACAGAGACTGGAGTGGAGATTGGGGCTGCTCTGGACAGGAGAAGCAAAGGCAAATATAAAATTATAATTAATGATAATAATGTACTATTTATTCATTGTATATAAAAGTAAATAGACAAACTTTTAAGAGATGTGAGACAACAGCAACCTGACCAAGAGCCAAACTGCAAGTCTGCCAAGCCTGCGCCATCAGCACACTCGTCTACAATAGTGCGATCTGGACAATATTCCTTAATGTGGAGATGCCGGCGTTGGACTGGGGTGAACACAGTAAGAAGTCTCACAACACCAGGTTAAAGTCCAACAGGTTTATTTGTAGCAAATACCAGAAGCTTTCGGAGCGCTGCTCCTTCGTCAGATGGAGTGGAAATGTGCTCTCAAACAGTGCACAGAGACCTCTGACGAAGGAGCAGCGCTCCGAAAGCTTATGGTATTTGCTACCAAATAAACCTGTTGGACTTTAACCTGGTGTTGTGAGACTTCTTACAATATTCCTTAGTCAGGAGAAAAGGATGAACAGTTTCTACCTTTGCAGTCTCAGATGTATCACTAGCATCACATAGTCGCTAACTCAGGGGCCCTGGCACATGCTAATTTCATCCACTTGTTTGAAATTCAATGATCTTTGTGGTGGCTCGGTCACATGCATTGGGTGGATGTGGACGGTAAACACAGACATCTTCTGTACAGTGAACTCGGCACTGGTTAACAATCCTCTGGGGATCCAGGCCTCCAGTAAAAGCAGGATATGAAGGTCGTGGGCAACGATACTGACAATTGTTGGCAAACAATGATTGAGAGGCAGTGGCACAGTGGAATTATCACTGGAATAGTAATCCAGAGACCCAGGGTACTGCTCTGGGACCCATGTTCAAATCCAACCATGGCAAAATTGAATTTTAATCTGGAATTAAAAGTCTGATGACCATGAAAACGTTGTTCTTAAAAACCCACTAATCCTCCTTAGGGAAGGAAATCTGCCACCCTTTATCTGTTCTGGCCTACTTGTGTCTAGCCCACAGTAATGTGGTTGACTCTCAAATGTCCTCTAAAATGGAGGGCAGTTCAGGATGGGCAATAAGTGCTGGCCAGCCAACGATGCCCACATCCCATAAAAATGTTTTCAAAAAATTGCCACTGGCTGTGACTTCTGGAGGCTGACTGCTCGGAAGGGTCTTGTAAGAGCTGGCTGAGTAAAGGACTCAGGGAGACAGAGATCAGTGCAAATGCAGCAGAGACCATCATGAGAGAATAGGACCCCTCAGCCACACCAGGTGATGTTTAACACAGTGCAAATCAGCCCTCAACATTCAATGGGCATTATCATCAGTGAAGCCCTAACTATCAACATCCTGGGGGTTACTACTGACCAGAAATGAACTGTTGTTGCAAGAGCAGGTTTAAAGTTATGAATTCTGTGGCATGTAACTCACCTGTTAATTCCCCTAGGCCTGTCCACCATCTACAAGGTAAAAGTCAGGAGTCTAATGGAATAATCTTGCTTTGGTGAATGCAGGTGCAACAAAATTCAACAAGCTCAACACCATCCAAGACAAAGCAGCCCACTTGATTGGCACCCCTTCCACAAACATTCACTCCTTCCACCAATGACACAGTGGCAGCTGATGGCAGTACCATCTTCATGCAGGAATTCACCCAGGCTCCTTTGACATCACCTTCCAAACCACAACCTCTCACATCTAGAAGGACAAGGGCAGCAGATGCATGGGAACACCACCACCTGGATGTTTTCCCACTCACCATCCTGATCGCTATCCCTTCACTGTTGCAGCATCAAAATGCTGGAGTTCCTTTCCTAAACAGCACTGTGGAGGTTCCTATAACACACAGATTGCAGCGGTTCAAGAAGGCACTCACAACTCCATTCTCAGCGGTAATTATAGATGGGAACAACTGCTGAATTAACCACCAATGCACAAGAAAGAATATTTTTAAAATCATCTCAGGAGATGGAAGACTGCCAAAGAAAAGAAAAACACTTTTATGAACAAGCATTTTGCATCATCTTGCCAGTTGAAGACATTAAAATCATCCCAAGAATAGCAGATAATCAGGGTTAAAAGGAGGAAGCAACTAACAATAATCACAATTACTCGAGAAAATCCACTTGCAATCTATTGGAACTATGAGATTTCAAGTCTTCTCGACCTAATGAATTGTGTTTTTTTACTTCACTCATGGGATCTGGGGCTTTGCTGGCAGGGCCAGCGTTTATTGTCCATCCCTAACTGCTCTTCAACTAAATGGCTTGCGAGGACATTTCAAAGGACACTTAAGATTTGCCATGGCTCTGGAGTCACATTTAGGCCAGGGTTCCTTCCCTAAAAGACATTAGTGAGCCAAATGAGTTTGTATAACAATCGACAATGGTTTTATGATCATCCTTTGACTTTTTGTTCCAGATTTTATTGAATTTAACTGGTGGGATCTGCTCTGGTGGGACTGATCAGCAAGATCCCCTTGCACTGGCTTCTGTTTCAAACAGAGCATTACCCCCTGGTCTCTGAGTTTCTAGTCCATTGACACTACCACTACACAACTGCCCTTAGAGTCATAAAGGAAATGGCTGCTGTGAAAGTGGATGCATTGGTTGTAATCTTTCAAAATTCAGTGGATTCTGGAAATGTCCAGCAAATTGGAAAATCGGAAATGTAACATTGTTATGCATGAAGTGGGGAGACAAAAATATCAGTTAGCCTAACATTTGTCTCTGGGAAAATGCTGGAATCCATCATTAAGAAAGTCAGCAGAGTCAACATGGCTTTGTGCAAGGGAAATCGTGCTTGACAAATTTAGTAGATTTATTTAAGGATGTAACAAGTAGGGTAGATAGAGGTAAACTAGGAGATGTAATATATTTAGAAAAGACATTCTAAATGGTGCCACATAAAAAAAGTGACTGCACAAGATAACACCCTATGATTTTGGGGTAATACATGAGCATGGATAGAGAAGCGAGGGGATAAATTGTCATTTTCAAGTTGGCATACCGTTACTTGTGGGGTAGCACAGGGATCAATGTGGGGCTTCAACTATTTACAAGTGATGTAAATTACTTAGAATAAGGGATGGACTGCATTGTAGCCAAATTGGTTGCTGTACAAAGATAGGCAAGAACGGAATTTGTGAAGAGGAAACAAAGAGTTGGCAAAGGTTATAGATAGGAAAGGTGAGTGGGATAAAATTGGAAGATAGAGTATAATGTGGGAAACATGGGGGTTTCTACCTAGGTAAGAATTGGGCGAACTCAACACAGGAGGGGAGGTGAGGAACATCATCAGATCAGGAATAGATCATGAATAGATCATTTAGCTTAATCGCCATTCAATCAGAAGATGGTTGATCTGACAACCTGTAGACCTCCAGCCCATATCCCTTAATACTATTGGTTAACCATGACAACCATGCCAGTGGTAACACTTTCAAATCCAAACAAGTAGCTATTGGAATGAATTCATGGAATCACTACACTGCAGAAGTTCAGCCCATCGAGCCTGCGCCGCCAACAATCCCACTCAGGCTATATCCTTGTAATCTCATATATTTACTCTGCTAATACCCCTGACACTAAGGGATAATTCACCTAACCTGTACATCTTTGGAGTGTGGGAGCACCCGGAGGGAACCCATGCAGACACGGGGAAAACGTGTAGACTCTGCACAGACAGTGACCCAAGCCGGGAATTGAATCCGGGTCCCTGGTACTGTGAGACAGCAGTGCTAACCACTGTGCCACCGTGCCGCCCAGTGCTGCACCAGAAGAATGCAAATGGCTAGCTTTATCTGTCGCTCAAATATTCAGATTTGAAAAGTGTCCAATATAACTCAAGTAATGCTGGGAAGGTAAGGTATCTTGAAAATTTGGCCACTAGCTGAAGCCAGCCATTTTAAATGTGGCCAATAGGTGAAGCCAGCCATTTTAACATTGTTACTGTGCAATAGCAACATGAGTGGTATTTTCCACTAACAGGATGCAGCTTCAAAAAACATTCTGTCTACAACACAGATCAGTAACAATTTCAGTGTCACTGTGATGCCAGGTTTGTAGGTCATACACCCCAATAACCGCTGGATCAAATCACATTTTATGCCCCTTCGGGAGCCTGAAATAGCTAAAGTGCTAATCATAGTCAACCAGGTAATACCTGTAAAACCCAGAATGCACCAGGTCATTAGATATGATTCTGCGATTCAATAACAATTGCTGAACATTCCTTATTGCGCTCAGAATTACACCAGCAACCAATTTAAGATGATCAGTCAGGCTCACAATATGGCTTGCTTACACAGCTAAAAGCGACACATATTCATCAATTGGGAACTGTCCTCAACAAGTCCAAGTATTGTGCCATTTGTGAATTAAATAAAAGTGTGAAGGATAACAGTTCACCGGTGAATTCTCCATGGCAACGCTTTGAACAATCAGAGTTGATTTTTAACCAATTAGCACCATTTTCCGAAGCAGTATAAATTGATGTTCCATTTGAAATTTGGCATTCTACCAACCATCCTGATGACTGCAAGATGAAAAGCTTGAACAGTAAGTCTCCCTTTTTCTCAGGAATACTAAAGTCAGTACCTGCAGAATTGGAGCAGTGCATTCAGTTGTGAACTTGCTGGTGCTTCAACAGGTAGGATGATCGACTGAACCCCTTCCCACATATGGAGCAGGTGAAGGGCTTTTCTCCAGTGTGAACTCGCTGGTGGCTCACCAGGTTGGAGCCTTGAGTAAATCCCTTCCCACATACTGAGCAGGTAAATGGATTCTCCCCAGTATGAACTCGCCGGTGACTTAGAAGATTGGAAGCTTGTGCAAATCCCTTCCCACACACAGAGCAGGTGAAAGGTCTCTCGCCAGTGTGAACTCGCTGGTGTGCCAACAGGTCGGTTGACTGATTAAAACCCTTCCCACACAGGGAGCAAATGAATGGTCTCTCCCCGCTGTGAACTCGCTGATGTCTCAGCAGGCTTGATGACAGAGTGAATCCCTTCCCACACACAGAACACGTGAATGGCCTCTCCCCAGTGTGAAGACGCTGGTGAGCCAGCAGGCTTGTGGACTCAGCAAATCCCTTTTCACACACAAAGCAGGTGAATGGCCTCTCACCAGTGTGTACTCGCTGGTGCCTCAACATATTGGAGGCTTGAGTGAATCCCTTCCCACACACTGAGCACGTGAACGGATTCTCCCCAGTGTGAACTCGCTGGTGTGTCAGCAGGTTAGAGGCATGAGTGAATCTCTCCTCACAGACAGAACAGGCAAATGGTTTCTCTCCAGTGTGAACTCGCTGGTGTGTCAGCAGGTCAGATGACTGAGTAAATCCTTTGTCACATACAGAGCAGGTGAACGGTCTCTCCCCAGTGTGAACTCGCTGGTGTCTCAGCAAAGTTGATGACAGAGTGAATCCCTTCCCACACTCGGGGCAGGTGAATGGTCTCACCCTGGTGTGACTGCGTTGATGAGTTTCCAGCACAGACGGGTGACTGAATCCCTTCCCACAGTCCCCGCATTTACATGGCCTGTTCGTGGTTTTGTCACACTCATGTCTCCCCGGGTCAGATGATCGTTCGAAGCTGCCTCCACATATGGAACCTGTGTACAGTTTGTCCAATTTGCAAATGCTGCTCTTCTCTTCCATATTGCCAACATCTTCAGGTCCTGACAAGTGATGTGAATCAGACAGATTGGTCTTGTAATTCATCTGAGATTTCTGTCTGCAGACTGTTTTCCTGTGAAGGAAGTTTCAATCAGGAATACCAAAAAGTGCAAGAGGAATTCAGAAAAATTTACTAGCTTTCCAATATGTTATTGTACAACTTGCAATCAGTCTCTCTCTCAATGCCGACTTAAATCATAAATGAATAAACAAGGACAATGTCCTTTTAAATGTGCCGAACTGGAGCGGGGAGACGCGCATGCTCAATTGGCTAAAGCTGCAGGATCGGCTCTGCGCCTGCGCTGTGGACTCCTGAGGCTGTCGAACGTTGAAAAACGGAATCATCGACGGAAAGTGAGGTTTCCCAAACCGAATTAGTTCGGGAAAGGCGGGCGGAGACAGTGAGAATCAAATGAAATACAAACTTGAGAGTCCGACCCGGATAACGGGTTACCGATTGCAAGGATGCAACACAACGTTGAGAAGCGAAGACCACGTGATATTGGAGGGTGTGATTGCTGTGAGTGATGTCAACCCTGACCAATAGAAAGAGGGTGGGGCGGGGCTGGAGGATCGAGGGCGCGAAGGGTCCTCCAACCAATAGCAGCGCGGCAAGGGAGCGGGGCGTCTCGTGGCAGTCCAGGTATGCTGGAACGGGTTGTGAGGCGCTGTGACCAGGTGAGAGGAGTGAGTGAGCACAGAGACTGGAGATGTTCGGGGACAGGCAGCTGGAATCAAAGGCAACAAATATATCTATCATGTAAATATTTTTAAATTTACATACTAAACTATACATATATATATCGATCCAGAACGAGAGAACATAGATTTAAAGCGATTTGCAAAAGAAACAAATGTGCAAATAGAGGCTGAAGGGTTCAATAATTAAGTCAAGAAACAAATTATACTGAAATTTAACTTTAAGGACCATATTGCCCAGTAGAAAGGAAGAGAATGAGAATTGGTGGAGAATCGAGAATTCCCAAAACAGCAGTAAAACATTCGAATCCAAGCCCTACGTGAAGTCATTGGTGCCTGAACTAGTGGGAAGAACAAATGAAGTACTTTCCATGCGAGGGGACTTTTAAATTTCCTTCCCCGCAATATGAAAATGCTGATCTTGCATCAGATCCTTTGAATGTTCAAAGTTGGAGGGAAAACTGGATAAATCGTTTTGCCCTCTTGAATTATCTGCTTGTTCTCTCTCCAGAGTGACTGTGCTGCTGTATCAGAAGGTCGGATGACGGTGGAGCCTGTTTTCATTCGCAGGCAAAGAAAATCTTCTCCCTGATCTGACTTTTTTCAGCTTACACTGATAATGGAGTTATTCCTTAAAGTAAACAACAATTCTTTGCATTTATACATCATCTTTAATGTAATGAAAACATCCTGAGATGCTAATGTTAACACAGTAAGGAGTCTAACAACACCAGGTTAAAGTCCAACAGGTTTATTTGGTAGCAAACGCCACTACCAAATAAACCCGTTCGACTTTAACCTGGTGTTGTTAGACTCCTTACTGCGTTTACCCCAGTCCAACGACGGCATCTCCACATCATGCTAATGTTAAGCCAGTGTGTGCTTGTGTTTCTAATTTAGTACCAAAGACATACTGGTATAATTTGTATACAGGAAAACTGGGAATGCACATATTTTGCCAACATTAATCTGACACCATAAAATGTATCATCACATTGTATAACATTCCTGTAGCTTAGTATGATCTTTGCCTAGGTGGATCTATTTGGAATTAACTCCAAATTTGAATTATTTGTTTGTTTATCACACACCTTTATTTTAGCCAAATGTCTTGAAACTGATAGTCTCTCGGGTATATTTATTCCAACAACCTTAAAGCTATCTTTCTTGTTCACAGTTGTCTTTCTACTGCCCCTGTATCAAGTTCATCCAATTTTTATATCTCAATTATTTTTTAGCCACATTTTTCATAACCCGTATCCTATCTGAATCCTTCCCAACGATACAGATTTTGTTCCCAAAAATGTGTCATGAAGCAGAAATTATGAGTACAGTCATGTAAGAGGTAGCCTTTCTTAAGGAGGCCAAGTTTAAAGTTTATTTATTAGTGTCACAAGTCAGCTTACATTAACACTGCAATGAAGTTACTGTGAAAATTCCCTAGTCACCACACTCTGGCACCTGTTCAGGTACAATGAGGCAGATTTTAGCATGGCCAGTGCAACGAACCAACATGTCTTTTGGACTGTGGGAGGAAACCGGAGCACCCGGAGGAAACCCACACGGGCACAGGGAGAATATGCAGTGACCCAAACTGGAATCAAACCCTGGTCTCTGGTGCTGTGAGGCAGCAGTGCTAACCACTGTGTCACCATGCCACCCACAATTTGAAAATTAACCATTACATTAGTTTTGCACATACAAATGTTTTTCTCCAAGATGGAGTATGGTGAAGTGGTGAAGATGATGCCTGTTGCCTTTTTCTTTCTCATCCTGTAGGAATTAGTTTTTACTACAAGGACATGAGCTGGCTCTTTGGGGGTTATTTGATAAGTGTTAAGTTCCAGACTATCCCTGAGGTTTAAAATATTATACAAATAAAAGGTGAACTTGATAAAATATTTTTTTTAAAACTTTATAAATATGTGCGTAGTCTATTTAAGTAATTATTTTAACATACAGTAAGGATGGAAGGACAGGTGATGTGTCAAGGCTGCAGCACGTGGGTGCTCGTATTATCTGCACTCAGTGCTTGTGGGATGAGTAACTTTAGTTCAGAGTCATTGAGCTGGAGGATGAGTTGCAGACACCTCAGCACATCAAGGGAATGGACAATTATCTGGATGCTTTCAGGAAGTTCGGTAAAGGAAGAGTGTACCAAACGTGACCAGACAGATTGTCTGAGAAAGCGGGGCAGAGAGCAGGGGAAGTCACGATTAAATTGCATTTATTTCAATGCATGAGGCCTGACGGGCAAGTCAGATGAACTCAGGGCATGGATGAGTACATGGGATTGGGATATTATAGCTGTTAATGAAACATGGCTAAGTGACCTGCCAATCTTGCCACTCCATGTTCCAGGATACAGATGCTACAAGAAAGATAGGCGGTAGGAGAGGAGAGGAAGTTGCGTTTTTGATTAGGGAAAACATCACAGCAGTACTGAGAGGGGATATATCCGAGGGTTCGCCCAGTGAGCCTATATGGGTAGAACTGAAAAATAAGAAGGGAAAGATCACAGGCCCCAAATCGTCAGTGGGAAATTGAGGAGCAAGTATGTAAGGACATTACCGATAGCTGCAAGAAAAATAGGGTGGTAATAGGGAACTTTAACTTTCCCAGTATTGACTGGGACAGCCATAGCATTAGGGGGCATGGATGAAGAGAAATTTGTTGATTGTATTGAGGAGGAATTTCTCATTCAGTATGTGGATGGCCTGACTAGAGAGGGGGCAAAACTTGATCTCCCCTTTGGAAATAAGAAAGAGCAGGTGACAGAAGTGTTTGCAAAAGATCTCTTTGGGACCAATGACTACAATTCCATTAGTTTTAAGACAGCTATGGAGAATGATAGGTCTGGCCCAAAAGTTAAAATTCTAAATTGGCGCAAGGGCAATTTTGATGGTATTAGCCAGGGGCATTCAAACGTTGATTAGGGGAGTCTGTTGGCAGGCAAGGTTTCCAAAAGTGTGCTAACCAGGATTCAGGGTAAGCACCTTCCTTTTAGAATGAAGGGCAAAGCCGGTAGAAGTAGGGAACCCTGGATGACTCAGGATATTGAGGACCTGGTCAAGAAGAAGAAGGAGGTATATGACATACCTGGGCAGCTGGGATCAAGTGTCCCTTGATCCACTGAAGAGTTTAGAGGGTGTCGGAGTAGAGTTAAGAGTGAAATCAGGAGGGCAAAAAGGGGCATGGAATTGCTTTGGCAGATAAGGCAAAGGAGAATGTAAAAAGCTTCTACAAATACATAAAGGGCAAAATAGTAACTGGGGAGCGAGTAGGGCCTCTTAAGGATCAACAAGGTCATCTATGTGCAGATCCACAGGTGATAGGTGAGATCCTAAATGAATATTTCTCATTGGTATTTACTGTTGAGAAAGGCATGAATGTTAGGGAACTTGGGGAAATAAATAGTGATGTCTTGAGGAGTGTACATATTACAGACAAGATGGTGCTGGACGTCTTAAAGTGCATCAAGGTAGATAAATTTCCAGGACCTGATGAAGCGTCTCCCAGGGTGTTATGGGACGCTCGGGAGGAAATTGCGAGTCCCCTAGCAGAGATATTTGAATCATCAACAGCCACAAGTGAAGTGCCTGAAGATTGGAGGGTAGCAAATCTTGTGCCTTTGTTTCAGAAAGGCTGCAGGGAAAAGCCTGGGAATTACAGACAGTGAGCCTAACATCTGTAGTGGGTAAGTTGTTAGAAGGTATTCCGAGAGACAGGATCTACAGGCATTTGGACAGGGAAGGACTGATTGGGGACAGTCAGTATGGCTTTTTGAGTGGAAAATCATGTCTCACAAATTTGATTGAGTTTTTTTGAAGAGGTAAGCAAGAAGGTAGATGAGGGAAGTGCAGTAGACGTTGTCTACATGGACAAGGCCTTTGAAAAGGTACCACATGGTAGGTTGCTGCATAAGGTAAATCTCACGGGATCCAGGGCAAGGTACCCAATCCTTGTCTTGACGACAGAAGACAGAGGGTGGTTGTAGACGGTTGTTTTTCAAACTGGAGGCCTGTGACCAGCAGTGTGCCTCAATGATTGGTGCTGGGTTCACTGTTATTTGTTATTTATGTTAATGATTTGGATGAAAATTTAGGAAGCATGGTTAGTAAGTTTGCAGATGACACCAAGATTGGTGGCATAGTAGACAGTGAAGAAGGTTATCTCGGATTGCAATGGGATCTTGATCAATTAGCCCAGTGGCCCGATGAATGGCAGATGGAGTTTAATTTAGATAAATACGAGGTGATGCATTTTGGTAGATCGAATCGGGGCAGGACCTACTCAATTAATGTTATGGCGTTTGGGAAAGTTATAGAACAAAGATCTCTGGGTACAGGTTCATGGCTGCTTGAAAGTGGAGTCACAGATGGACAGGGTGGTGAAGAAGGCATTTGCCATGCTTGGTTTCATTGGTCAGAACATTGAATACAGGAGTTGGAACGACTTGATGTTGTACAAGACATTCCTAAGGCGACACTTGGAATACTGTGTACAGTTCTGGTCACCCTATTATCGAAAGAATGTTATTAAACTAGGAGGAGTGCAGAAGGATTTATAAGATGTTACCAGGACTTGATGGTTTGAGTTATAAGAGAGCCTTGATAGACTAAAAGTTTTTTTCCCTGGAGTGTTGGTGGCTTCAGGGTGATCTTATCGAAATCTAAAAAATAATGAGGAGTATAGATGAGATAGATAGTCAACATTTTCCCAAAGGTAGGGGAGTCTAAAACCAGAGGTCATAGATTTAAGTTGAGAGCGGAGAGATACAAAAGTGTCCAGAGGGACAATGTTTTCACGCAGAGGATAGTGAGTGTCTGGAACGAGCTGCCAGAGGCAGTAGTAGAGGCGGGTACAATTTTGTGTTTTAAAAAGCATTTATACAGTTACATGGGTATGATGGATATAGAGGGATATGGGCCTAATACAGGCAAATGGGACTAGCTTACTGGTAAAAGCTGAGTGGTATGGACAAGTTGGTCTGAAGGGCCTGTTTCCATGCTGTAAACCTCTATGACTCCATAGCCCTTGTACACCAGTCACCGAATGTAAGCATGCAGGTGCAGCATGCAGTAAAAAAGGCAAATGGTACATTGGCCATCATAGTAAGAGGATTTGAGTACAGGAGCAGAGATGTCTTGATGCAATTATTCAGGGCTTTGCTGAGGCCACACCTGGAATATTATGTGTACTTTTCATCTTTTTATCTGAAGAAGGATGTTCTTGCTCTAGAGGGAGTGCAGACAAAGTTTACCACAGTGATCCCTAGAATGGGGGGACTTGCGTATGACGAGAGATTGAATTGGTTCAGATTGTATTTGCTGGAGTTCAGAAGAAGTAACGTTTATTTATTAGTCACAAGTGAGGCTTACATTAACACCTCAATGAAGTTACTGTGAAATTCCCCTAGAATGAGCAGGGAAATTTATAAAATTCAACAGGACCAGACAGGATAGATGCAAGAAGGATGTTCCTGATGATAGGGGTGTCCAGAACCAGGAGTCGCAATCTGAGGATACAGGGTCGATGGTTTAGGACAGGGATGAGGAGAAATTTCTTCATCCAGGGAGTGGTCAGCCTGTAGAAATAGCTACCACACAAGAAGCAGCTGGATAGAACATTTGAGGCGAAGGTAATCAAAGGATATGAGTCGAAGGCAGGATTAGCTGGATGATCAGCCATGATAATGAATGGGGGATAGGATTGAAGGGCCAAATGGCCTCCTCCTGCTTGTATTTTTGATGTTTCGATGACTCCACCAGCTTCCCCTTACCCAACTGGACACCCCACCCCTCCCTTCAATCAACCCTTATACCAACTACCCTCCTGAACCCCTGGCTAACAAGCCAACTTGACACAACTATTCTGACCAATCCTCCCCCACAACCAACCACTCACCCACCAATCCATTCACTCATCCATTAACTAACATTAATTAAAACACTGGACTTTTAACCTTACATGTAGCAACTAGTGCTGTAAATAGGAATGTGCCATCTCTGTCCCGACTCTACTCCAATGGAGCTCCCTGGGGTCAGTGCCCTGAACATCCCAGTAGAAACATGCAGCAGTTTCAGGTTGGGAGAATTTTCGTGCATGGTGCCAATCCGTTTCTCATTTATGCTGCTTAGAAGATCGAGACCCATTTATATTTTAAAGTCCAATTTATGTTTTAATTATTAAATTAAAAATAAGACAAATGCTCACTTGATCAGGTTCAGACTCCTTCACATGAGGTGGCGGGGAGCGGAAACAGATTGGTCCATGAAGGAGTTTAATTCCAGGTCCAGTTCTGTCAGTTACTGGTTTGTACTGAGGCCAGAGGCGAGATCCTCGGCACAAGAATCTGTGAGAATGTTTTCTTTCAGACTCAGGATCGGAGAGAGAAAAATAACAAGAATAAATCTCCAGTGTTTTTCAGTAAACCATTAAAAGCAATAATAATGTACAGTATGAAACATTTAAAAAAGAACAACTTCCATTCATATAAAAGGAAGAAATAATATAAATGCTGCAACTGAAATATAAATAGAATATACTGGAAATACTCAGGAGGTAAGGCAAATATTTGTGAAGAGAGAAACAGAGTTATAAGCTTGTGCTTTCATTAGAACTGGGAAATAGCAATGAATTGACAGATTTGATGTTTGAGGGGGTGGGAGAAAGAAAACAAAATGGAATTGCAGGAGTGATTAAATCACAAAAGGGATTTGCAGGACTGATTAAATCACAAAAGTGATGATGGGGTAAGACAAGAGCACAGGATTCCCATCTCCTTACCCTGAGTCATTGGGGAGGGGCCTGGGATGGTCATTGGCTCAGGAATGGAGTTTGTGGTGGGGCTGAAGCTCATGACTGGGAATTTACTGGAATCTATGATGGCTGATTAAGGGTTGCAGCCCGTTTAGTGCTGCCTCCCGAGAGGTACTCCTCCTGACGGCTCGGGCTCAGAGGGAAATCCTGTTCCCTTCGGATGGGAGGAGAAGATCATCCCATCAAATCAAGTAAGTCTGAATGGAGATTGCTGAGGAGGTGAGCTAGTATCAATGTCCTGATGTGTTCAAAAGATGAGTGCAGCAAAGAATATTAAATTTAAAGCCGTAAATTCGAATAAGGATGAAAGTGAAATTGGTAGTGCAGTAATTTAGCCACACGCCGGTTTCCCGACACCAACACCCTTTATTGTGCACCAAAGGAAAACGTCACTCCCACAGCTTATAGTCAGGCAGTCTTCACCTTGGGACCTGCAACCAGGTCCAAGTAAAGTTACAGGCTTAAGAACCCCCACTGGCTGCTTCCCATTGGGCATACCTCCTTGCTCAATAAGGCAGCTCATACTCCACCAAGCCCGTGGGTATTTCTATTAATAATCCCCCATTGCCTTCGTGCTCATCGTAACATGCCTCCCCCTTAGTCCTGCTGCATGGATGTCATTTTTGGCACTTATCACTCAGGTGGATGTCCGTTCAAGGTGGCGTTGGGTCAGATGGTGTAAAGCGAACAGGGGACCTTCTTTTCTAGAGGGAGCATCGTAGAATTACCAAAGCAGGTTCCTCCTCGGGTTCTACTTCAGTTCAATGGCCCAGTTCTTCAGCCTCCATCACCTAGTCTGTACCTTCGCTATCTGGAGACGCCAACGCGGAATTGGTTTCAACCCAAGGGCTGTCACTGGCAGCAGTTTTTGCCATGGCTAATGGTGTGCGTGGCACAGGCAAGGACTCCCTGCTTCTGAAATGGTCTGTTTTATGGTTTTACCTGAATGTTGATGTTGTAAGATACTGATCCCATTTATTCCATAATGATCCTTGGGTTCCATTCCTGAAGTTGCTTACATGAACCAGATCACCTGTTGCAAAAGTTCTTTCTGTCCTCGTGGAATCAAATTTTCCTTTTTGGTTTTGTTGAAGTAGAAACTTTTCCTGCTTCCTAACTGTGAAAGATAGACTCTACAAAATTTGTTCCGTCAATATAACAAGGATTTATTTAAGAATAACTGCATGCAGTATATGGCTGAAACTTGGGGTCAGAGAGCAGTTGACACAGCTGCTGATTCTTCCACAAGTCCGCAATTACACAGAGAAACGGTTCAGTATTTATACATAATTATTATCAGTTTTCGTGACCAGAGCATATTCAGGAATTCGATTAGTAATAGAACCGTGAGCAATATCATTAATCAGGTTTTAACTTGCTGACCTACCAGATCTCGTTGTCCCATTATTCATACCCTTATCTTGTTCTTTGATGGAACAGAAGAAGGTCGGTGACTCCTTCCTCCCTGACCTTATCTTGTTTTATTTACTCATACAGCCTTATTAACTTTTACAGGGGTCTGGCATTTTGAAATAGCTTTGGTCAGCCGTTCTTTATATTGTAACAAATAGTTGACCAATTTTCCCATCATGCCCTTACTTAGTTCATACAACTTCACAGTTTTCCTGTTGGGATTACACCTTCCCCGCCAAGTTTGGGAATAATAAACACAATCTGGTATGAAACCATTGTCCCACAAACAGCTCTGTTGGAGCAACTGAGCTGTTGTTGTTGTGCAGTGTGGTCCCATAATCAAAAAAAAGTCATGCCAGTTTAGTCTCTACGGATGCTGCTAGTTTTTTCTTCATACCAATTTTGAAGGTTTGAACCACTCATTCTGCAAGCCCATTTGATGATGGATGATCAGGTGCAGTCCGTATGTGTTGAATGCCAATGGAGAGCATGAAGCTCTGTAAATCACCACGAGTAAGGCCACACCTTTATTGGAAATTAGGACTTATGGTATTCCATGTGTGCTGCAATTTCTTGATCATATCCTACATAGCCATCGAGCTCATGCAGTGCACCTCTGACCTCTTGGAGTGTACATCCACCATGATTAAAAACATATAACCCATAAAGAGACTTACAAAGTCCGCATGCACACACACCCATGACCTACCAGCCCACTCCCATGAATGTAGGGTAGCTGAAGGTGGGAGTTTTATTTTCCTGGCATAGATCACATTGCGTTACCACATCTAATATATTGGAATCAAGATGAAGCTGATATCAGAATCAAGATCAGGCCACCAGATAAAAGCAAATTACTACGGATGCTAGAATCTGAAACCAAAAGAGAAAATGCTGGAAAATCTCAGCAGGTCTGGTAGCATCTGTATTGAGAGAAAATAACTGACGTTTTGAGCCCAGATGACCCTTTGTCATCCAAGCTCGACAAGGTTTGACAAAGGGTCATCTGGACTATGAACGTCAGCTCTTTTCTCTCCTTACAGATGCTGCCAGACCTGCTGAGATTTTCCAGCATTTTCTCTTTTGGTTTCAGGCCATCAAATGTGGCCTGGCCAGCATCTTCATTTTTGATACTTCTGGGTGGCCATTATGTAGTTCTATTAATATTTGACATTGTCCTGGCAGCAGAAGAATTACTCGGGACCCCCAAATAATGATCTCAACCTCAGCCCTCATTTCTGTACAGGGTGGTTGAAATCCCCTGTGTCAAATCATGTGCCTCATGTTGGAGAGTTGGATCTTTTTGGGTCGAGGCTTCAATTTGCCTTGCTGACACTTGCAAGGTCTCCAAAAAGATCAGAGTCATCCACCCTCTTCTATTGCTGGTAAAGGAGTCAGGCTCAGTGCATCCGCATTAGTTATCAGGGTCCCAGGGCAGTGTTCCAGAATATATTCATAAGCTGCCAATGTACAGAACTGTATCTGAATGCAGGTGATTGGGACAAATGGCTTTGTCCTTTTAAAAGAGGCCGAGTAAGGTCCGTAACTATAAAAATACCATCCATTGCAGATGTATTGCTGGAACTTCTTCACACCGAAACCTTTCTTTTAAAATGTGAAATATTGTTGTTCTGCATCCGAGTGGGTCCTGGAAGCATACGTGATGGGCTTCTCCGTTTCATCTTTCCAGCAATGTGACAGCAATGAATCAACCCCGTATAGGGAAATGCCACAGATTAAAATAAGTTCTTTCTTCCGGCCAGTAAATTGATTTCAGTAATTGATGTTTAACCTTAGAAAGAGCTTCTGCTTGTGGCGCTTCTCAAGACCATCTTGCTACCTGTTAACTAAGCGAACAGATCTTCGATCCGGGGCACGGAGGACCTATCAAATTTGGAGACCCGGTTGACTGTCAGTTTAGAGTCCCTGCTAAGATGAACTGATTTGTCAAGCTTACAAACATGGATGTGGCCCATTCTGCAAATTGCACAGGCCTTATTAGGCCCAAACTTTCAAGGCACCCTAGTTCAGTTTCCACCTTCTCCAGCATGGAGTAAGGGACTGGTCTGGCTCTGAATTACCTTGGTGCAACATCAGGATTAACACAGATCTGGGCCTTGGCTCCTTCTATTTTCCCCTGGCCCTCCTGAAAAACTCCAGGGTACCTACTGACAACCTTGTACAATCCCCCCATGCCTTGCCTGAAGATCTCCAACCAGTTAAACCGAATCTGCATCCACTCTGTTAAGTCACTCAGCATCTTTGTGCATTTCAATATGGTCACCTCTCAATCTTCTAAACACCAATATGTATCAGCCCAATTTGGTCAATCATTTTTTCATAAAATAAAAGCCTTAATCCCAGGAATCAGTTCAGTGAACCTTCTCTGAACTGGTTCAAGTTCAGTTATATCCTTTGTTAAGTAAAAGGACAAAAGCTACACACCTTACTTAAAATGTGGTCTAACTGAGGCTCTCTAAAACTGTAGCAAAACTTCCCTAGTTATATATTTTATTTCCCTTGTGATACAAACATAAGAAATAGGAGCAGGAGCAGGCCACTCAGTCCTTTGAGCCCGCTCCACCATTCAGTAAGATCATAGCTTCTCTTTTACTTCAACGTCATTTTCCTGCACTATGTTGGCATCCCTTGATATTTTTAATATGTCGGAATCTATATTGAAGAGAGCACGTGATTTCAGGGAAAGAACCAGAACAGATCTTGCAATTCTTATGCCAATAGAAGATAAAGCAATGGAGCTGGGAGACCCGAAGCAATCTAAGCACAATCACTGACGGTGAGATGAGCTGTGGAGCTGAGAGACAGAGTGGTTCAAGGGAACAAGAGACCCTCTGGTCATCACACAATGTAGTGCTTGTGTGTCCATCACTGGTAGTACAAAGTAGTCTGAAGGACATGTAGAATGCACACTCTCCTCGGATCACTCTTCTCTCTCACAGAAGTCAAGGCCTGCCACGATGAGGACAACCATCAACCTCTGAGAAGGAGGAGATTTTGGGACTGACATTGACTAGGCTGAGGATCAGAGAAGTAAATAACAGGTGCAAGTTTTGGGACATCAATCCCATGGATGTTTGTGCCAATGATGTGGAGCAACAATGTGATGGTGCACACTAAGTACCCCACCTCCTCCTTAGAGGTGGATGACTGCCCCTGATCATAACAGCCCTTGAGTGAGAGAGAGTGAAGTAACAATGGGCAATTGTCCAAATATTTCCTTCATGCGATGTGGGCATCACTGGGAAGGGCATAACTTGTTGCCCATCCCTAATTACCCTTGAACTGAGTGGCTTGCTGGGTCATTTCAGGGGACAGTTTGAATCAGCCATATAGTTGCCCGAACTCTGTAAGAAGCACAAATTTCCTTCCATAAAGGGCACTGGTCATCTTTATGGGTTTTTATAAGTGACAATAATTTCGAGTCACTCTTAAAGAGATGAGCTTTCAATTCCAGATTTTATGAATTGCAATGAAATTCCACCAGCTTCTACGGTAGGATTTGCAACCACTGCACGAGCCTGGATCTCTGCTCCATTGAGAGAGATCCGGGCTTAGCCCCGCCCCTCATTCTCTCCGATTGGTTGACGGACCACCGGCTCGCTTTTGGTCCTCCAGCCCCGCCTCCTTTTCCTGTTGGTCCGGAACTGCTGTCAATTATCTGGGCATTTTGAGCTGGAGTATGCGCACTAACGATGATGGCGCAAGACTGAGGTGATTGGTGTCAACGGTGTGCAGGTAAATTAAAGTCGGGTGAGTGATGAGAGAGGAATGGATGAAGCCGGCAATTGGGCTCGAAGCTTTCGTATAAACGCCGCGTGTCGACACTAACACTCGAATTCAGATACCGGATGCGGCATTTGAACTGGAGTCAGATGCTCGGGTTTTTCCAGGTGACAGCTTCAGAAACTGACGCCATCTTTAAAGTGGTGCTTCTAATATGTGCTCCTCCTTCTTCAACCGGGCTTTTCCACCTACAGTTGTTGATAGGGCCCGCAACAGCGTGCGGTCCATCTTCTATACCATGACCCTCACCCCCTCCATTCCCTGCCAGAATAAGGGTAGTTTTCACCCCACCAGCCTCCGCATGCAAAGCATAATTCTCTGCCATTTTTGCCAACTCCAGCATGATGCCATCACCAAACACATCTTCTCTTCACTCCCTCAGTTAGCATTCCACAGAGACCGTTACCTCCGGGATTACCTAGTCCACTCCTCCACTATACTCAACACCTCTCCCGTCACTCATGGCACCTTCCCATGTAATCGCAGAAGGTGTAACACCAACGGTAGCACAGTGGTTACCACTGCTGCTTCACAGCTCCAGGGACCCGGGTTCGATTCCCGGCTTGGGTCACTGTCTGTATGGAGTTTGCACATTCTCCTCGTGTCTGCGTGGGTTTCCTCCGGGTGCTCCGGTTTCCTCCCACAGTCCAAAGATGTGCGGGTTAGGTTGATTGGCCATGCTAAAATTGCCCTTAGTGTGCTGGGATGTGTAGGTTAGAGGGATTAGCAGGTACATGTGTAGGGATATGGGGGTGGGGCCTGGGTGGGATTGCGGTCGGTGCAGACTCGATGGGCCGAATGGCCTCTTTCTGTACTGTAGGGATTCTAAATTCTAAAACCTGCCTCTTTACCTTTTCCATGCTTACCATCCAAGGTCCAAAACACTAAGTCCTGGCAAAGCAGCGTTTCACTTGCACCTCTTTCAATTTGGTCTATTGCATTCGCTGCTCCAGATGTGGTCTCCTCTATATCGCAGAGACCAAACGCAGACTGGGTGATTGCTTTCCTTCGGTCTGTATGCAATCAGGACTCTGACCTTCTCGTTGCTTGCCATTTTAACACATGATCGGTTGACGAAGGAAGGGCCGTGGATGTCGTCTATATGGATTTCAGTAAGGCATTTGACAAAGTCCCTCATGGCAGGTTGGTTAAGAAGGTTAAGGCTCATGGGATACAAGGAGAGGTGGCTAGATGGGTAGAAAACTGGCTTGGCCACAGGAGACAGAGGGTAGCAGTCGAAGGGTCTTTTTCCGGCTAGAGGTCTGTGACCAGTGGTGTTCCGCAGGGCTCTGTACTGGGACCTCTGCTATTTGTGATATATATAAATGATTTGGAAGAAGGTGTAACTGGTGTTATCAGCAAGTTTGTGGATGACACGAAGATGGCTGGACTTGCGGATAGCGATGAACATTGTCGGACAATACAGCAGGATATAGATAGGCTGGAAAATTGAGCGGAGAAATGGCAGATGGAATTTAATCTGGATAAATGCAAAGTGATGCATTTTGGAAGAACTAATGTAGGGGGGTAGTTATACAATAAATGGCAGAGCCATCAAGAGTATAGAAACACAGAGGGACAAGTCCACAAATCCTTGAAGGTGGCAGCACAGGTGGAGAAGGTGGTGAAGAAGGCATATGGTACGCTTGCCTTTATAGGACGGGGTATAGAGTATAAAAGCTGGAGTCTGATGTTGCAGCTGGTTAGGGCACATTTGGAGTATTGCGTCCAGTTCTGGTTGCCGCACTACCAGAAGAACGTGGAGGCTTTAGAGAGTGCAGAGAAGGTTTACCAGGATGTTGCCTGGTATGGAGGGTCTTAGCTATGAGGAGAGATTGGGTAAACTGGGCTTGTTCTCCCTGGAAAGATGAAGAATGAGGGGAGACCTAATAGAGGTGTACAAAATTATGAAGGGTATAGATAGGGTGAACAATGGGGAGCTTTTTCCCAGGTCGGAGATGACAATTACGAGGGGTCACGGGCTCAAGGTGAGAGGGGTGAGGTATAACTCAGATATCAGAGGGACGTTTTTTACACAGAGAGTGGTGGGGGCCTGGAATGTGCTGCCAAGTAGGGTGGTGGAGGCAGACACGCTGGCATTGTTTAAGACTTACCTGGATGGTCACATGAGCAGTCTGGGAATGGAGGGATACAAACAAATGGTCTAGTTGGACCAAGGAGCGGCACAGACCTGGAGGGCCGAAGGGTCTGTTTCCTGTGCTGTACGGTTCTTTGTTCTTTGTTCTTTGATCCTGCTCCCATGCCCACATGTCTGTCCTTGGCCTGCTGCAATGTTCCAGTGAAGCTCAACGCAAATTGGAGAAACAGCATCTCATCTTCCAGCTAGGTTCATTACAGCCTTCCCGTCTGAGCATCGAAGTCAACAGCTTCCGATGATTCGCCCTACCCCACCTCGACCCCTTTGTTTTCATTTTATTTAATTTTTAACTGTTCGCTATCTTTTTTTTATTCTCTTTATTTCCCCCCACTCTTTCCCATATGTTATCCCTCCTTTCCTTATCTTTTCTCCCCCTTTGCTTCCCTTTTCCCCCTTTTTTCTCAATTTTACTTCTCTCTCACCCAGCTTCTCCATTCCCCCACATCTTCATCTGTCACAGCTTACCCTCTGATTTCAGCTCTGCCATTTGGCCATTCACACTTTCTATTCCCTCTATGGATGCCATTAGCAGCCTTTCCCTTTGTTTTTGTGGCTATGACTCATTTTTCATTCCCTCACCCTACAGAATACATGTCTCCCATTTTCTATGCCTTTTACCTTTGACAAAGGGCTATCTGGAGTCAAACCGTCGGCTCTTTTCTCTCCTTACAGATGCTGCCAGACCTGCTTAAATTTTCCAGCATTTTCTCTTGGTTTCAGATCCCAGCATCCGCAGGAATTTGCTTTTATCCAGAGGGAGCGGTGAAGCCAGAGGCTGGACATTGGGTGGATTTGCAAACATTTTGTGGATCTGCAAAGTTTCAGGATCAGTGTCAGCTCCGTGGTTTGCAGCTGTACGGCTCCTCCATCCTGGGGACAGGCCCAGATTAATGATCACCATCCTGGTTCAGTGAGTGGAAGATGGTTGATATGAGAGGACGGGGGAGGAGGGACAATAGGTCAGTCTACTTCGGGTGGATTCTGATCTCTAGGCCGGAAGGAAACCCTGGGAGGTGGGTGGAGAGGATTCAGAAACACCTGCTGGAGGCCCCAAACCCTCAATGAAACCTACAGATCCTGTTTTTGCATCTCCAGAATTTTCTTGCTTTACATGTTACCATCTTGGTGAAGCAATATAAATTGGGCGGGGCTTCAGAGTCCCAGTGACCAGGAGGGAAAACAATTGATTAATTGATTATATTCAATCTGCACAAGGAACTTGAGAACTGTGCCCAACCAGAGTGGAGGAGAGAGACAATTGGGAGTGGAGGAAAAGAATGGCGGAAGTGGTGTGATGGATTTGATATGGTGGCCAACTCCTGTGGAGAAAATTGATGGACAGTTTGCCATGAGAGTCCAATTGAATGGGTGGGAAGGTATTGGGTTAGGTGCTATCACTGCTGTAAAGGCAATGAGGTGGGGTAGGGGTGCAGTGCTGTTGGTTGCAGTGCTATTGGAAGACAGAACCAGTGGGGGACGGGGTACTGTGCAACCAGAATCGGCCAGTTTATGGCACAAATAGTGTTCTGGAACCATGAAGCCCAGGACTGCTCTCAAATATGGAACAATCCTGTGAAATATTGCACAGCTGGTCAGTCTGGGGTTTGCATTCCAGCACAGGGAGGAGGGAGAGTGTGTGAAACGAGGATTTCATGTGAAGGCAATGATGAAAACATTTTCCATTGAATCTGGAATTATCTGTTTAGAATTTCTATCCTGTATTTACAGTGATGAGTTCTGTGAACTTCTTTTCCAGGATATTCCTGGGTGGATTTACAGACAAGGAGCTCAAACCAAACATCACAGCATGATCTCACAGAGACCCTCAGTTCACTAGGACCTGAATATCATCAGATTTGCAATGTGAAAAGAGAAATATTTGTCTTTTCTGTCTGTGGGAGAACTTTTCAAAGATCAGCATAACTGGAAAAGCACCGAATCACACACATGCCCGAGTGATAGTGTTCCATTGGCTGACTATGGAAAGAGCTTTAACCAGTTGAAGAGGCTGAAAAACATCTCACACCATTTACAGGGAGGAGAAACTGTTCATGTGTTCCATGTGTGGGCAACGTTTCAACTGATTGACCAAGCAGGAGACTCAAAGGCACTGACGCAATGGAGAAACCGTGGAAATGTGAAGACTGTGGTAAAGGATTCAATTATCCATCCCGGTTGGAAATCCATCGACGCGTTCACACCGGGGAGAGACCATTCTCCTGCTCGGAGTGTGGGAAGGGATTCGCTCAGTCATCTAGTCTTCGCTCACACCAGCGAGTTCACATTGAGAAGAAGCCATTCAGCTGCACAACCTGTGGACTGAAGTTCAAATCTTCATCCATCCTCACTGAACACCAGCGAATTCACACAGCATCGAGACTATTCACTTGCTTTGTGTGTGGGCAGAGATTCGGTGAAGTACTCGACCTCCAGTCACACCATCAAACACACACCAAGGAGAAGCCATTCAGCTGCACTTCCTGTGGAAAGAGTTTCAGGCAGTCGAGCGACATTTACGAACACCAACGCACTCACACTGGGGAGAAACCATTCACCTGCTCCGTATGTGGGAAGGGATTTGCTTGGTCATCCCAACTACTGACACATCAGCGAGTTCACACCGGAGACAGACCTTTCACCTGTTCCTTGTGTGGGGCAGGATTCACTCAGTCACATCACCTACTGAGGCACGAGCAAATTCACAAGTGAGAGCAGAGATTGGAGTTTGCTGTTTTTGCTGCTGTTAATCACATTCAGGACTGATAGTCTGACAATATTGCGTTTGTTTCTGCAGATGTTCACAATCCCATAACTGGCAGCAGATGTCATTGACTTTCAGCCTGCAATGTCCCCATCATCTGTGATCTTTCCCCTGAATACAACTCTCTCAAGGAACTTCACAATAAAACTGTGAACTTTTACTCCAATCCTAAATTGGTCTTTGATGCAAAAAGTACCGTTCAGTTTCTGAGAGATTCAACTGATTAACATCTCCCATTAGAAAGTGCTGATTAATCCTTGCTGACAATTATTTCTGACTCCCACTTTCTTCACAGTGACACCTCCATTGTGTGATTAACTTATGAAGGAAGAAGAAACAAAATTATAAAATATTTTACAAGAGCATCAATAAAAACTTCTTCAATCAACATTGATATTGACGAAGTTTGGAAGTTACTGAGTTGAATCATTCTGGCACAGCGGGAGCAACATTTGGTAAAGGTGGAACTTGCAACAAAAACTGGTTTGAGAATTGTGCAGCAGAGATGATATCTGTCACTGAAGCAAAAGCAAATCCTATCTGATACGCAACATAAACCCAACAGCCGGGTTCTGTGTGTAGTGTTGGTTGCCATGTTGTAGAAAGCACATAGAAACGCTGGACAGGGTGCAGAGAAAAATGAACAAGAATGATCATGGAAATGCCAGAGGAAAAGATGAACAAACTGGATCATTTTCCCTTGAAGAAAGCCATCTGAGGGTTTACCTGAGAGGTCTTTAAATTGCTATAAGGTTTTGACAGCGAATACAGAAGATATTTATTATTGGTCGGAATTGATTAAGATTAACAGTGAAATTGCTTTAAAATAAAAAGTGAGATGGGATTGAGAAGAACAACTGTCTGAAGTGATTTTGATGTGTGAATTAGTATACCAGTGAGAAAAGCATGTTTTTATCTATGTGACTAAGGGAGAAAAATTGAGTACAGAAGAGGTTAACTTCAACATGGAGATTTAAGGAAAGTACACTTGTATACTAAAAGCAAGGTCCATGGGGGGCTAATATCAAAGTGAATAAATGATTTATTCACAGCATTATTAACTGGAGAGAAAGGCAGTATCAAGGCCTCACCCAGCTGCAGAAAAGTCTTCCAAAAACAAGTTACTGTTGCAAGGCGGCTGGTTAGAATCCAAAACTCAAACAGAGAAGATTACATCTTTGCTGAAACTGTAGATGGTTTTCCCAAATGTTGAAAACGTAGTGTGGTAACTATCTGTTGAGTTTAGCTAAAAGAGTTGTATATTATCGGATGTTGTTTGGGTAATGGGGGATCTCAAAAGTTCAGGAAATGTACATACGTGGGACCAAAGGGGTAACTTCATGTGATGCTGAATGTGTGTATTTGTATAGCCATCAGTGTAGTTAAGTGTAAGGTTGTGTATTATACTCCTTTTTGTCCTGTGTTTATTTTTCCCTTTTAAGCTAATAAATATTCTTTATTAATTGATCACAAATGACTGGACCATTACTCCCTGGGATGCACGTCATTTCTCACTATATACCAAATTAAATTACATTTTGGGATAGCCTCACATTTAACATCAGCAATGTGGGGAAGTCCATTATTGGAAAAAAAAACTTATTTGCCCAGAAAATGGTGAAAATGTGGAACTCACTACCACAGGGAGTAGGTGAAATGAATAATATCAATGTACTGATGAGGGAGAGGGCATCTCTGTGCTGTATTTCCTGTGTAATCCTATGTAAGGCTTCAACTGATTGTCCAACCAGGAGAGATACAAGGACACCCACAACTGGGAGAAACCATGGAAATGTGGGGACTGTGGGAAGGAATTCAGTTCTCCATCTCAGCCTGAAACTCAGTGGTGCCATCAAACTGAGGAAAATACACTCACATGCAGTGTTATGGGAAGAGATTCAGCGAATCATCCAACTTCCAGAAACACCAGAGCATTCACAGCGAGGGGAAACCATAACACTTACTCCGTTTGTGTAAAGATTCACTCAGTCACCCAGGTACAGTCTGTAAGAATTATGTTCTTTCTCTCTGTGTTAATATAATCGAGGAATTATGTTATTTCTTTGTGTATTAATGTAACCGAGAGGAGTTGTGTTCTTTACGTGTTAATGTAGGCTGTAGGAATTGTGTGTTCTTTCTTTGCTTGTGTTAGTTTATAAGGTTGGATCTGTGGGAGTGATGCTGTATTTTGACCTGGTTTGTACTAGTTTTGAGCTGTCAGATTGTGGAAGTGCAGAAATTATCTGTAATCACGGAGGAATGTGCAAGCTCGCATGAACAGGTGAATGCTGTTCACATGAACAAAGCTATGATTGAACAGTAATATAATCTTACAGTGCAGAAGGAGGCCATTCAGCCCATCGAAGCTGCACCGACCACAATCCCACCAAGGTTCTATTCCCAAACCCCATGCATTTATCCTAACTAGTCCCCCTGACACTAAGGGGCAATTTAGCATTGCCAATCCACCTAACCAGCATATCCTTGGACTGCAGGAGGAAACCGAAGCACCCGGAGGAAACCCATGCAGACACAGGGAGAATGTGCAAACTCCACACAGACAATGATCCAAGCTGGGAATCAAACCCGGGTCCCTGGCACTCTGAGGCAGCAGTGCTAGCCACCGTGCCACCCCTCTCTAGTGAAATGAAAGACTATTCCAATTGGTCGCTTCAGTGGAGCTAGTGGGGGGATGTTTCCGGCATAAGAACAGATCTTACAAGGGGAACAAAGCAAAGAAGACAGAAAATTTAAGAAAGAAGTAAGAAAGCTGGAAACTACACAAGAAAACCAGAAGCTATGAGTAAAGAAGTGCAATCTGCTGGCCAGATAGGATGTGGGATGTGTATAGTTCACGTTGTGCTGTAAATCTCAGCCTTTACCTTTAATCTATAAGTTTGTCCTGCCTTTCTCTCAATGAAGCTGCTCAGTATCTGAACTTTATTGTCACGTCCATTCCTGTTGTAAGTAAGGGCTTCAATCCCTAACTCGGGGGTTCATACCAGGCAGATGTTTCTCATCTTATAGAGTCATAGAGGTTTACAGCATGGAAACAGGCCCTTCGACCCAACTTGTCCATGCCACCCTTTTTTTTTAAAACCCCTAAGCAAATCCCAATTGCCTGCATTTGGCCCATATCCCTCTATACCCATCGTACGCATGTAACTATCTAAATGCTTTTTAAAAGATAAAATTGTACCCGCCTCTACTACCTCTGGCAGCTTGTTCCAGATACTCACCACCCTCTGTGTGAAAAAATTGCCCTCTGGACACTTTTGTATCTCTCCCCTCTCATCTTAAACCTATGTCCTCTAGCTTTAGACTCCCCTACCTTTGGGAAAAGATATTGGCTATCTACCTTGTCTATGCCCCTCATTATTTTATAGACCTCTATAAGGCCACCCCTCAGCCTCCTACGCTCCAGATTAAAAAGTCCCAGTCTCTTCAGCCTCTCCATATAACTCAATCCATCAAGTCTCGGTAGAATCCGAATAAATCTTTTCTGCACTCTTTCTAATTTAATAATATCCTTTCTATAATCGGGTGACTAGAATTGCACACAGTATTCCAAGTGTGGCCTTACCAATGTCTTGTCCAACTTTAACAAGACGTCCCAACACCTGTATTCAATGTTCTGACTGATGATCTTATGTGGGAAATGATTCACTTTTGCATCCAGCCTCACTGACCGTCAAGTTGTTCAATCTGTTCAGACTCTTGTGATAGAGTACCTTTAAGAAAGATGTTTCTTTTAAACATGATTTCTGCAGCTCCCACAATTTCAGTGATATCATTGTTGTTGGGCTGACTGAGATGAGTCATTTTATTGCTACTTAAGTGGCTTAAATAGTGTTGTTTGTGTTTATTCTGGGATTAGTTTTCCGATCCTGAATTGTTAGGAGGATGGTCATGTGTTTTTGGAGAGGTTTTTTTTCCCAGTGAGTTTAAGGCTTCATTTACAGTTCTGAGCTGCAGGTTTGAGTTTCAGTTTAAGAAGCAACATCAAGCTAAAAATAAGTGTTTTCCCTCTCTCCCTGTTGTTTTGAAAATTCTGTTGGTTAGCTGAGATCAAGATCTTGTTTTCCTGAAAGTTGAAAATCTGCTGTTGCTGGTGTTTCGGGAAGCTTCAAACTGTTCGGAGTGAATCCAGAGAACTGCAGACTTCAACCAAAGGACTCAATTTCCAATATCACGTGAGTATTAGTCTGTGCTGTGTTTAACCTGTGAAAAGCGTCTTTTGCCTGTGGGATTGGTTTGATTGGAACATTGTAGATATCTTTGTTAAGGGGTATACATTAACTTGATTGTTTGTAATTGATAAAAGTACTTACTAATTTTTTACTATACATGTTAACTGTATTCTTAAATAAACTTGGTTTGTTCAAACCAAAAGAGAAAATGCGGAAAATCTCAACAGGTATGGCAGCATCTGTAGGGAGAGAAAAGAGTTGATGTTTCGAGTCCAGATGACCCTTTGTCAAAGCGCCTGACAGCTTTAACATAGTGAAAAGTATTGTTTCTTGCACGCTAGACAGACAAAGCATACCATTCATAGAGAAGGAAACAAGAGAGTGCAGAATATAGTGTTACAGTCATAAGTAAGGTGTAGAGAAAGATCAACTTAATGCAAGGTAAGTCCATTTAGAAGTCTGACAGCAGCAGGGAAGAAGCTGCTCTTGAGTCGGTTGGTACGTGACCTTAGACGTTTGTATCTTTTTCCCGAAGGAAGAAGGTAGAAGAGAGAATGTCGGGGGTGTGTGGGGTCCTTAATTATGCTGGCTGCTTTGCCGAGGCAGCGGGAAGTGTAGACAGAGTCAATGGATGAGAAGCTGGTTTGCGTGATGGTTTTTGCGTATTGGTTGCAGAAGCAGACTTGCAATAAAACACAGTGCTGAGGCACAGGGTCCCCACCAATGGCTAGTTTGTGGGAATTTAAACCAATTTTTTCAGTGGCAACATTCAGGATAGAGGCAATGCAGAGAGAACTGACCTGTGTGACTGGGGCCTTTTCCTCACACTGGGCACCTGTGTAGAGTCTGAGTGCTGTCAGCTTCTTACAGTCTGATCCCTTGGTCCAGGTAAACCCTTCAGACCACATCACTGAATAAACTGAAGCTGATTATTTTCGAAGGGCTGTTTGTGGAAACATGTTGCGTAAATTGCCTGCAGCGTTTCAAATACAGCAATGGCTGTGTTTGTAAAAATGGCTCAGAAGTAAAGCTATTCCTGGGCATAGGTATATATGAGTTGATTAAATAAGGCACTCATTTTGCATGTTAATGAGGTTAATTATTTCCTGGAAATAGATCTCACTCTCTCCCTCTCTGACAGTTTCCCCCATGCTGATTTCCCTCTTCTTATGCTCTCTCTGTGTCTCCCATTATCGAATGTACCAATCATCTAACTCAGTCCGTTTTAACCAATTGATTTACTATTGACTTCAGTCTTAATCTGAATTAAACTCTTTCCTCAGATTAATTTGCTGGGAGTTATCAGCAAATATTCCCCAGCAGTCAGGCAGGAGATTCCATTTGTTTTAATCCGGTGCAGAATCAATTGGTGTTGGATGCGAGAGAAATTATTTTGATTTGTTTCATGCACTCCACAAATTTAGTGATAAGAAGGGAAGCATGTTGGCTGGTCCAATAGGAACATGGAAATTAGGAGCCAAAGTAGGCAATTCAGCCCTTCGAGCCTGCTCCACCATTCAATCAGATCATGGCTGATCTCTTCCAGGTCTGAAATCCACCTCCTTACCTGCTCCCCATAATCCCTTTAACCATTTTCTTTTTTACCTGAAATATATCTATCGCCTTCTTGAAAACACTTAATGATTCAGACTCCACCATGCTATGGGGCAGCTCTCTGCGAGAAGCACTTCCTCCTGATTTCAGTCTTAAATCTGTCACCTCTTGACATATACCTGTCACCTCTTGTTCTAGATTGTCCCACAAGGGGAAGTAGTTGATCTACATTCACGTTCCAATTCCTTTTAGTATTTTATATACCTCGATCAGATCCTCTCTCATCCCTCTAAACTCCAGTGAATATAAGGCCAAACTGCTAATCTCTTCTCATATGCCAATCCTTTCATCCATGAAATTAATCTGGTGTACCTTGTCTGAACTGCCTCCAATACCAGCACATCCTCAAATAGGAGACCAAAACTGGACACAATACTGCTGATCTGGCCCCACCAACACCCTCTACAATTGCAACAACACTTCTCTACGTTTATACTCGTCCTTTTGCAATATATGCTAACATTCAGACGGCACAGTAGCACAGTGGTTAGCACTGCTGCTTCATAGCTCCAGGGACCTGGGTTCGATTCCCAGCTTGGGTCACTGTCTGTGTGGAGTTTGCACATTCTCCTCGTGTCTGCGTGGGTTTCCTCCGGGTGCTCCAGTTTCCTCCCACAGTCCAAAGATGTGCGGGTTAGGTTGATTGGCCATGCTAAAATTGCCCCTTAGTGTCCTGAGATGTGTAGGTTCGAGGGATTAGTGGGTAAATATGTAGAGATATGGGGGTAGGGCCTGGGTGGGATTGTGGTCGGTGCAAACTCAATGGGCCGAATGGCCTCTTTCTGCACTGTAGGGTATCTATGATCGATGATTCTATTTGTCTTTTTTTAATTACATGGTGCACCTGCATACCAACTTTCTGTGGTTTGTGAACAAAGACACCATGATCCCTTTGCCCAGATGAATCTTGAATCTGCTTTCCATTGAGATAGTAATTTGCCTTTCAATTTTTTTTCAGTCAAAATGGATAACCTCACACTTATCCACATTAAACTCCATCTGCCAGATTGTGGTCCATTCTTCTCGCCTATTAATATCTGTATATAAAATATTTATCTCCTCTTCACTGCCTGTCTTCTGACCTATTTTAGTATCATCCACAAATTTTGCTATGTTATACTCTGTCTCTGCTTGCAGATCATTTATATTGATTGTAAACAGTTGAGGTCCTAGGACAGGTGCCGGTTCGAAGGGCTGAATGGCCTTCTCCTGCATCTATTTTCTATGTTTCTGTGTGACACCCTTTGGAGCACCGGATACGGGTGATTAAAGATGCTCTGACTCCCACATCAACTCAAGAGTTACGGTCGTTTCTAGGGCTGCTGGTGTATCACAGAAAATTAAATTGAACCAGGCCTCCAACTTGGTTTCACTACATCAACTGCTAAAAAAGGGTCAAGCTTGGGAATAGCCCACCCATCAAGATCTGGTATTTAACAGAGTAAAGCAACAGCTATCATTGTTGAATGTCTAAGTACATTGATTAGCACACATAGATGGCCAAATGGAGAGGAACGCCCAATTGCATATGCCTCTAGGACCTTGGCTATAGTGGCAAGAAAGTATGCCCAAATTGAAAAAGAAAGGTTGGCAGTAATATTTGGAGTGAAAAAATTCCATCAATACCTTTATGGGCCAAAATTTCTGATTGGCACCGAACACAAGCCGCTACTGGGGCTGCTAAGACAGGACAAAGCAATGCCACTGATAGTCGTGACCCAATTCCAGCGGTGGACGATATTATTGGCCGCCGATAGCTGTCAGTTTGAACGTCGGTTGGGAGGCTACATTGCAGATGCTTATGCCCTGAGTAGGCTGCCTTTATCAGACATCCCACCAATGGTATCACAAGTAGAAGAGATGGTAATGGCCATAAATTTTCTGCATACTCTTCCAGTGGCTACGCATAACATACATTTGTGGGTGCAAAAGCACTCGGTCCTCAGAAAAGTCAAACAATTAGTGCTGACGAGAGAATTGGAAAGGCCAGTACTGCCCCAATTCCTCCCATATTGCAGTAGGAGAGCAGCTCACAGTAAAATATGGCGTATTGCTATCAGGGGTTGTTCTGAGTCAGGGCTGCCATTCCACACTGCCTGAACTAAAGCATGGACACCAAAATGAAGATGTTGGCAAGAAGAAATGTTTGGTGGCCCAGAATAGACACGGACATAGTGGCGCTTGTAGATCGATGCCAGCAATAACTAAAGTTGCCACCAGCAGTCTCCTACACCCATGGGAATGGCCTGATGGACCATGGACTCAGTTACATGTGGATATCTATCCATCCCAAGTGGATGGACATTCATGGGATGCTTTAGGTAACCACAACAATAATGATAGAGAAAAATTGCACCTCCTTTTTGATGCAGGGGATTCTGGACTTGCTGCTCTCTGACAATGGGATGTCTTTTGCCAGGTTCATGAAGTTGAACGGGATATGAGATATCAGTATAGCACCATACCATCCATTGTCACGGAGAGAGCAGTCCAGACTTTAAAAGTTTCTTTAAAAAAAGCAACCGGCAGCCTCAAAGGACACCAAGCTCTCTCATTAGTTATCTGATTACAGGACAAGTCCTACATGCCACGACAGGAATGATGCCCACAGAATTGCACAAGGCCAGCCGACTCCACAAGAGATTGAGTGTGATCTTCCCGAATCTGGGGGCAAAGGTGGAAAAGCATCAATAAGCCCAATACAGAGGTCATGACAACAACAGCTGGGAGAGATAATTGGAGACCAGTGAAAAGGCACTGGTAAAGAATTATGCCAAGGGACCCGGAGGAGCCTACCATGCCCAGTGGGCCGAGAACTGAGGAGAGCCCTCCCAGACTGGCCAGCCCTGCCTCTCCATCGTAAGTAGTTAGGACCTCAGAGTCCGAACTGGACGCTGCAGACGAAACTGCGGCTATTCCATTGCCTTCTGAGAAATTGAGTGAAGCGGAACTCTGGTGCTCTCGTTATAAGTGATGAGTGCCTGTTTGATACACCACACCCATGTCTAGACACTGAGTTGGAGGAAACAGTTCCGACGTTAGAAAAAGGTTCAGGAGGTGGGCCTCCTTGGTGAACTGTGATATCAAGGCCTGTACCTGGTCCAGATGTTTTTTGCTAGAGGGCCTCACCCACGTGTATTTTGTAGGATACTGGCCCCATCTTAGAGTCAACTGTTCCTAGTGGCCATGCGGGCCCTTTGGCATAATTCTTTACCAGTACCTTTTCACCGGTCTCC
The DNA here is from genome assembly GCF_964213995.1 of Mustelus asterias. Taxonomy (NCBI): domain Eukaryota; kingdom Metazoa; phylum Chordata; class Chondrichthyes; order Carcharhiniformes; family Triakidae; genus Mustelus; species Mustelus asterias. The sequence continues at coordinate 92,192,482 of NC_135816.1, forward strand.
AATTACCTCTCCCAGCTGTTGTTGTCATGACGTCTGCATTAGGCTTCTTGCTGCTTTTCCACCTTCACCTCCAGATTCAGGAAGGTCAAACTCAATCTAGTGTGGAGTCGGCTGCCATGAGCAATTCTGTGGGCATCATTCCTGTAGTGGCATGTGGGAGTTGTCCTGTAATCAGATAGCTTGGTGTCCATTGAGGCTGCCGGCTGATTTTTTTTAAAAGTCTGGACCGCTCTCTCCGTGACAATGGATGGTATGGTGCTATACTGATATCTCATATCCCGTTCAACTTCATGAACCTGGCAAAATACATCCCATTGTCAGAGACCAGCAAGTCCGGGATCCCATGTATCAAAAAGGGAGTATGGGAGGATGAGTTCCTTGATTGAGGTACTGATTGCCCAATCAAGGGTATATATTTAATGTGTATATATGTGGATTGTCAGGTTTACTGGCACTCCGGATTCTGATTCTGTACCTGAAGCAATCTTAGGAGATAAGTTTGTAAATGAAGAGAATCTGGTGAAGGGACAGCAGCCTCTGAGGAATTATTTCAAAAAGTGTTTCCAAATCCTCTCGCCCAATGCCCCCTCTCAACTTCTCCGGGACAAACAAGAGGCTCTCTGCTTCCAAGTTGATCAACGTCGCTGCTCAGGCGCTCTGATGTCAAGCTCCAGCGGACGCATTGCGCATGCTCCAGATCACAATGCTGGCAGTGATTGACAGCAGCTGTGCACCAATAGGAGAAGGAAGACGGGAAGAAGTGGGTGTGGCTTGCCTCAACCAATATGAGCGAATGAGGGGCGGGGCTGAGCTCGGATCTCCTTCATTGGATGAGACTTTATAATTTCAAAAGCTGATTTCACCCAAACCCAGCAGAAATCTGGACTTTTCTGTTTGTGGCTTTAAACAGATTAAACCCTGTGGGTGTGCAGCAAACATTTTAATATTTGTGGCAACATAATGGAATAATACAGAAATAATCCAACGGCTGACTTAAAGGGCAATATCAAAGAGAGTCCTTGGTTTCATTAAATGAATCAATAGAAAGATTAGAACAGGTTAGAGAGAAAGTTAATAGTGTCATCATTCCGAACAACACTGATTAGAAAGGGATAACTGATCTGAAGAACAATATCTGTAGTTGTGTGGAGGGAGAAATCCAATCAGGTTCCAAGTGTTTAAATGTTTTTGAAATCAGAAATCATGCAAAAATCTGGAACCGTTGTGAATATGGATTGATATTAGATGGAAGATCTGGATCAGTGCGCTAACCCAGGAAGCCTTAAGATCAGACTGACAGTATTTCAGAATTGAAACTGAACAGAAAACAAAACTCAGCAGAGCTCACTGCATCCATAAGAAGCGTTAGCAGCTTGAGTCCATTTAGCTTTAATGTTAACTGTGCTTTCTCTCTTTACAAATGCTGCCAGAGCTGTTGGGATTTTCCAGCATCCTCTGTTTTTGTTTCAGTTTCCAGCATCTGCGGTGTTTTGCTCATTCCAGAACTGACCCTGTCATAGCAACAATCCCATTTTTATCACTGTTAGTAAGGCAAATGGACCTCTTGATGGAGGCATCTTGGAGGATGATGTACGCAAATAATTTGTGAGCTATCTGACGATAATAGTGAAGGAAAAGGAAAAGGCCTGGAAAGCAGCAGACACTTCATGCTTGGGCCTGGTCTGTGTAAGATGATCTTTCGGAGAGTTGGTGAGACTCAATGGGCTTAATGGTCACCTTCTGCTCCATAGGGATTCTATTCTATGGTTCTATGGACTATGAGCAGTTTCGACCATCCAAATCCACCTCTTCCACTGAACCTTCAATTCAGATTGAACAGCATCTGGGACAGAAGCAAAAACAAGGCATTAACAATAAACAATGGATAGAAAGATGGCTACAAACTCGCTGTAAATATGATCCTCTGATATCTGTTTTGGAGTCATCTTTCCTTCCATTCTGCTACCTGACTCCTCACTTTATACGGCCTGATCTTGCTCACACTTCAGATTGTCATAAATAACAAGCTGGTTACAAAGCAGAAAGCAGAGATAAGAGGTTAAAATCAGCTACTCACTGAAATAAGGGAGGGAGTGGGGTTCCACATGGAACAATGCAGCGACCACTGTTAGTCATAATTTACATAAACCATTTGGACTTAGAAATCAGAAGGCCAATTTTAAAATTTGGGAGCAGAATGACAGCAAATCACAGTCAAACATTTCCGATTCACAAAACTTTGCAACACAGCTCATGAAATAATTAATCCAGTAGCAGACTGATCAATAACACAAGAAGTGATTAACTGCTTTATTTATGAATTAGCTGATGACCAAATTGGGAGATACAGTTAATACTGACGAAAGCTGCAACAAAACCCTGGTATCTAAAATAAAATATCTCTAAAATCCAAAGATGTTAGGTTGATTGGCCATGCTAAAATTGCCCCTTAGTGTCCTGAGATGCATAGATTAGAGGGATTAGTGGGTAAAATATGTGGGATATGGGGGTAGGGCCTGGGTGGGATTGTGGTCGGTGCAGACTCGATGGGCCAAATGGCCTCTTTCTGCACTGTAGGGTTTTTATGATTCTATGATACACATATCAATAAAACAGGAAGTTCTTGGGAACTCACTGCACGTCCTTCTTTATCTGGAGATCAAGTGACTTGTATAATTATTCCAGCAGCTAAAAAGATCTTGTGAACTCCTCCATGTGCCATTTTAATACAGACATTGAATTATTTATTTTTAATTACATTTTCCTATGTTAAAGGTGCTATACTAATACAAGTTGTTGTTCATGTTGCTTTAAAGTGTTAGACTCAGGACTGTAATAAAAGTACCTCAGAAATGTCACAGGATAATCACAATGGCTGTTATAAACTGGAGACTCAATCCTGCCATTTCAGTTTCAGTCTGGAGAGAGCAGTTTTACACCAATCTCCATGATTTAAAAGGGTCATCCAATCGTTAAATTTAAAGGTCTAAGTCATGGCGAGAGAGGGGTGTGGTGTGCCCCTCATCTTCCATGTGGGTAGCTGGGAACATTTCCAGAGCCCGCGACTAGCATGTGTGCAGGAGGTGTCTCCAGCTGCAGCTCCTGGAAGCTGAGTTTCAGAACTGGAATAGTGACAGGGGACACTCTGGAACATCTGTGAGGTGGAGAGTATCATGGGTAGCATATGTAGACAGGCTAAGAGTCCACAGGAGGAAGGGAATGGGTCACCACCAGGCAGACCAAGAGGTCTACACAGGCTGTGCAGGAATCTCCTGTGGCCATTACCCTGTAAAACAGATTTCCCACTTTGGATACTGTTGAGGAGAATGGCCTGTCAGGGGAAAACAGCAACATGCAAATTCATTGCACCACAGTTGGCTCTGCTGCACAGGGGAAGAGCAACAAGTGTGAGAATGTAATAGTTAGAGGGGATTCAATTGTAAGGGGAACAGACAGGCATTTCTGTGGCCACAAATTAGACTCCAGGATGGTATGTTGCCTCCCTGGCATGAGGGTCAAGGATGTGTCAGAGCAGTTGTAGGACATACTGGAGGGGGAGGATGAACAGCCAGTGGTCGTAGCACACAATGGTACAAACAAAATAAGTTTAAAAAAGGATGAGGTCCTAAAAGTAGAATATAGGGAGTTAGGAAGAAAGTTGAAAAGTAGAACCTCAATGGTAGTCCCACGAGCTAGTCAGAGTAGAAATAGCGTATTATATCGGATGAATACGTGGCTGAAGAAATGGCGAAAGGGGAGGGTTTCAGACTCCTGGGACATTAGGACCCGTTGTGGGGAGAGGTGGGACCAACATAAACTGGATAGGTTACACCTGGGCAGGACCGGAACAGATGTACTAGGGGGAGTGTGTGTTAGAGTGGTTGTGGAGGGTTTAAACTAAAATTGCAGGGGGATGGGGACCGATGCAAGGAGTTAGAGGAGGGGAAATCAAAGATAAGAACAAGATACAGAAAGAGAAATAAGAAAAGCAATAGCTAGATCAAGGGTCAGAATCAAACAGGGTCACAGCGAAAAATAGTAGGAACAGGACCAGTAATGTTAAAAAGAAAAGCCTCAAGGGTTTTTGCTTTAATGAGCGGAGATATTACAATACAGTTCTCAAGCAGGAGTTAGATATAGCTCTTGGGGCAAAGGGTTAGGGTTATGGTGGAGGGAGGTGGGATCAGGCTTGAATGGCCAAATGGCCTGCTCCTGGTGCTCCTTATTCCTATGTTTCTAATTTTCTATCTTGTTTCCTCCTGCATGTGTTACTTTAATATGGACTTTAAACTATTTATTTTTAACTGTAGTTTCCTATGTTCCCATTGTCCTTTCTATGTTACTATGTTTCTTATCTCCTTCTACACTATACAGATTCTAAATGTGTACATCAGTACAAGTTGCTGTTGGTGTTGGTTTAAAGTGGTAGATTCAAGATTGTCACAAAAACATATTGAAAACTTCATAGAATAATCAGTACAGTAACTTTAAACTGGAGACTTAATCCTGCCATTTCAGTCAGGAGAGAGCACAGTTTTTCACCAATCTCTGATTTAACAGCACATTTCCAATCTGCCAAACTCAGGTTGTATAACCACAGTTATAAAGGAGATTCTGTTCTGTGTTTAGGAGCTTTGAAACACTCTGGTTACAAATCAGAAATCAGAGGGGTTCCAGTTACAGGAAGTTTGCATCTTTCCACCCATTTTTCTCTGTCGCCATGGACTCCACGCAGCCTGATCTTGGTCATCTTTAGATGATACATACTGCACAGGAGCGATTGAGAAACATTTCTTATGTTGCTGAAGATGTACCAAAATGCTGGCAGTGTACAGAGATCAGAAAGACCAAAGTGCTGCTCATTCCTCTCAGTGTGAACTTGAAGGAACTGTATCCAGGTTGAAGTTCTGTTCCTGTCATACAATCCTCCCTCAGATTGTCCTTTCTAAGATCCAGCCAAATGATGTTCAACACTCAAGTGGGAAAGACAAAAATCCACAATAATGTGTTTAACAAAAAGCTTGGCATGATATTTGACATTTATCCAGAATATTAAACAGCAGTCCATTTATACAGTTTATTAACATCAGCTGAAATGAACTTCAATTGTCAGAATGAGAAATTTTAATCTTGTACGTGATTAATAGCAGCAGTGAGCCCAGAATCCATCCCCTTCACGTGCTGGTTAGGTGCATTGGCCATGCTAAATTCTCCCTTAATGTACTTGGACAGGTGCCAGAGTGTGACGACTATGGGATTTTCGCAGTAACTTCATTACAGTGTTCATGTAAGCCTACTTGTGATACTAATGAATAAACTTTAAACCTTCAGTCACTTGTGTGTATGCCAGGAGCATAACTGAGTGAATCCCTTTTCTCAGAGCAGGTGAATGGCACCTCCCCAGTGTGAACACGCTGGTGTGTCAGTAAATCCTTTTTACTTTTAAAGGTCTTCTCACAGTCAGAGCATTGAAAAGGTCTCTGATCAGTGTGCACAAGTTGATGTGTCTGAAGGTGGGATGATCGAGTGAATCCCTTCCCACAAATAGAGCAGATGAAAGGCCTCTCCCCAGTGTGAACTCGCTGGTGTGTCACCAGGTCAGATGAATTAGTAAACCCTTTTCCACACATGGAGCAGCCGAATGGCCTCTCCCCAGTGTGAATTCGCTCATGCGTCAGTAGTTTGGATGGCCGATTAAATCCCTTGCCACAGATGTAGCAGGTGTATGGACTTTCCCCAGTGTGAAGTCGCTGATGTTTCAGAAACCTGGGTAATCGATTAAATCCCTCACCACAGAAGGAACAGATAAACAGACTCTCCTTAGTGTGAATGCGCTGGTGCGTCAGCAGGTAGGATGACTGAGTGAATCCCTTCCCACAAACTGAGCAGGTGAATGGCCTCTCTTCACTGTGAGTTTGCTGATGTCTCTGAAAGCTCGATGACTGACTGATTGCCTTCCCACACACAGAGCAGATAATTGAACTCTGCTCAGTGTGAATGTGCTGGTGTCTCAGGAGGTTGGATGAATTAGTGAATCCCTTCCCACACACGGTGCAGGTGAATGGCCTCTCCCCAGTGTGACTACGTCGATGAATTTCCAACTTTGATGGGGAACCAAATCCCTTCCCACATTCCCCACATTCCCACGGTTTTTCCATGGTGCTGGTGCCCTCGTGTCTATCCAGTTTGGATGATCAGTTCAAATGTCATCCATGTACAGTTTATCTCCACTGTAAATTATGCAATGCTTTTTCAGGCTGTGCAATTGGTTCTCCTTCTTCTATATTAAAGATTCAGTGATATCCAGCTTCTGATTCACTGAGTGAATGTATCGGATTTTACGTGCTGTTTAGTTCGAGTTTCCTGTTTGCAAATCCACCCATTCGAATATCCTATCAAGGGAGTTTACAAAATCCAGGACAGGATAGAAATTCAAAACAGACAATTCTAGTTTATTTCCATTTTGGGATTCGTTCATGGGATGTGGGTGTCACTGGCAAGGCTGGTATTTGTTGCCTATCCGCAATTGCCCTGGAAAAGATGGTGGTGAGCCACTTTCTTAAGTTGCTGCAACACACTTGGTGTTGGTGCTGTTAGGAAGGGACTTCCAGGATTTTGTCCCAGCGGCATTGAAGGAATACCAATATATTTCAGTGTCTGAGTTATGATGGAAAATTTTATTGATGAAGCAGCTGAAGATGGTTGGGCCGAGGATACAGACACGAGGAACTCCCCTAGCGATGTCCTGGGATTGAGATGACAATGAATAAATTTTAAAATGACAAATGTTAATTGGCTTTGTCGATAAAATAAACACTCATCGAATTTTGAAGATCTGAACGATTTCCCAAGGGTTCACACTGACTCTCCTGACTGACTGACTCTGGTTCCAGTCTTCAATCCCCCCGAGACTGGAGACAGAATTCGCTGCTCCCTTTGCTCCTCCGGCCTCTAAACTCTTCTTGCTGTTGTTTCCCAGGACAATCAATGGCCCCTCTCCAACATGACCCCAGGCTGGGGGAAGGGTCTGGGGAAGGGTGTGACGATTAAAACGATGCTGCAGCCTTTCCTCTATCCGCGCGCCGCTGCCCGATTTCTTCTCTTGTTTCCACCGAATCCGACTCACAACAAAGAAACCTCCCAGAATGCCCCGCGGCTGGCCCTGGGGAACATGTGAACTTGGCGCTGGGGAAATCGGCGAATTGGATAGAGCGGTCTCTGAGGCGCGGTGGATTGTGGGAGCGGCATCCTCCATTACTCGTTGAATCCAACAATGCAGAAGGAGGGTTTTTGCCCGCTCCCATCTGCATGAGCTAAGCATTTAGTCACACCCGTCCTCCCTTTCCAGCAGCTCTTTTTGTTTTTTTTTTAAACTTGTAATTGTCTTTTGAAGATTTTGAATCCAATACACACTCAGGCAATGCATTCTAGATACTAACCACTCGCCGGATACAATGTTATCTCTCGTGTCACCATTGCCAGTTTTGTTATTAAAAAATTAGGCTTCTTTCGTTCTGAATCATTTTTAAAAAAATGATGTGGTGTCACTGGCTAGCCTAACATTTCTTGTCAATACTTTATTGCACTTTGTCAGGTGGTAGTCTTCTTCCATTGCTGCAGTGCATGTGGTCTCGGTACGCTCAGTGCCATTGGGAAGGCAATTTCAGAACTGTGGGCCAGTGACATTAAGGAACAGTGAAATATTTCCAAGACAGGATGATGTGTGGCTTGGAGGGGACTTTCCAGGTGGTGGTCTTCCCAGGTATCTGCTGCCCTTTCCCTTTAGGTGGTAGCAGACCTGTGTTGGAAGGTGCTATCGTAAGAGTAATGGTCAATTCCTGAAGTGCATTTTGAGGATGGCACCCATTGTTGCTACTCTGTGTCAGTGGTGGAGGGAGGAAATGTTTGTGGACGAGGTGCCAATCAAGCAGGCTACTTTATCCTAGATAAGACAAAGCTCCTTGACCCCAAAAGAGAAAACGCTGGAAAATCTCAGCAAGTCTGGCAGCATCTGTAAGGAGAGAAAAGAGCTGACGTTTCGAGTCCAGATGACCCTTGGTCAAAGCTTGAAGTTTCTTTTGGTTTCAGATTCCAGCATCCAGTAACTTGCTTTTATACTGCACAGTTTTGGTTCGCTTACTTGAGATTCCATCAATCGCAGTAATTTGCTTTAATCAAGCTCCTTGACTGTGGTTGGAGTTACAATTCTCTTGGCAAGTGCTGAGTATTCCAGCACATTAATGATTTGTGACTTGTACATTTGGATTGGTTTTGGGGAGTCATGAGGTGAGTTATTCTCCGAGGATTCCCAGCCTGTGACCTGCTCTTTTAGAAATATTATTTATATGGATAGTCCTGAAGAACGTCTGGTCAATGGTAACCTGCAGGATGTTGATTGTGCGGGATTTGGTGATGGTAATGACATTGAATGTGAAGGGTCAATAGTTAGATTCTCTCTTATTCAACATTGTTCCTGAAAGCAGAGATTGGGGATAAATGTGTCGTTTTCTAGTTTGCAAGCTGTTCCACAGGGTTCAGACCTCAGGCCCTAAATATTTCCATTCGATATTAATGACTTGGATGAAGAGATAAAATGTATTGTAGCCACATTCGGTGATGCTAAAATAGGTGGGAAAGCAAGTTACAATTAGGATATAAGTAATTTTCCAATGGGTATGGATCGGTCAGTGGACCAAAATTTAGCATATGGAATTTAACATGGATAAGTGTCAGGTTATCCATTTCAGTCCGGAGAATTAAAAGGTAACATATAATTTAAATTGAGAAAAGTATCAAAATGCTTCACTGCAATGGAATCTGGTTGTCCTCACGTATGAATCACAGAAAGTTAGTGTGCAGGTACAGTAGGTAATAAGGAAGGCAAATCGAATTTTGGCATTCATTGTTCATGGAATAGAGCATAAAAGTTGGGAAGTGCTGTTCCAACTGGATAGGGCATTGGTGAGACCACATCTGGATGACTGCACAGCTTTGACAAAGGGTCACCTGGACTCGAAAGGTCAGCTCTTTTCTCTCCTTACAGATGCTACCAGACCTGCTGAGATATTCTAGCGTTTTCTCTTTGGGTTTCAGATTCCAGCATCCAGTAACTTGGTTCGCTTACTTGAGAAAGGATATAAATGTATTACAGGAGGTTCAGAGAAGGTTCATTAGATTGATTTCAGGGATGAAGTTTAATGAGGAGAGACTGAAAAGCTTATGCCTCTACACGCTGGAGTTTAGAAGAATGCGAAGAGATCTAATTGAAATATATAAAGTGTTAAAGAGAATTGACAAGGTAGATGTAGAACGTATATTTCCCATTGTTAGACTTTCTAGAACGAGAGACCATAGTTTTAGACAAAGGGGTCGTGGACTTAAAACAGAAATTAGGAAAAATTGCTTCATTCAAAGGGTCATGGGTCTCTGGAATTCTCACCAGAATGCAATAGACTCTGGCACACTAAATACTAAGGAGGAGATAGAAACATAGTAAAATAGAAACTAGGAGCAGGAGTAGGCCATTCAGCTCTTCGAGCCTGCTCCACCATTCAATATAATAATGGCTGATCATCTATCTTAGTGTGATATTCCTCCTTTCTCTCTATAACCTTGATGCTATTAAAATTTGAAAATGATTCTGTCTCTTTCTTGAATACATTCAGTGACTTGGCCTCCACATTCTTTTCTAGTAGATAATTTCACAGAATCACTACTCCCTGAGTGATTTTTTTCCTTATTTCATTCCTAAATGATTTTTAATTAGTAGCGGGATGAAGGATTATGGGGAGACGGAAGGAAGGTGAAGATGAGGCCGAGATGAGATCAGCATGATCGTATTGAATGGTGCAGCAGGCCCTAGGGGCTAAATTATTTCCCCCTGCTTCTAGTCCTGATGTTCTTCTGTCACATTCTTATGAAAATGCTACTTTTCTGCCCAAGCCTGGATATTGTCCAAGTCTTGTTGCATTGGTAATGGTCTGTTTCCGTATCTTATAAATGGTGCCAAAATTTGTGCAATTATCCATGAAAACCCACTTCTGATATGTAGTTTGAAGTTAAACTCGAAATGAAATCTGGCAGCAAGATTGTGAACAATCTGGTTCAGCTTCAGAATGTTACGAGAGGAATGAGTCGATGGTTGGGGTGTGGGATCTGAAGCATGTTGTGAAGATGAATGTTCCTCTTTTCCAAATACTTAATTGGAAGAAAGCTCTGCCTATCCAGAACTGGATGTCAGCAATTCCCGATGAAATGTTTCAGTTTCAGACCACAAAAAGGATCGGGATGGAGTCAGTGATGAAAGAGTTTATGATGGGGAGTTTCGTGAGCTGGAGTATTGATTCACTTTCTCGCCTTTAACTATGTGGATCTAAAATTAATTCACCTCTGCCAGATAGGATTATATTACAGAAACAGTCATTCTGTCCAATCTTTATGTATAGATGAACATTTATGTTCCACATCTGGGATTTCAATGGTAATGCTACATTCCATGGTTTCCCATATTGCAAAATGAGTCCCATGACTGAGCGCAGGAGTTCTGTGTGGTTGTGCAGCACCAGATTATATTCTTAGCATGCACATTACAAGTAGTGGATGCAGAACATGCTGATCAGGAGGAGATTCCATTTAATTACAAAGAATATAGAACTCAGCAACAGATCATTTTGTTCTGCTCATGCAGTTGAGTTTGTATTTCACATAAGACATGTTCCATTCCATCGACCTCATTTTGGCCTTTTAGGTTATCTTTCTAATCACTCTGCTTTCATCCACTCATTAGGCTCTTATGAAAGAACCTAAGCTACCTGCCCAACCACATGCTGTAGCCATTCTAGCAGCTCTCAGAGTAAATAAATTTATCTTTATTACCCTGTTGGATTTGCTGGTTGCAATCATATCATCCTCGCCTTTGCTTCTCACACAAGTAGAAGCACTGGCTCACATTTACGCTAGCCCATTAATCATAAGAGAAACAAAAATGGAAAATGCTGAAAATGTCAGCAGATCTGACAGCATCTGTGGAGAGAGAATAGAGCCAACATTTGGAGTCTGGATGATACGTTGTCAGAGCCAAATAACAGGAGGATTGATTTTTAAACCTCACACCAAGCTTCAATCCTCCAAAATAACAACAAACTCTCAATTCTGGCAATATCCTTGCAAATCCTTTTCACCTTTCACCCAGTCTTATTTTTTCCTTTTATAGGACAGAAGCCAGATCTAAGGAGATCCATCAAAAATGCCAAAAGACAATACCGGATCAAGCTAGAGTCCCAGGCGAGCCACACCGACCCCCACCGACTATGGCAAGGTCTGCAAGGCATAACAGGCTACAAGGTGAAAGCATGTAAAATCACCGGCTCCAACCCACCCCTCCCTGGTGAGCTCAATTCATTCTATGCCCGTTTTGAGCAAGAGATCAGCGAGAGCATGCCCTCCACCCTGGAAGCCCTGGATGAACCTTTATCTGGGGTCGCCATTTCAGATGTCAGGGCAGCTTTCTTGAAGGTCAATCCATGGAAAGCAAGTGGCCCAGATGGGGTACCCGGACGTACACTCAGATCCTGCATGGATCAGCTGGCGGGGGTATTCACAGACATCTTCAACCTCTCTTTACAACAATCTGAGGTTCCTATCTGCTTCAAGAAGACGACTATTATTCTGCTACCTAAGAAAAACGAAGCAGTGTGCCTAATTGACTATTGGCCAGTGGCTCTGACATCCATCATTATGGTGTGCTTCGAAAGCTTAGTCATGGCACGAATCAGTTCCAGCCTCCTGGACTACCTGGATCCACTACAGTTTGCCGACTGCCACAACAGTTCCAAAGCAGATGTCATTTCCCTGGCCCTGCCAGAGAACACCTAGCAGGGCAGGGAACACCGAGATAACAAGGACACCAATGTCAGACTCCTATTTATTGACTACTTCAACACTTTTATTCGCACGAAACACATCTCCAAACTCAGTGGCCTGGCCCTCAGCACCTCCCTCTGCGACTGGATCCTGAACTTCCTAACTCACAGACCACAATCAGTAAGGATAGGTAACAACACCTCCTCCACGATTATCCTCAACACCGGTGCCCCATAAGGCTGTGTTCTCAGCCCCCTACTGTACTTCTCATACACCTATGACTGTGCAGCCAAATGCCCCTCGAATTCGATTTTCAAGTTTGCTGATGACACCACCGTTGTGGGTCGGATCTCAAACAATGATGAGACAGAGTACAGGAATGACATAGAGGATCTGGTGAACTGGTGTGGCAACAATAATCTCTCCCTCAATGTCAACAAAACTATGGAGATTTTCATCGACTTCAGGAAACGTAAAGGAAAACACGCCCCTGTCTACATCAATATGGATGAAGTAGAAAGGGTCAAGAGCTTCAAGTGTTTAGGTGTCCAGATCACCAACAACCTGTCCTGGTCCCCCCATGCCGACACTATAGTTAAGAAAGCTCATTAACGCCTCTACTTTCTCAGAAGATGAAGGAAATTTGGCATGTCAGCTACGACTCTCACCAACTTTTACCAATGCACCATAGAAAGCATTCTTTCTGGTTGTATCACAGCTTGGTATGGCCCCTGCTCTGCCCAAGACTGCATCGAACTACAAAAGGTCATGAATGTAGCCCAATCCATCATGCAAACCAGCCTCCCATCCATTGACTCTGTCTACACTTCCTGCTGCCTCGGCAAAGCAGCCAGCAAAATTAAGGGCCCCACACACCCTGGACATTCTTTCTTTGACCTTCGTCCTTCGGGAAAAATATACAAATGTCTGAGGTCACATAGCAACCAACTCAGAACACCTGCTGTCAGACTTTTGAATGGACTTACTTTGCATTAAGTTGATCGATCTCTACACCCTAACTATGACTGCAACACTGCATTCTGCACTCTCTTATTTTCTTCTCTATGAACGGTATGTTTTGTCTGTACAGCGCACAAGAAACAATTATTGTCACTGTATGTTAATACATGTGACATTAATAAATCAAATCAAATCAAAGAACTATGCAAATGGCATAACTTCACTGTTTCTGAATTCTTATTACATTTCTTATTGTTTGTGCTCTTACTATCAAAGGGTATCATTGTATATTGTCAATTGTCACTTAAGTGGCCAGATAGACTGTCTTATTTCATTTAACAAAAGAATTAACGTTTAAATATTATTAGTGTCACAAATAGGCTTACGTTAATACTGCAATGATGTTACTGTGAAAATCCCCTAATCGCCACACCTCAGCGCCTGCTCGGATACACTGAGGGAGAATTTTGCATGGCCAATGCACCTAACCAGCACATCATTTGGATTGGGACAGAAACCAGAGAACCAGGAGAAAACCCACACAGACACGGGGAGAATATGCAGACTCCACACAGACAGTGACCGAAATAGGGAATTGAACCCAGGTCTCTGGCACTGTGAGGCATCAATGCTAATCACTGTTACACCGTGCCACCCATTTATGATATACATTTCTAATTTGCTTGCAAAAGAACATCAACATAGTCATCATAAGATGTTTATTGAATAAAAATATCAGCACCTGGATCTCTGGATTATGAGTAAAGTGACAAAACCAGTATATCACTGCTTCCACATTGCATCACTCATCAGCTAGTTATACACCACCATTATGGTATCAGCTGCAAATGTTGATGTTGATTTACTTATTCTCAAGTCCAGACCATTAATTTCAATGATGAATAATGTGGCACAAAGTACTGATCCTTGTGGATTATCTGGGTGGCACAGTGACACAGTGGTTAGTACTGCTGCCTCACAGTGCCAGGGACCCAGGCTCAAATCCGGCCTCAGGTGACTGTCTGTGTGGTGTTTGCACATTCTCCCCGTGCATGCGTGGTTTCCTCCGGGTGCTCCAGTTTCCTCCCACTGTCCAAAGATGCGCAGGCTAGATGGGTTGGCCATGCTAAATTGCCCCTTAGTGTCAGGGGCATTAGTGGGGTAAATATATGGGTTTATGGGGATAGGGCCTGGGTGGGATTGTTGTCAGTGCACACCCAAGGGCCAAATGGTCTCCTTCTGCACCAAAGGGATTCTACGATTCTATCAGTCAGCAATCATACTGGGTTTTCCCATCTGATATTGAGGAGGGATAGTGAATTGCACCGATTGCATCAGCGATGTAGGTCAATGTATGAAGGGTCATCCAGACTCGAAACGTTGGCTCCATTCTCTCTCTCCACAGATGCTGTCAGAACTGCTGAATTTCTCCAGCATTTTCCATTTTTGTTTCAGATTCCAGCATCCGCAGTATTTTGAGTTTATCTGAAGGTCAATGTATTCAGGTTTGTACATTATTTATTCGCTCATGCTCTGCCCCCACCCCACTTTCCCCACGCCCTCCCCACCTCTCCATCTCGATTGGCATGCGAGCTACATTCATTTTACCCATTTGTGAATTATCTATCCACAACACCCCGCGCTGCAGAGAATCCCCTGTCAAGGACGCCAGTGCGCAGATGCAGACACAATGCGTGCTCTGAGCATGCTCAGTGTCAGTGATGGTAGCAGACTGAAGAGGAGTGGACGGTTTGGGAGGCAGGAGCGGACTGTGAGCACAGGTTAGGGATCGAAACCGAGGCTGTCCTGGAAACTTTACGAACTTCTGGGGTCGGCCCGGTGCTTTGAAAAAGAGGCTACAGGCTCCGTGTTTACCCCGCGGGAATAGGCCCTGTGGAGCGATCTCTCTGGCCGCCATTTTACGGGTGGGAATCAGATCGAATCAGAGAGGCGGGGCTTATTTCCCGCTGACAGGCCAGGGTTACCCAGGCAACCTCCCGCCATCTTGGGACAGGAAGGCATCGTTTATTCAGTGAGTGGGTGAGATGGATGGCCATCTTCTTGAGGGAAGAGGGAGTGGGCGGAGTTTCAGGGTCCCAGTGGCTCTCTGGCATTTTGTACGATGTGAAACAGTGGATCCACTCTGTCAACAGTTCCCTCTGTGAATCCGAGGATGCAAGATCAACGGCTTCAGGGAATTTGTTCCAACTTGGCCCCTTAATTTCTGCAGTATTATATCTTTACTCATACTGATTTATTTAAGTCTCTCATTCTTTTCAGACCGATTTGGTTCCGTATACATTGCAGGAGGATGCCATTCGGCCCCTCAAGTCTGCACCGACAACCACCCTACCCAGGTCTTATCCCCATAACCCCATGTATTTACCCTAGCTAGTCACCCTGACACTAAGGGGCAATTTATCATGGCCATCTTCAGACTGGGAGAAAACCGGAGCACCCGGAGGAAACCCACGCAGACAAGAGGAGAATGTGCAAACTCCACACATACAGTCACTGAAGCCGGGAATCGAACTCGGGTCCCTGGCCCTGTGAGGCAGCAGTGCTCACCACTATGCCTTAAGAATCAGTTCCTAACATTGGTCACTTTGCAGCCAAACAGTTATTCAATCAAGTCTATATTTATATTTGTTTCATTTTGTTTGTTGTGAATACTTCATACTTTTAGATCTGGGGCATTTAGCATTGATGATTTGCTTATTGTCCCTGATATCACTTTTGTCCTAAAGCTCCATTCCCTTTGTTGCTCTCACTATCTCTTCCAGCCTATCTCTGCTTATTTTTACCCAAACTGCTCTTGAGCCTTGACTCTCTTGCTGCTTTTCTTAATCCTCCTGTCCATCCTTTGGTGGAGGAGGGATCCAGGCCAACAGGTTTTTAAGCAGCTTCATCCGCTCTCAGACTGCTGGTGATATTTACAAACTCTAAATCATGGACCATGTTTTTCTTCAGTGTGAGAGGTTGCAGTTCCAGTATAGATACCTGAAGTGGCTGTTCACTGCCTGGTCACATTTCAGCTGGAAAGCTCTGAATCTTTGACTGTCAAAATGGAAGGGACAGGTAAGTTGGAGGGTCATTTCCTGAAGCTGTTCATGATTCTGGTTTTAACAGAATTTGTTAAGCCAGGATGAGTGGACCCATGGCAAGAGTTGAGAAAAATCACTCCAGTGACTCCCTTTTGTGGCTGTGTCCATGTTTGAGAGGTTCTGGAGTGGAACATGCAGTTTCTACAAATACAGTTGATATGTTTGATGGCCATTGGGCACCTCAGGGTGCAGAGTGTCTCATGGACACTGGGATTCACATTCAGATTGAAGTTCCCTTTGTTCCTGTTTGGAATTTGTTGTTGAGTTTTGCTCTGTTTTGTTTGAACTGCATGTTCATATAGCAACTAGAATTGTCTGTTCTGAATTTCTATCCCGTACTGACGGTGATAACTTCCATAAACTTCCTTTCCAGGTTCTTGGAAGGAGGGAAATTCCAGACGGCAAATTCAATCCGAAAGTCACATCAAGATCAAACAGAATCTCTGGGTTCATCATAACCTGAACATCATCGGCCTGTGAATGTGGAAGGAGAATCTTTTGTCGGTTCTGTCTGAGAATTTTTTTCCAACATCAGTGTGACTAGATAAGCCCTGTGACACACAAACCCGAGAGAGACTGTTCCAGAGCAGTCACTGTGGAAAGAACTTAAATCAGTTAGACAGCCTGATATCATTCACAGCCTGGAGAAACCATACACGTGTTGTTTGTGGGGTTGAAGATTCAACTGATCGTCCAACCTGGAGAGACACAAGAACACCCGCTCCATGAAGAAATTGTTGAAATGTGCGGACTGTAGAAAGGGATTCAGATCCGCATCGCAACTGAAAATCCATCGCCGCATTCACATTGGGGAGAAGCCATTCACCTGCTCTGTGTGTGGTAAAGGATTTGCTCGGTCATTTAACCTAGTGTCACACCAGCAAGTTCACACTGAGGACAGACCTTTTAAATGTTCTGACTGTGAAAAAAGATTTAAGAGCAAAGGGGGCCTAATTCAACATCAGCAAGTTCACACTGATGAGAGACCTTTCGAATGTTCTGACTGTGAGAAAAGTTTTAAGAATTTTGGAGGTTTAATTCAACACCAGCAAGTTCACAATGAAGAGAGACCTTTCAAATGCTCTGTCTGTAGAAAGAGATTTAAGAGTTCTGGAGGTTTAGTTCAACATAAACAAGTTCACTCTGAGGAGAGACCTTTCAAATGCACTGACTGTGGGAAGTGTTTCAAGAGCAATGAGGGTTTAATTCAACATGAACAAGTTCACTGAAGAGAGACAATTTTACTACTTTGACTGTGGGGAGAGCTTTAAGCTTTAAGAACTGCGAGGGTTTAACGCAACATCAACAAGTTCACACTGAGGAAAGACCATTCAGTTGCTCTTACTGTGAGGAATTGTTCAGGGAATTGCAGAAACATCGAATTCCTACAAAAGGAGGCCATTCAGCCCATCAAGTTGGCTCCAGCTCTCCAAAGGTCCATCTTACCCAGGTCCATCCCCACCTTATCCCCGTAACCACACGCATTTACCATGGCTAATTTACTGAACCGACACGTCTTTTGACTGGCATGAAACAGGTGCACCCGGAGGAAATCTCACAGACAAGGGGAGAAAGTGCAAACTCCACAGAGGTCACTCAAGGCTGGAATTGCACCTGGATCCCTGGTGTTGTGAGGCAGCAGTTTTAACCAGCATCTACATGTTTTCACGCTGAAGAGAGCTCCTTCACTTGCCTCAGGTGTGGGAAGGGATTCACTTGTCCTTCACACCTCCTTGAATAGAAGCCTGTTCATACTTGGGAGATCATTCAGCTTTCTCAGTATGTGAAGGTGTTCAAGCAACATTCCAGCCTGTTTGAGACGAGCATGTTCACATTGGCGAAGATGTGTGGGAAGGGAGTTACTGCTTCACCTCATCGCTGTGAACACCAGGATATTCACATTGGAGGGAGGTCATTCATCAGCTCTGTGTGTGTGTGGAATGGATTTAGTCAGTCAATGCAGTTCAGTAATGCCGTTCCTTCACACTGATAAGACACAGTTTAAATGGTCTGACGATGGGAAGATGTTAAAAGCAGAGGGAATGCTGAGTCACCAACCCACTCATTACAGGGGGAGGCTGCCAACCTTCAGGGGTTACTATTGACCAGAAACTGAACTGGACTAGGCATGTAAAAACTGTGACTAAAAAAGCAGGTCAGAGGCTAGGAATCCAGCAGCATGTAACTTGCCTCCTTCCTCCCTGAAGCCTGTCCACCATCTACAAGGCACAAGCCAGTAGTGTGATGGAATACTCTCCTCTTGCGCAGCTGAATGCAGCTCCAACAACACTCAACAAGCTTGACACCATCCAGGACAAAACAGCCCGCTTGACTTACACCCCATCCCCTAATGAACAGTGGCAGCCATCAACAAAATGCACTGCAGGAACACAATAAGGTTCTTTCTGCACCACTTTCCAAACCCACAACCACAAGGGCAGCAGACAGATGGGAACACCAGCAGCTGAAAGTTCTCCTCACCATCCTGACTTGAAAATGTATCACTGTTCCTTTACTGTCACTGGGTCAAAATCCTGCACTCCCTCCCTAACAGCACTGTGAGTGTACCTACGCCACGTGGACAGCAGCGGTTCACGAAAACAGTTCACCACCACCTTCCCAAGGCAATTAGGGATGAATAATAAATGCTGGCTTAGCCAACAAACTGCACATCGTGGAATGAATAAAAAAAGGCGGTTCAGTTGCTGTGTGTGTGTTAAAGGGTTCATTCGTTTCAATGCGCTCATTTCACATCAGCTTTTCACACTGATAAATAGAGGGATTAAATATTCTAACTGATCTGCTGAGACATCAGCATACTCACACTGGAGACATGTTATTCATCTACGTCTGGGAAGGGATTTGTTCAGTCTCTGCAACTCAATAAATTATTTGGTTCATGTTGATAAGAGACTATTCAAATATTTAGACTATGAGAAGAATTTTAGAAGCATAGGCAATCTGCTGAAACACCAATGCACTCACACTGGAGAGCAGCTGGTTACCTGCTCAATATGTGGAAAATGATTTAACCCAACGTTAACACTGGTGAGTTACCAGTGAATGCATAAGCGACTGAGCGGGTTTGACTCTGCTGTTTTTGCTGCAGTTAATCACATCCAGGAAAGAACCATGTTCATTTTGACGGTTGATGAAATCAGTTTGTATCTAAAAGGAATCTGATCAATATCCAGTTACTGACTGCTCCATTTTTGGGCCTTTTATCCTTTGTTAATGGAAGATTTCTATTTATATTGAACCTTTCCAAATTTCCAGATCCCCCAAAGTACTTCACAGCCAATGAGCTTCTTTTGAAGTTAGTTACTGTTATAATTTAGGAAATACAGTCGTCAAATTGTGCAACAAGTTCCCACCAGTGAAAATGTGATTCTGACCAGAAAATGTGTTGTGTGATGTTTGTTGAGGGATAAATATTGAGCAGGACACCAGGGAGAACTCTCCTGCTCTTTGCAATAATCTCATGGGAGCTTTTACACCCAACTGAGGGGAGATTGGGGTCATAGTTGAAGGCCTCATTTGAAACATGTGGCCTATGACAGTGCAGTGCTTTGAAAGGATTTTATTAATAAGCTACAGTTTTGATAACAGACATGAGCTAAATGGAGAGAAAAGACGTATGTCCCAAAAGGGTACAAAGTTCACTGGTCCTTGATTGGACAAATGGATGAAGGGACAGAGATGTTAAACCCCCTGGATGGAGGTAATCGTCTCCTCGGAATGGTTTACTGGTCCCAGATCAAAGGGATGCTGATCTCCCTGATCTCATCTCTGTCTTAAATGGGTGATCCCTTATTTTTAAACAGTGAGCTCTAGTTATAGATTCTTCCTCAAGAGGAAACAGTGTCTTAACATTCACCCTGTTAGGACCTGCAGGATCTTATATGTTTCAATCAAGTCACTTATTTCTCTTCTGAACTTCAGCAGATACAAACCTAGCCTGTTTATCCTTTCCTCATAAGACACCCAACCCATTTCTAGGTATTAGATTAGAAAAACATGCTCCGAACTGCTTTCAACATATTTATTTCTTTAAATAAGAAAACCAATACTGTGCATAGTACTCCAGTTGTGGTATCACCAACAATTTTAGCAACCATAACTTGAGTTCCTTCATCCGAATCAGTTGCATAAATTGTAAGAAAAATTAAGCCATGAGCCCTGGTCCACTCGTTCCATCTTGCATACCATTACTGATCAATTTATACATACATTCTGTTTCCTGTTAACTATTTAATCTATAATGCATTACAATGTTTTGCCCCTACACCATAACCTGTTCTATACCTGTTCTCTTTCCTGTTAACTTTCAGTATCGTAGCCATGACAGAATTTTACCCCCCACACCATGATCCAGTTACACCTACTCCTTGTTTCGAATTCACTATACAGTCTCATAACCATGTCAATTTTTTACCACCTACACCATGACCCACTTATACCTACTCTGTTTTCTGTTAACTATCCAAGCTTTTATCCATGCCAATATTTTACTGTCTGCACCATGATCCATTTATACATGATCTATGTTTCCTGTTAACTACACAATCACTTATCCATGTCAGTATTTTACCTGCCTCACCAGGGTTTCCGAAACTTTTGAGCCATGGAACTCCTACTGTCCTCTGAAATGCATCAGCAAATCCCAAGCTTTTTCAGAATGTTGATGCCCATTTACTGTCACAAAATAGATTCGAACACAAAAATGAAATGTAAGCAAATCTATTCTAGCTATATCTATGCATAGATTAGGATTGAGGAGGAGGCACACAGTATAAATACATTCACCAGCGACATTATCCCTCTCAACCTTGGCCAAGCGATCGTCCCATGTCCCCTTAACATTATCCCCTGGAAGTACTACCCACTTTAAGAGTGGGTAAATTTAAAAAGCTTTCCCCTTAAAAAAAGTATTGTATTTTGTCATTTTTAATGAGCAGAATGATTCTTGAAAGCTGATACTCATATCAGGCACAACTACCACTTTCACACACACAATGCATGTCTCTCACGCACATGCACGTCCCTCACATACACAGCTCTCCTTTTGTACATACACATCTCACACTTCAAAAGAAGCCAGCCTCTAATTGTACATGCTGTGCTGCAGCATTTTTCACATTTTACAAATATGCCAGTCTTGACATGGACATCCTGCGAGGCTCCACAGACCCTCTGTGCTCCATGGACACCAGTTTGCGAGCCACTGCCCTACACCAAAACCCATTTATACTTACTGTTTCGTTTAACTCTCCAATCTCCTATCCATGTCAATATTTTACTCTAAAACCATGACCAACTGATACCTCTACTCTGTTTCCTGTTAACAATCCAATCTCCTATTCAAGTGAATATCTTACCTCCTGTGCCATGAACTATTTCATCTACTCTCTTTTTCCTGCTAACTATCCAATCTCCTATCCATAACAAAACTTTACCCCTTACACCATGACCCATTAATATCTACTATTGTGATGATACTGTGCCTTTAAGAAATATATTTATATCCTGTTTCTTGAAAGAGGGTATGTTTAGAATTCAATCAGTTTTGCAGGGTGCCGAATTTTCTGGTCAACATGAAGCAGATGCTAAAAATGCAGGCTAATTATTGATTTTAGCTAGGAAGTGTTTCTTTGTAGAGTTAATGGACCTTTTGTTTATTTATGTTTTTCTGGGATTACAGACTAGATATGTAGAGTCATGTGGTTAATGGGAGCAGCTAAACTTGCAGGGAAGAAATACTGTTTCAGTTTCATTTCAAAGTGCATGTAGTTGCTGCGTGAAGAAAACCGGTATCTCTGTATCCCTCCAAAGGCTTTCTGAAAACTCCAAAGGCTGGTAAGCTATGACAAGTAACTACGCCTGTGTTTTGCTAAATAAATTTAAAGAGAAACTGAAGTCTATAAGAGGAATGTTGCTTTAATGTTGTGGAATGGCACGGTGGCACAGTGGTTAGCACTGCTGCCTTACAGTGCCAGGGACCCAGATGCGATTCCCAACTTGGGTCACTGCTGTGGAGTTTGTACATTCTCCCTGTGTCCACTTGGGTTTCCTCCAGGTGCTCCGGTTTCCTTTCACAGTCTGAAAGACATGCTGGTTAGGTGCATTGACCCGAACAGGTGCTGGAGTGTGGCGACTAGGGGAATTTCACAGTAACTTCATTGCAGTGTTAATGTAAGCCATACTTGTGACTAATAAATAAACTTTAATTTTGATTTGGAACTCATAGTGATAAGTTAGTAGGTAAGACTTGTACCTTGTCATGTTTAAGTATTGTTCAATTGTTCAGGGTTAAGCTAATTAATTTGTTATTGGTAAACTGTGTTGTTAAATAAAACTTGTTTCGGTAAGAATTTTCCTCGCTTGTCAGTGGAATCATGCCTGGATTGAAACATCTTATCCTCACACTAATGCCAAAGTAGAAAATTGTTGTGGTCTAGTCTGGCTACATAACATACCTTGGGGTTTCTGATCTGGTACGCTAACACTCTCTGTTTCCTGTTAACTATTTAGCCCCCTATACATATCAATATTTTATGCCCCTACAACATGATCCATTTATACCTACTCTCTGTTTCCTGTTAACTATGCAATCTCATATCCATGACAATATTTTATCCTGAAACCATGACCCATTTATACCTACTCTGTGTGTCCTGTTAACTATCCAATCTCGGATCCCTGACAATATTATATGTACCCCTCACAACATGAGGAGCAGATCCAGAATCCCCCACAATCTGCACCGCCTAACAGATCCTGGTCTCTGAACCAGTTATTTGGGATTTGAGGTCGTTGGACAGTGGTGGACTTACACTTTGTGAAGCCCTGCACGCACCTTAATTTCTGGGGCCCGCAAACAATGCCATACATTCAAACGCCCCCCCCCCCACCTCCGCTCCACTCGGCCCCTCAAAAAAGGTCTTACTTTAGCTAATGTTCATCCCCGCTATCCACAGATTATGGCGGAAAATGAATGGAGAACTCAGTATATACCTCAATTAATGTTAATTTAAGTTAAAACAAAACAACACTGAATTGATCAAATATATCTTAGTTAATCAAACAGTAAATTCTGGTTTAAAATGATATTGCGATCCCACGCAGAGTGCAGACTGCAGCCAGTATTAAACTCTTCCTTTAAGTACTTCTCGGCTAACACAGTATTTCCTGACCTTTCAGCACAATTACATAATCAACAGTGATAATATTACTGGAATCAGTCTGATATAGCACCAGAAACACTGAAACCACAGTTAACCACTCACTCAGCCTGCCCTGAAAGTAACAAGATTGGCAGAAAGCCCCGCCACCTCCCCCCCTACCCCCGCCCCCCTACCACTCCCCCTCCCCTCCCCCCTCCCAATCTCCACACCCCCCTCCGGGTTATATATAATTGGCTGGTTCTTTCCTCTGTTACACAAACAGTAATACTCGAGAAATGCAATGCAGAGAGCTGAGGAAAAGCAAAATGCTGCTCAGTTTCCCACCCATGCACTAAAGTGTACTTCAGCATTACAAGTCAATGTAACCATAAAGTAATCTTTAATCATTTGCAAATAAAATTGGGAGGATGACCTCCTGCAAGATATCAAACCAGACCACTTTCTCATTGTCAAGCCATGAATCTTGCATCACCTCTGACTTTGTTTAATCATACTGTTACCCAGGTGACGGTGCTGTTGGCTCAGTGTTGGACCTTGTATTTAAAAAAACATTTTAATCCAGAACAAGAGAGTGTTGTACACACTTTAGACCACAATCAACTGAGCATTTGTGCACACTCTCAGTCACTCACAGAGTTCATCTCCCACACACATGCTCAGACTCTCCCTCACACACGCAATCCTCTCAATCTCCCTCACTCACATACATATTCTGTCACACATAGTCTCCTTAACCTCTTTCATATAGTCACGGGCACTTTTATCTCTCCATCTCCCTCACGCACACATTCCTCGCAATCTTCGTCCCTAGCTTACACACATTTCTTATTGCAGTCTCCTGAACACTACTCAAACAGTTTAAAACACTCCCAACAAGGCAATAAAACTTAATCAAGTGTCAATACCTTTTCATCAATTTTCACAGGGGTTTCTGCAGAGCAATGATACAGGCGGCTGAGCACCAGATCAAATACATTTCCCTTTAAAATAACACCCAGAATCACCATTTAGTAAATCCCAACATAGAAACAAATGAAAGACAGAATTGGGAATGCAACACAATAACTGATAATTTTTTTTGTTGACGTGTCATGGATATATTGATTTACAGCTCCAAAATTATGAAAAAACATTTTTAGCATAACATGCTCATCCACCATTTTCCTCCTCAAAGGCTTTTGTTTCAATCAGAGCAGTATTAATAAAAATCTCATTTAACATGATGGACAGTTGAGTAAATGTTTACAATTTTAAAAAAGTATCACGTGTTTTATCTATTAAAAACTTTGCTCCATTATTTTTGATCACATGAGGTCAAAGCTTCTGTTCCTGCTACAAATTAAAATGATCAAATTTAGAACAAATCCCTGCTCTTGGGTGAGACTGAATGAGATGACTGCAGGCAGTAAACTGGAATTACTGACACGGTATCCTGGAATCAAAACATTAATAATGATAAGTTATATGGTAACAAGCTCAAAATATTACATTGTCCCAGGATAATTTTGAAGCACTGACACATTCTCTGAGGGAGCGATTGTTAAATAATGAAGAAATACTCCTGGGAACAATTTGTAAATATTGACATATTCTCTGGGAAAGTATTCTCTTGAGACCGACAAATTCTCTGGGGAATAGTCCCTAAATACTGACACAGTGCCTGAGGGGAAAAATATAAAATGGAAAAAAAAACTTCAGATAGAAAACTCTAAATAATGACACATTCTTCTGGAAACAATTTATAAATGTTCCTGTATTCTGCAGGGAGATTTTCTTATCCAATGACACATCTTTGGGCAACAATCTCAAAGCACTGGCACATTGGGGTGGCACAGTAGCACAGTGGTTAGCACTGCTGCTTCACAGCTCCAGGGACCTGGGTTCGATTCTTGGCTTGGGTTACTGTCTGTGTGGAGTTTGCACATTCTCCTCGTGTCTGCGTGGGTTTCCTCCGGGTGCTCCAGTTTCCTCCCACAGTCCAAAGATGTGCGGGTTAGGTTGATTGGCATTGCTAAAATTGCCCCTTAGTGTCCTGAGATACATAGATGAGAGGGATTAGCGGGTAAAATATGTAGGGATATGGGGGTAGGGCCTGGGTGGGATTGTGGTCGGTGCAGACTCGATGGGCCGAATGGCCTCTTTCTGTACTGTAGGGTTTCTATGATTTCTTTTGGTAAGAAGCTCAAAATCCTGAGGGTTCCCCTGGCAAAATCCTTTATTTTCTGTAAAATGTTTTGGGTGTCAGTCTCAAAATACCTATTGTTCTTCTGGAAACAGTCTTTAAATGCTGACACATTCCCTGGGGTGGGGGGAGCTCTAAATACAGAGAAATTATCGTGGGACAATTTTTTCTACACACTGACATATCCTCTGGGGATAATTTCCAGACATTGACACACTCTGCCTCAATTGATGTGTAAACACTGACACATTCTCTGGCAAGCACAATCGAAAGCTCAATTCATTCTAAGGGAAACAACCCAAAAATACTAACAGATTCTCCTGGCACAGACTATTTAAATGAAGAACGCCTCCAAACCTTGCATTCCTCCATGGCACACTTGCAACGTTCTCACGCTGGTTGTAAACGACTGTCCCAAATTGCCATAATAAGGTCGCAGCTCCAGGGGAGCAGCCCTTTCGCAGGGAGTGCTCGGATACTCTGACTCCGATACTTTAGGGGATTTGGAAGTGGATTTCAGTACCAGGAGCAATTTGACAGCGGGGACCCAGTGTGATAAGAATAGGTAGCTCATTTACTTGCACACCACCTAGAGAACCGGCTCCTCATTTGCCAGCGAGCGCTTTAACCAGCAGCCCATGTTCTTCTACATGTCCGAGCCATGAGGCCCATGTGGCAGGCTCTTTACCTGGGGGATGCCGAGAACCTACCGTCTGCGATATGCTGCGTTCAATGTTCTGCTGCGAATTCTCCATCCTGTGCTTTATTCGGCAGAATTTCATAATTTTGCCTGTTTTTTCGACAAAAAGTCCAGTCTAAACGATTGCTTTAGATGTCAACATTAATAACACAACTGTTACTTTAAATCACCATGGAAAAAGACTTAATGGAGCCACCTCAATGACTTTAGACTTTATCGCGCACTTGGGAAACATGAATAATCAGAGTCCGAAGTCACTCTGCATTGCTTTTTGATCAGTTCATTTGCATGTAT
This sequence comes from Mustelus asterias, assembly GCF_964213995.1. Lineage (NCBI taxonomy): Eukaryota > Metazoa > Chordata > Chondrichthyes > Carcharhiniformes > Triakidae > Mustelus > Mustelus asterias. The sequence continues at coordinate 92,218,768 of NC_135816.1, forward strand.
TTTGCCTATCAGCAAATGCAGAGTCATCAGTGTCTGATTGGACCCCCCCACATCTACTGGCCAGCATAGGGTGTGTTTCATTGTAAGTCTGCTTCTGCCTTTACAGGTTATTATAAATGATAAATTTGCTCTCAATTGACGTGCAAAGTAATTACAATGCAGTTTTAAAAATGTTTTCCTCCATTCTTAAAGTTATAACACCAATGTTCAGCGAGAACCGGGTGGGCCCAAATGCATTCCTTGCTTTTCTCCACAAAATCAAATTCAAATTCCATTTGAATCCAATTCAACAGCCGCACAAGAGAAGCCAAACAAAATCCAAGCTGACAAGGTAATGGATTGCATTCCATCTTGGGTTTGATCTGAGCCAAAAGGCTGAATAACGTAAATAAAATGCATCGTATTTAAGAAAGTCTCAGGCCTCTCTCGCCTTTTTCCTCGCACCTAGTTTCAGGTGCCTGATACCTGCTTCATATCCGCATTGCACATGCTCCAGCTCACAATTTTTTGCATGATTGACGGCAGCTGAGCACCAAACGAAAGACGGAGTTGAGGGCGAGCAGGTGATCTCCCAACCAATCAGAGTGAACGAGGGATGGCATTGGGCTCGGAGCTACCTCATTGGCTGAAATTGTGCATCATTTTGAAAGCTGATTTCACTCTAAATCCCGAACACAACTGGACCTTTCACTGTCCCTGTGGGTGTGGAGCAAACATTTCAACATTTGTTAGTGAAGTGTGGTAACATGATGAAACAGTGGACAAATTAAGGGCTGATTTAACTGAATAACTGGGCAGACAAGGAACATTTGAACAATAAAATAGCCGACAGGAGAGTTCGATTAAAACATTGACATGGAATAGGAGATTGGAGAGGGGAGGAGGAGGGTGGAGGAGGAGGGGGGAGGAGGAGGAGGGGGAGGAGGGGGGTGGAGGAAGGGGGTGGAGGAGGGGGGTGGAGGAGGGGAGGGGGGGATGGGGAAGGGGAGGGCGGGAGATGGGGGGAGGGGGGTGGCAGGGTGGGGAGGGGGAATGAGGAGGGGGAGGAGGAGAGGGGTAGGAGTGGGGAGGGGAGGACGAGGAGGGGGTAGGGGGGGAGTAGGGAGAGAGGAGGGAGGCGAGGGGGGAGGGGGAGGAGGGTGGAGGAGGGGGAACGGGGGGGGGATGAGTGGGGAGGGGGAAGGGGAGGAGGAGGCGGAGTAGCAGGAGGGAGGTGGAGGGGGAGGAGGAGGGGGGGGAGGAGGAGGGGGAGGAGAGGGGAGGGGAGGAGGAGCGGGGAGGAGGAGCGGGGAGGAGGAGAGGGAGGAGGAGGGGGGAGCAGGAGGGGGAGGAGGAGGGTGGGGAGGAGGGGGGAGGGGGAGGAGGAGGAGGGGGTAGGGCGGAGTAGGGGGAGAGGGGGTGGCGGGCGGGGAGGAGGGGGAGGAGGGGGGAGGAGGAGGGGGTAGGAGGGGGGAGGGAGGAAGAGGACGGGGTAGGGGGAGGAGGTAGGAGGGGGGAGGGAGGAGGAGGAGGACGGGGCAGGGGGAGGAGGAGGGGGTAGGAGTGGGGAGGGAGGAGGAGGAGGACGGGGTAGGGGGAGTAGGGGGAGAGGAGGGGGGCGAGGGGGAGGGGGGAGGAGGGTGGAGGATGGAGGAGGGGGAAGGAGGGGAGGAGGGGGAGGGGGAGTAGTGGTGGAGGGGGGGAGGAGGGGGGTAGGAGGGAGAGGAGGAGAGGGGAGGAGGAGGGAAGGAGGAGGGGGAGGGGAGGGAGGAGGAGGGGGGGTGAGGAGTAAAGGGGGAGGAGGAGGGGGGAGGAGGAGGCGGGGGAGGAGGAGGCGAGGGGAGGAGGAGGCTTGGGGAGGAGGAGGCGGGCGAGGAGGACAGGAGGAGGGGAGGAGGAGGTGGGGAGCAGGAGGCGGGGGAGGAGGACAGGAGTTGGGGAGGAGGGAGGGGGAGGGGAAGGGGGGAGATGGGGGGAGGGGGGAGATGGGGGGAGGGGGGAGGGGGGAGGAGAGATGGGGGAGGAGGGGGAGGAGGGGTGGAGGAGGGGGGAGGAGGGGTTAGGACGGGGGTGAGGAGGCAGGGGGAGGAGGCGGGGGAGGGGGGGGTGGAGGAGTAGAGGGGGAGGAGGAGAGGGGGAGGAGGAGGCGGGGGAGGAGGAGGCGAGGGGACGAGAAGGCTTAGGGAGGAGGAGGCGGTCGAGGAGGGCAGGAGGAGGGGAGGAGGAGGTGGGGAGCAGGAGGTGGGGGGAGGAGGAGGCGGGGGTTGGAGGAGGGGGCGAGGAGGGCAGGAGTTGGGGAGGAGGAGGGGGTAGGGGGAAGGGGGGAGATGGGGGGAGGGAGGGAGATGGGGGGAGGGGGAGGTGGGGAGGAGAGGAGGGGGGAGGAGGGGGGAGGAGGGGGAGGAGGGGTGAGGACGGGGGGGAGGAGGCGGGGGGAGGAGGCGGGGGAGGAGGAAGCGGGGAGGTTGAGGGGGGAGGAGGAGGGGGAGGTGGGGAGGAGGGGGGAGCAGGAGGAGGGGAGGAGGGGGGAGGGGGGAGCAGGAGTGGGGAGGAGGGGGTGGTAGGAGGAGAGAGCGGGGGGAGGAGGAGAGGGGGAGGAGGAGGCGGAGGCGGGGGAGGAGGGGGGTCAGGAGCGGGAGGAGGGGCAGGAGGGGGGAGAGGGGAAGGGGCGTTGGAGAGGGAGGGAGGAGGGGGGAGAAGGGAGGAGAAGGGGGAGGAGGGGGCGATGGGGGAGGGGTTGAGGGGGAGTCGGGAGGAGGAGGGGGAGGGGGGGGAGGAAGGAGGACCGGGGAGTAGGAGGAGGGTGGGAGGGGGGGAGGAGGGGGGAGGAGTGGGAGGGGGGAGGGGGAAGGGG